>NW_020954658.1:154815-392399 GCF_900497805.2 Vombatus ursinus
TTTTTTTTTTTTTTTTTTTACCATTTGGCCCATTCTGTTTTTTAAGGGGTTATTTTCAGTATTTTTTTTGTGCCTCCTTTACCAAGCTGTTGCCTCTTTATTTCATGCATCACTACCACTCTCAGTTCTTTTCTCAATTTTCCCTCTACCTCTCTTACTTGATTTTTAAAATTTTTTTTGAGCTCTTCCTGGAATTCTTTTTTTGGACCTGAGATCAACTTAGATTTTTCTTTGAGGCTTTAGATGTAGCAGTTTTGATTTGTTGTCTTCTGAGTTTGTGCCTTGATTTTCCCTTTTACCATAGCAACTCTCTGTGGTTAGGTTATTTTTGGTTGTTTGCTCATTTTCCAGCCTCTTTCTTGACTTTTAACTTTATGTTAAAGTTGGGCAAATACAGAAGTTGAAGCTTAAACAGTTTGGTTACATAATGAGAAGATGGGACTCATTGGAAAGACCATGATGTTGGGAAAGATTGAAGGCAAAAGGAAAAGGGGATCGCAGAGGATGATATGGATAGATAATATCATGGAACCAATGAACATGAGCTTGGACAGACTTTGAGAGATAGTGGAAAATAGAAGGTCCTGGTCTGGTCTGGTCCATGGGGTCATCAAGAGTTGGACACAACTGAACAACTGAACAATAGCAACAAAAATTTGAGCTCTGCTCCTGAGGTGGAGGGGGCACTGTCCTATACTTCAAATTTTTTTGTGCAGCTGTTTTTACATCTAGTTCAGGGGGTGGTGTCCATAAGTTTTCAGTTCTTCCAAGGTGGTATGGGCTAAGGAGAAGTGTGTTTGCTACTCTCCTGGCCTGTGTTCTGGTCTGTGAGAGACCACAAGCACTCTTTTCTGTCCTGGAACTGTGACCAAGGTCCCCACTCTCTTGTAGCAGCAAGCTCTGGAGGTCTAGTGCTCTTCCTTGCTCCAGGTCTGTGACTCAGGACTGGGACCTGGATCTGTGTATGATCAATGCAACAGAGTCCTGAACACAGCACCAGCATAGGGACTCCTGCAATGTCTCTCTCACCAGTTGTCTGACTCCCCCCTCCCCCCACTGTCTGTGGGCTGAGAGCTCAATTAAGTTGTCCCTAAGGTCTGTGCTGGCCTGCTGAGGTATAGCCTGCTGCTGTGTTATTGGGGTGTTGTCTGCACTGGATTGTGCTCCCCTTTCACTCCAATGAGACAGATTTTTTTCTGCTGACCTTCTAAGTTGTCTAAATTGTTTCACTCTGTCCTTTTGTTGGTTCTGCTATTCCAGAATTCATTTAGAGGCATTATTTTAAAGCTGTTCAGAGAGGAATTTGGAGAGCTCATGAGTCCCTGCCTTTTGTCCCCCATCCTAGGTCTGATTTTTGTTAATCTTTTTTTTTTAAAATTTATTTTGAATTATCAACAATTACTTCCACAAACTTTTGAGTTTTAAATTTTTCTCCCCCTCCTTCCCTACCTCCCTTCCCAAGACGGCGTTTTGTTAATCTTTTAAAACCAAATATTATTTGATCATTTCTATAGTCTTTAATTTTTGGAATTGTTTGTTTGGTGCTTGATTTGTGTTTGTTTTTTTTACTTTATTTTTTAAATTTCATGTTCAGTTTCTTAATATCTCTCTTTTTAAATATATTGTTTACATATGTTTTAAGAAATATGCCTTTTTCCTCTAAGCATTACTTTAGAGATAAACTCCCCCCCATATCTGATGTATTGCCTCTTTATAGTCAGTTCTTTTAACAATTATCAATTGTTCCATGATGTGTTCTTTTGCATAATCATTATTTACAACTTCTTTACTTATTTACAACCTAGACATAATTTGTTCTTATTACATTTTTGCACTATTTTTGCACTAAAAGCCATGTTTACAATTTCTCTATTTTTATGATGTATTTATGAATTCTTTGTACCTTTGAACATGATCAAATTTTGTAAAGGTTCTGTGAAATGCAGAGATATATGATATTCTTAATTTTCCTATTCAAAAGATACCACATCTCTCAAAAATATTTTCCACCAATTTAATGCTGTATTTTACTCAGTGTTTAACTTTTTGTTAGATTTCCCAAATTATGAAAGAGCAACATCAATGCCTCCTATAATTATGCTACTGTCTTCTTTTTTTCAATTTGGTTAATTTTTTCCTTTAAGAAATTAGACATTATGCAGTTTGGTACATATATATTTAGGAGGTATATTGTTTCATTTTCTTTCATGCTTTTAAGTATATTGGTTTTCATGTTTATCTTGATGTCATTAAATTTTTGCTTTATCTGAAATCAAATGTAACTCCCATTTAAAAAAAATTATTGGATGCATAGTAAATTTTGTTACAGCTCAAAATTTTAACTTTTTATATGTTTTAATTACTTATATTCAATTTCTTTCAGAGTTTAAGAGATTTGAGGTAGGAGAAGAGGTAAGGGAGGGATGAGGAAAAAAAAAAGGAAAACTATTTAGGCCTGTGAACCTATGCTATGAAAATACAATATCCAAATCCTTGGGCATTTATACTCCCTGTTCTGATCATCAAAATGAAAATGTTATTTCTTATGGGTTTGCCTCTCAAACATTTTTATGATGCTTACCATATACTCCTTCAAAGGGACAACACATTTATTATTACCATATTTCCATTTGCCCAAAATTTCCCATTTATGCAACAATTATAATTAATTTGTCTCTCACTCCCATTTGCTTGTTTCCCCAATGGGAGGGTTTATTCATTTGCTCTGTGAATACTTTCTTCCTTTTCTCATTCCAATCATTTTAAAGGGGCTTCTAGAACAACTACTCTAAGAATATCTTATTTCACACCAATCAAGATAGTATTTCTATTAGTACTCAGGACATTTATTTGCATCCTCTCTCCCTCTATTTTATCACCAAACAACCTTTCAAGTGTTTTTCCTCTTGGGAAAACTAGTATGACTCCAATAAACAATTACCAAGGGAAATAATCATAAACTAGGTATTAGGGATCTAAGCAGTATCATTAGGTCACTAACAGAGCAACTAATTATATTGCTTCATCTTAAGGAAGGACCTAATATAACTCTTTTTCTTTAGAAGTTGTTAAATTACAAAGGGAAAGATTAATGTCTCTGAGTTTTTCTCATCCTTAAATACAATGTCATATTCTGTGACAAAACAGGTAGGCAAGATAAATACTTTTAAAATTCTACACTTTTACAATTATCTTCCTCTTTCTTCTAGAATGCCTGTTCTGTCTCTCTTCCTCTTTCATCTCCTCTTGTATGTTTTAATTTTCCACTCTTCAATATCACACACACAAACACACAATCATTAAACAGCAATATGATATAGAAAATCATACATTCCACAAGGTTTAGATTTTTACAATTTCTCTTTTAAATGAATTAATATTTTAAGGATGTCTAGTATTTTTTATTCCTTTTCTCATGATCTTATCTTAAAATTTCTGATTTTGGGGACCAAAAAGCCAAGTGTACATCTTGGATATACCTATATTTGGCAGCAACAGTCAATAAGAGTTATGTATGGTCATCTTGAGAGTAAGTCATCAATTTATGTGATGATGAGGGATGGTGATGGGATCATTAATAAAATAAATGATGGCCAACAGTTGTGAAAAGATTCCTTTTCCAAGAAGGTTTTGGGCTTTTGGAAGAGGTGAGGGGAAGGATGGATAGTAAAGATGAATCAAAGAAGAGGAAATAACAAAACAACCCCTTTGGAAGGGAATATGAGTAGCTTCATTTTGATATGAATTTGGTTATATTTTCTAGAGATTAGGTTGCTTGACAGTAAGGTTAGACCAAAACTAACAAGATTGGGACTACTCTTGAACCTCCAGTGTGAAAGGGCAGTTTTTAAATTAGATTCTCACCTTTGACTTTTCTGATGTGACAGAAGGTCAAATTGGTGTAGTGAAAAAAACGGATTGGAAATCAAACCAGGTGTTTACAACTAACTAGCTATGCTGCCTTGGGCATGTTATGTAGTCTCTGTAGTTTCTAGTTTTATAACATGTGAAATGAGAAGTTTGGATTAAGTAATCTCTGAAGTTCTTTTCATTGAATGATTCTGACTTTTACATATTAGGTTGGAGGAGTTTGACTCCTCCAGACCTGAATGGCAGAGCCAAAATCTTTAAGAGAGAAAGATGAACAATTCTGTTGCAGATCTTTGTATCTAGAGAACTCCAGGGAGCTTCATAATCTTGGCAATGTTTTCTGAGTAAGTAGAGGAGATAAGTATATTTTATTTCTCTTCAAATTAGATCTGGAGGTTAATTTTTCTGTTTTTTTTTTTTGACTTTTCCTAAAATTCTCAAGATTCCATTCATAATAATATAACTATTTTAAGGATAGATCCCCCTTTCATTTATTTATCCTTATTTAGTGGGACCTTTCTTCTGTGTTTTTCCTAAAATAGATTAGATTACATAGCCATTACAGTATAGTGGTTAGAAAGTGTATTACAAGGATTTTTAGCTTGAGACTTACCATTCAGTTTGCTGGGAAACATACATTTGTTTCTGCAGTTTCCATTTAACTTTCCACCGACCATAGTCCCATTATGTTCAGTTAGTACAGGTGGTCATGGACATATTGACAATACTCGTACTGATTTCGCCTCTTTAATCCACCATAGGCATTACCATTTTACAATTTCCTAATAAAATAGTTAAAAAAGGAATAAATAAGCCAATATCACAACAACAAAGGAAGAACTTAAATATAGCCAGATAATGGGTACGATACATTTTCAAATGAGGTAGATAATTTATGGCACTTGTTCCAGGGAGAGAAGTCATTATTGTGAAATGTGTGAACCCTCTCTCTTTTCCTTTGCATATGGAGAGAAGGGAGAAAGAAAATGGCTTGGAATTAAAACAACAACAGCACTTTGTGTTAGAATGTAAACTTACAAAGAAATTAGTTTGGATGGTTTTGTTTTAAATAATAACTCACATGTTTTAAACAGTTAGAAAATGAAGTCTCATTGGGGGGTCAAAGGTCATACCTAATATTTCTTAGTTCGGCACCCCACCATTTTCATTTGGTCAGCACTTGTAATTTCTTAAGTGTAGGGAATCCCTGGATGAGGAATTTCCTTCTACAAATCAGATCTGCACCTGCTCTACAACTTATGGCATTGTTAGAAAGTTTCTAGTGGAATGGAGGAATTAAGTAATTTGTCCTTCCTGTTTCTTTACAAAATGAGGCAGTTGGACTCTCTAGACTCTAAGGTCCCTTCAACCTCTAAATCCATGATCCCATAATCACTATGTTTATCCTCTATACACATATTTTTTACTTTTCTCTTTTTTTCTACTTATTCCCTTACTTTTTCTCTTTTTTTACCTTCTCCTGTTCTTTCATGAATCCTCTCCCATCGTCATCCTTTCCCACCCTCCATTATACTTTTCTACTTCATACTTTCTTTGCCCCACCCTTTTCTCCTTTGTATAATGAGTTGCTTGGTTGTGTTTCTCTACATATAGTTTCTGTCTCCTTATACATATGAATAGTTCTGGAATGGAACTCTCTTCTGAATCTTTATTTTGGACCATGATGGTTAAGAAAGTAAAATGCCATCAATGATCATAAGTTGATACCAAAATATTTTATAGATTGAGACCATTTTTATCCCTTGAAATGATGGGTTAAACTAGGGATTTAGCTTAATTTGAATTGAGAATTTATTGTCTGGAACATACCTGATCAGAAAGTGGGTATATTGAAATGTCAGAAGAACTTACAATCATAGAATGTTAGTGATGGAAGGGATCTTTGGTATTAAGTCAGTATCTTTATTATGCAAATTAGGAAGTAGTCCAGAGTGAAGTAAATCACCTAAAGTCATTAGAACCCAGGTCTCTTGATTTTGAGTCCAATACTCTTTCCACTAGACCCAACTTGCTATTGTTTCATGTCGGTCAAATCCAACTTACTCACCATCCCATACTCTAAACCTTATTATCCACGTATTTGGTAGATGAGATTGCACAGGTGTGCACCAAATGGAGTATTACAGGGAAAGTTGTTGTTTGTCCTTCATTCTCAAAGAGGACCATGACAGCACGGAGGTGATGCTATGACATGGAAGTAATTTGGATTTAAGTGAGGGAGGGCTGTGCAAAGTCACCAGCCTCACTTTCTCCTCTGGCACCATCTGGGTCCAGTGGCAAGATATAGATCAGTATGACTGGAGATGCCCTGGATGCAGAATGGGGAAAGTATGAAAAGGTCAGTTATAATACAGCTATAAGGATCAGAGGGAGAGCTGGGAAGGCCATACTACAGTGTTGCTGAGCATAATAACATGGTAAGATATCTATGTGGAAAAGGACAGGAAGAGCCACAAAAATTTGTTTAAAGACAATGCAGAGAAGTGTTTTGAGATTGGCAAGGTAATTAAGTATATTTGCCTCCTGTTCCCTCTTCCTCAATCTGTTGTATTCATTTTGTAGTGGTGTTAGAATCGAAATGGCTAGCTGCTGTGCATAAAAAACATTGAGGTTCAAAGATTGACCTGTGGTGGTGATTTTTCTTTACCCTAACAAGGAACAACAGGATATTTCCCTGACGTTAATATTTGGTGGAGTAGAGATAATTTGGAAGTCAGCCCTTGAGTCACTGTTATGGAGTTACTGAGAGCAGAGTTTGAATCTTTAGAAAGAGAAAGTAGTTTGAATAACTGTAGAAGCTGAGAATATTGGTTAACGTGTTAGTGTGATTGTATGCAAATCATGGATCAGTGTATTATTGATACAAAATAGCCAGTATGTTGTCAGCCCAGCATAAGTTAGTGCCTGTGTGTGCTCTGGTATGAAAATTTACATAACTTGAAATATAATTAGTCTTCAGTGGGGATCTTTGGAGAGTGGCAATAGAGAAAGGGTAGGGCAAAGTGAAGGTTGGTATCTTCCACAGGTATTTCAAATCCTGAGATAAAATGCATGTTGGGTCCTTGTGCCAATCGTTATGTCATGCTATTAATATTAAGGAGATTGTTATGACAAAGCCTATGCAGATGTAAATTACTGATTGATATTGATCTGAGCCCCAATGATTTCTTTTATTTATTTATTTTTAGTTTTCAACATTCACTTCCATAAGCTTTTGAGTTTTAAATTTTCTCCCCATCCCTCCCCATCTCCCTCCCCAAGATGGCATGCAATCTGATATAGGCTCTACATATACATTCCTATTAAACATATTTTCACATTAGTCATTGTGAGGGATTGTCTGATGTTGGCTACTGCCACGTGCGGATTGTGGCAAGATGTGGTAGGAACAAGATATTAGGAAGTGACCAGAGCTCACGCTCCTGAGGCAGGGGGCTGTGCCATGTGGAGTTGTGGTGAACTGGGATAGGAACTGGATACGGGGAAGTAACCAGAGCATGTGCTCCTGACGCAGGGGGCTGTGCCACGTGGGAGTGGGACAGCAGAGAACAAGTTCCCTTTGTCTAGTCCTCTCCCTAGGTGCAGCGTTAACCCCAGACGTCTCCTTCCTGTATCCAGTCCTAGCCTCCTGTGTCACGTCCTCTCCCTAGGTGCAGCTCTAAGCCCAGACATCTCCTTCCTGTATCCAGTCCTAGCCTCCTGTGTCACGTCCTCTCCCTTGGTGCAGCGCTAAACCCAGACATCCCCTTCCGGTATCTGATCCTACAATCAATGACTAGTAGGCGGGCTGAGGAGGAGGGGCTAGGAAGGTATATAGGGGCGGTAGGGGTCGGAGCTCGCTCTCTCTTGCTCCTGCTCTCTTGCTCTGGCTTTCCTGTTTGGCCTTGCTGTGATGGCCTCTGAATAAAGCTCGAGTGTTTGCACCTCCTGATCGGCTCGTCTCTGTGTTTATCTGGGTGGGCACTGAAGACTGGTAAGTATGACTTTGGCAACCTGCTCCTTATAGGAGGAGAGTGCATGGCGCGACCAGCACAAGTGGCGCCCAATGTGGGGCAGAGGAAATAGGCCAGGGGCCCCGCAGATCAGCTGGTCTGGTCGGGGGAAGAGAGACGAGACCCGTAGCCAGCAGGGTGAAAGAAGGAAGATGGGACAGATGTTTGTTAAGGTCCCAGATCGGGAGGTGCTAGGGAAAGAAGTATATAAAATAGTGAAAGAAGCATAAATCAGTGGTGAGGAAGAATCAGGGAGTGAGGCAGAGGACACTGGAAACAGGGAGTGGGAGAATAAGTGAGGGAAAAGAAAGCAAGAGCAGGAGCAGGAGAGCAAGAGCAAGAGAGCAAGCAAGGAAATCTCCGCCTATCACGCGGAGGGGTGGCCCCCTCCCCCAGACTTCCCTTTTGAGGAGAATGGCCCATCCACTCCTCCGGCTCCCTCTTATGGGGCCATGGGGGACCCCCCAACCAGGCTAGGACAAATGCTCCAGAAGGCAGTGGCAGAAGGAGATATGGATGCCAAGGCATGGCTAGATGCCTGCCTGGTGTTTGAATCCGACGGAGGGAGGACCTGGGCCCTTCTAGAATGGAAGAAATTTAAGGAGTTAAAAGAGGCAGTAAGTACAGTGTATGCAGCTGTCTCCCAATGTGCCCAATGGGCTTTTAGTAGGATTCAGGCTTCAGAGAAACAAGGGCCCTCCATGACCCAGATTAAACAAGGTCCTGACAAACCCTTCCCGGATTTCGTGGCCCGCCTACAGGTGGCCGTTTAGAAAGGGCTATCAGAAGTGCTGAAAACAAAAGAGACTAAATTGTGTTATCAATGCGGCAAAGCTGGTCATTTCAAGGTGCAATGCCGCCAGAAACCTGGTGGAGCCTGCCCCAAGGTAATTTGTTACAATTGTAACAAATCCGGCCATTATGCTAAGGAGTGCCACAAGCCAGTCAGGAAACGGGGCAAGGGGCCCCTCGAGGGCCCCTCAACAAGCTTACCAGATGGAAGCTCAACCCCCTCAGAATGCGCCCTCAGGGCTGCATCAGGAATATCTCCGACTTCTACCCTGTGATTCGGACTTTCCCTTTACAGCAAAGGAAATTTCCAAATCGACCCCAGAGATACAACCATAGTGCCAGTGACTGGGCTTAATTCTGCCCTCCAAGCAGTCCTCGTGGTGGGCCTTTCACTATATACCCCAGTTATTGTCCACACCACGGTTATTGCTCACCAGCCCCAGCAACAGATTATAGTAACTAACCCACATGATTTGGCAGCTTACATAGACAAAGGGGAGGTAGTGGCTCAAGCCCTCCCCCTGTTGGATGGCCACAATAATAATATTAATTGGGTACAACATATAGAACACAGTAAGCCATGGGCAACTATCCAAATTAAGGGGTGATCCTTCAAGGGATTATTAGACACAGGAGCTGATCGATCTGTCATCTCACAACTATTTTGGCCCCCATCTAGGCCAGTCCAAACAGATGCCACAATGATCAATGGGGTTGGAGGGGTGCAACAAGCATGGGTATCAGCAGAGGATCTGCCCTGGCAATTTGTGGATAAGCAAGGGACAATCCGACCCCTAGTGGTTGCTGGTTTGAGATACAATTTATGGGGAAGGGATATTTTGAAGGCTTGTGGGGCATCTGTTTATATACCACCCCCGCAGGATTTTTAATTGGGGCCGTTGGGCAACAACAAAAATTTTCTTGTATCAGACCCACTCCTCTAACATGGAGATCTAATAACCCAGTCTGGGTACCCCAATGGCACCTCCTTACAGAGAAAGCCCAGGCTTTACGTGATATAGTGCAGCACCAGTTACAGGTGGGGCACATTGAGCCCATGTCCAGCCCCTGGAACAGCCCAGTGTTTGTAATAAAAAAGAAATCAGGGAAATTTCGAATGTTAATAGATCTCAGGGCGGTTAACGCCACCCTAGAGCCCATGGGAACCCTACAGCCTGGCCTCCCCTCCCCTAATTTAGTGCCTTCTGGATGGCCTGTGACAGTCATAGACATCCAAGATTGTTTTTTCTCTATCCCATTATCCTCAGAAAATAGATAGAGATTTGCCTTTACCACACCCACTACCAATAATGCAGGACCAGATTTAAGATATCAGTGAAAGGTCCTGCCCCAAGGAATGTGCTGCAGCCCCACCTTATGCCAGGCTTATGTGGGGAGAGTGCTGGACCCTATCAGGAACAAATGACCTAAAGCCACAATACTTCATTATATGGACGATATTTTATTGGCCACTAGCACTGATGAGACACTAGCAAGATTGGTAAAAGAAACCGTCTCTGCTCTTGCTCATTATGGTCTGGTGGTGGCCCCAACAAAGTCCAACAAAACTACCCACTCACGTACCTGGGCCTTCGTATGGAGGCTGTTTCTATTAGCAATCAAATTCCTGAACTAGGGCTTGATAAGATAACCACCTTGAATCACTTCCAAAAGTTAGTAGGGCAGATCCAATGGCTCCGAGCCCGCACACCCATTCCTCCTGCTGTAATGCAGCCCCTGTATGATATATTGAAGGGAGATTCCAGCTTGAACTCCCCTCAGGCATGGACTCCTGCTGCTAAGGCAGCAGTGTCCCAAATATTCTCACTTGCTGCCCAGGCCCAGACTGCCAGATGGGACCCCAAAGGTACAATAGAAGTCTCCTTGGTCAATCAACAGAGCTCTTTTTGTGTTATACACCAAGGTCCCAAATTGTTAGAATTTGTATATGCAAAGAAGACTCACAAGGTGCTGCCAAATTATTAAGAGATGTTAGGGGAACTAGCCTTAGCTGCCGTACAAAGGGCTGTCCACTTGTCTGGGCAGCGACCTTTACTTTACTCGATTTTTGAACCTGGACAGCGAGAAGCCATTATGCAAACCTATTGGGCTTGGGCACATTGTTCCCAATGGGCTGAGGTGAGTCCTCATTCCTCCTGCCTGCTCCTCCCTATGCTAGAGCAAATAACCTTAGTACCACCCCAACGAAAGGTTATGGGAGAACCTGTTCAAGGCCCAAATGTTTTCACTGATGCTACAGAAAACCGAAAGGCCTCTATTTATCATGAGGCCTCCAAGGAAATAACAATATTAGAAACCCCGTATGACTCTACCCAGAAAAATGAGCTTTTTGCCATCCTCCATGCTTGCCGTAAATATCCTGAGCCTATAAACATAATCTTTGATAGTCAATATGCAGTAAAGGTTCTTAGATGCATAGAGGACGCTGTCCTCCAACCTCATAACTCCACCATATCCTTTCTCCTGAGTGAGCTACAGCAAATTTTGTTGCAGCGAAACAACCCCCTCTGTGTTCTCCATGTTTATTCTCATCAGTCCACCTCAGGAGGCATTTTTGAGGGCAATGATGTAGCGGATCGTGCTTTACAGTGCTCCCTACTGCCAGTCCTCACCCCTCCTGAACAAGCCCATGATTTTTTACACCTACCAGCGAGCTCCCTGAGATGCCTGTATGGTTTAACTCGTGAACAGGCTCGACAAATTGTGAGGCGATGTGTGCGCTGTGTTCCTTTTCTCCCCCCTCCACCCAGAAAGGGGATTAACCCACGCGGTCTTTTTCCCAATGACTTGTGGCAAATGGATGTTACTCACCTTGGCCGTGTCACTATCCATGTCTGCATTGATACTTTTTCCAAATTTATGATGGCCACTGTATCCAGTAGGGAGAACACCCCATCAGTTATTAAGCATCTGTACCATTGCTTCGCCTCTGTGGGGATCCCTCATGTCATTAAAACTGACAACGGGCCTGCCTATTTATCTACACAAATGACTGCCTTCTTTACATCCTTTGGCATTAAGCATGTTACAGGGATCCCCTATAACCCCACAGGTCAGGCTATTGTTGAGCGAGCCCATCATACCTTGAAAGCTACCCTCAGTAAACAAAACGGGGGAGTAGGAGGTCGGGGCTCTGGGCGGTGGCCTACCCAAGCAGATGTGGATAAAGCTTTATATACATACAATTTTCTCTGTCTAGATAGAGACACGGGCCTATCCACCAGCATGCTACAGCTAATAACACCACCCACTTGCGATTCAACTGGCCCCTTAAAAACAGCACTACATGCACCATCCCTTAACCAGAAAGTCCTTTGGAAGGACGATGAGGGAAACTGGCAAGGCCCATCCATAGTGTTGTGGAGAGGGCTGGGGTATTTATGTCTTACAGATCCTGATGGCCAGAGCCGCTGGGTACCAGAAAGAAGAACAGAACGAGTTGAAGAAGCCCCAGGAGAGACAACAAGGATGGGAAAAGAAACACAGTCAAAAGAAAATTCAGAGAGAGCAGAAAGAAAAGACAGTTAGGATGACTAAACAGAGTAAACTGTTTTCACTTTTTGCGCGATCGGGACTTTGCCACAGGTTGCATCAGCTCCAGTGCCCTGGGTACCCCTGTCAATTATCATCGGCACAAGAGAGAATGGCTGGGGTCACTTGGCGTTGGCAGCATCCATCTTCGAGGAGTTCCAGATACAGGACTTATATAGTGGACAGCAATTGCTTGCCTCACAAATAGAGGAGCTGGCCAATAAATTTGCCCAAGCCCTCCAAGTGAAGGCTGACATTGATCAGCAGCTGGAGGAGCAGATTCATAAAATAGCATTGGCTACTCAGGACATTGGGAATGAACTTATGTGGCTGGAATTGAGACAGCAGTTGCCATGCGATGGCCGATATTGATCCATTTGTGTAACACCCTTAAACCATAACGCCACTTGCGACGCCCTTTCACAAAGCATAAATGACACTCTCCCTTTCTTTTCTATTGGGTGCAATGATACCTGTGCCCTTTCCCAGATCCAGGCTACAAATCTTTCCTCTGTACTCCAGGCTTTACGGGTGTTAATTACACTGGCGCGGAACATATCTGACACTTGGCACCAGCACGAGACTGATGATATTGTTCATCACCTTAGTGATTGGATTAAGCATACCTCTTTCCCCATCCCCTCCCTTATAACCCATTGGGCATTTATAGCTCTTTTTGCATTTATACTGTTATTGTTACTACCCACTATATTAGGATGTTTCCTTAGTATTCTTAGAGGTTCAATAGAGGCACTCAAAACCGAGGCCCTAGTATTGAGACGCCGTCTCTGCCCCCTCAATTAAACAAAAAGGGGGAATTGTGAGGGATTGTCTGATGTTGGCTGCTGCCACATGAGGATTGTGGCAAGATGGGGTAGGAATAAGATATTAGGAAGTAACCGGAGCTCACGCTCCCGAGGCAGGGGGCTGTGCCATGTGGAGTTGTGGTGAACTGGGATAGGAACTGGATATGGGGAAGTAACTGGAGCATGTGCTCCTGAGGCAGGGGGCTGTGCCACGTGGGAGTGGGATGGCAGAGAACGAGTTCCCTTTGTCTAGTCTTCTCCCTAGGTGCAGCGTTAACCCCAGACGTCTCCTTCCTGTATCCGGTCCTAGCCTCCTGCGTCATGTCCTCTCCCTAGGTGCAGCTCCAAGCCCAGACATCTCCTTCCTGTATCCAGTCCTAGCCTCCTGTGTCACGTCCTCTCCCTAGGTGCAGCTCTAACCCCAGACGTCTCCTTCCTGTATCTGGGCCTAGCCTCCTGTGTCACGTCCTCTCCCTTGGTGCAGCACTAAACCCAGACATCCCCTTCCGGTATCTGATCCTACAATCAATGACTAGTAGGTGGGCTGAGGAGGAGGGACTAGGAAGGTATATAGGGGCGGTAGGGGTCAGAGCTCGCTCTCTCTTGCTCCTGCTCTCTTGCTCTGGCTTTCCTGTTTGGCCTTGCTGTGATGGCCTCTGAATAAAGCTCGAGTGTTTGCACCTCCTGATCAGCTCGTCTCTGTGTTTATCCGGGTGGGCACCGAAGACTGGTAAGTATGACCTCAGCAGCCTGCTCCTTATAGGAGGAGAGTGCATGGCGCAACCGGCACAAGTCATGTTGTAAAGAAGAATTAGAATCGATAGGAGAAGAAACAAAGAAGATGAAACCAAACATAACAGAAGAAGAAAAGAGCAAATAGTATGCTTCTATCTGCATTCGAACTCCATAGTTCTTTCTCTGGATATGAATAGCATTTTCCATCATGAGACTTTTGGAGAAGTCTTAGGTCCTTGCATTGCTAAGAAGAGCTAAGTCTATCAAAGTTAGTCATTGCACAACACGGCTATTACTGTGTACAATGTTCTCCTGGTTCTGCTCACTTCACTCAGCATCAGTCCATACAAATTGTTCCAGGTTTTTCTGAAGTCTGCCTGCTCAACATTTCTTATAGCACAACAGTATTCCATTATATTCATATACCACAACTTACTTGTTTAGACATTATACAATTGATGGGCATCCCCTCAATTTCCAATTCTTTGCCACCACAGAAAAAGTTCTATAAATATTTTTATACATGTGGGTCCTTTTCCCATTTATATGATCTCTTTGGGATACAGTCCTAGAAGTGCTATTGCTGGGTCAAAGGGTATGCATATTTTTATAGCCCTTTGGGCATTGTTCCAAATTGCTCTCCAAAATGGTTGGATCAGTTCACAACTCTGCCAACAATGCATTAGTGTTGCAATTTTCCCACATCTTCTCCAGAATTTATCCTATTCCTGTTTTGTCATGTTAGCCAGTCTGATAGGTATGATGTAGTACCTCAGAGTTGTTTTGATTTGCAGTTCTCTAATCAATAGTGATTTAGAGCATTTTTATATGATTATAGATAGCTTTAATTTCTTCATTTGAAAACTGCCTGTTCATAACCTTTGAGCATTTATCAATTGGGGAATGACTTGTATTCTTATAAATTTTACTTAGTTCTCTATATGTTTTAGAAATGAGGCCCTTATCACCGACTGGTTGTAAAAATTCTTTCTCACTTTTCTGCTTCCTTCCTAATCTTGGTTGTATTGGCTTTGTTTGTACAAAAACTTTTCAATTTAATGTGATCAAAATTATCCATTTTGCTTTTCATAATGTTCTTTAGCCCCAGTGTTTTCGGTAGTTAAGAAAAGACACCTGGCTGGGGAGGGGATTGTGAAAAGATGGACCTAAAACATCTATTTAAAATAATATTTTATTTTTCCCCCAATTACATGTTAAAGCAATTTTTAACCTTTATTTTTTAATTTTAATTTTAATTTTTAATTAGGCAGTTGGGGTTAAGTAACTTGCCCAGGGTCACACAGCTAGTAAGTGTCATGTGTTTGGTCTGAGGCCAGTTTTGAACTCAGGTTCTCCTGACTTCAGGGCTGGTACTCTATCCACTGCACCACCTAGCTGCTCCTTAACCTTTATTTTTTAAAAAAAGTTTTGATTTCCAAATTCTTTTCCTCTCTCCCCTCCCCCCTGCCCTGAGATGGTAAGCAATATGATATAGATTATACATGTGCAATCATGTAAAACATTTCTATATTATTAACTTCATACAAGAAGACTCAAACAAAAAAGAAAGAAAAAAAGAAAGTAAAAAAGAGTATGCTCGGGACTGCTAGGTGGTGTAGTGCATAAAGCACTGCCACTGGAGTCAGGAGGACCTAAGTTCTGAGGCTAGACCTAAATCTAGCCTCAGACATTTGACACTTACAAGTTGTGTGACCATAGGCAAGTCACTTAACCCCAGTTGCTTCACAAAAAAAGAGTATGCTTCAGTCTGTATTCACATTGCCTGAGTTCTTTTTCTGAGGGTGGATAGCATGTTTCATCATGAGTCCTTTGGGATTGTCTTGGATTATTGTATTGCTGAAAATAGCTGTCATTCATAGATCTTCATTGTACAATATTGCTGGTATTGTGTACAATGTTCTACTAGTTTTACTCACTTCACTTTGTATTAGTTCATTTAAGTATTTCCAGGTTTTTCTGAAATCATCCTACTTGTTATTTCTTATAGCATAATGATATTCTATCACAATCATATACCACAGTTTATTTGTTTAGCCATTCCCCAATTGATGGGCGTCTTCTTAATTTTTAATTCTTAGCCACCACAAAAAGAGCTGCTATGAATATTTTTGTGCAAAAGGTCCTTTTCCTTTTTTTTTTTTTAAACTTTTTGGATCTCTTTGGGATACAGACCTAGCAGTGGTATTGTTGAATCAAAGGATATGTATGCACAGTTTTATTGGCCTTTGGGCATAGTTCCAAATTGCTCTCCAGAATGGTTGGACTAATTAATAACTCTATCAACAGTGCATTAGTGTCCCAGTTTTCCCTCATTCCCTCCAACATCCATCATTTTCCTTTTTTGTCATGCTAGCTAATCTATAGCTATGAGGTAGGCCCCAAAATTTCTGAATGTTCATCCTAGTGAATGACATATTTATGTGGTTCCTAATAAGTGAAAAGAGCAGTGGATGTGGATTCAAACCCCAGCTTCAACAATTACTAGCTTTGTGACCATGGTCAAGTAACATAATTTCTCTGAGCTTTGGTTTTCTCATCTGTAAAATGAAGTAATAATTATACCTACACCACAAACTTCATAGGGTTGTGGTGAGGAAAAGACTTTTAAAATCATGTCGTGTTATAAAAAATCTTTTCTTGTTGTACACAAGCTTTTTTTTTAACCATGCATTTTCTTTCTTTTATTTTGTTGTTTTGACTTTCTCCTATCCTATCTTGTGATTATCCTAGTTTCTTGTGCTAGAGTACCTCTAACCTGCTGTCACCTTGCATAGTGGAACAAATAGTATATCCAGTTTAATTCCCATAATAATAACTTCTTCTTCTTTGTTTACCATCAGGTCACTTCAGAGTCTGCACTATTGATTGAGTCAATGGATGGAGCCAATGATTCTGTGGTGACTGAATTTGTATTGGTGGGACTTTCTGTTTCTTGGGAGATGAATATTGTCCTGTTTTGTTTTTTCTCCTTGTTTTTTGTGGGAATTGTGCTGGGAAACCTATTCATTGTGTTCACTGTGATTTTTGATCCCCACCTGCACTCTCCCATGTATTTCCTGCTGGCTAATCTCTCCCTTCTTGATCTGGGTCTATCTGCCACCGCAGTACCCAGGATGATAGCTGATGTTTTGAGTACATACAGAATCATCTCATTGCCAAGTTGTATGACACAGATATTCTTTATCCATGTTATGGGAGGAACTGAGATGGTTCTCCTTATAGCCATGGCTTTTGACAGATACACAGCAATCTGAAAGCCTCTTCATTATCTGACTATTATGAGCCCCAAAACATGTATTTGCTTTGTAGTGGCTGCCTGGGTGATTGGGGTGATCCATGCTGTGTCTCAGTTTGTTTTTGTTATAAATCTACCTTTTTGTGGACCTAACAAGGTTGATAGCTTTTACTGTGACTTTCCTCGGGTCACAAAACTTGCCTGTGTAGATACCCACATAGTGGATAACATGGTGACTGCTAATAGTGGGCTTATTTCCATGGGCACCTTCTTCCTGTTGATTATTTCCTACATCTTCATTCTGGTCACAGTCAGACATCACTCTTCAGTTGGTTTGTCCAAGGCTTTTTCCACATTGTCAGCTCATATCACATTGGTATTCTTATACTTTACTCCGTGCTTCTTTGTCTATGTATGGCCATTCCCCACACTGTCATTGGACAAATTTTTGATCATTCTTGACTTTGTTGTTACCCCTGTCTTGAATCCTGTGATCTATACATTTAGAAACAAGGAAATGAAGGTGGCAATGAAAAGACTGAGCAGGCAAATTGTGGGTTCTAAGGAGTCTTCTTGATGAATGTTGTTCAACAAAATCATGGTATGCTTCAGCCTCATGCTGAACACCCTGGGACCTAAAAAAATTATTAATCTGCTAGAAGCTGAGAACTTTCATCAGAGAGTACATTGCTTATCCTTAGAAATTACTCTTAACCATGATTGTAGAATTAATTTGGCAACCACAATTGAGTGACACATCCCATTTCCACATATAAAATTTACAGTGAGGATAATTGTATACTTGTGCTGATATCTGCATTCAACACGTTTAGTTATTTCAGTGCCATAAGGGATACTTCCTCTAATGTTACTAAAAGTTTAAGGAAAATATGATATGAGATAAAACAACCTTAACAGGGATAATTCCTTCCAAAGGCACAGAGGTGAATGCACAAGGAATGCACAGAGCTCCTAAGATGAGGAAGGAAGTCAACAACAAGTAAAAAGCATTTATTAAACACTTACTATATACCAAGCACTGTGTTAAGCACTGGGAATAAAAAGAAAAGCAAAAAGAGTCCCTGCCCTCAAAGAGCTCACATTCTAGGGGGAAGTCAATATGTAAACAACTATGTATATACAAAATATATACATATATATGTATATATATATACACATATCAGCAGGGGAATTAGATAATGAGGAAGTCAGAGTAGGAGTCTAAGTCAGGTTGGCTTCAAGCAGTTGGCCTAAAGACATTACAATATAGTTAGGGACATCAGGGTAGAGTTTGTTTATAGTTTCAGTATAACATTTGATTTAATACATCAAACATTTACTACTATGTGTGCAGAATTACTCTTGGGAAATGGCAGTGTTTGGGGCAATGACGTGCAGGCATACCTCTGTGTTGGTCAAGGTTTTATTTAATATTCTCAACTATTAGTAAGCTTGGTAAGGAGCACCTCTATAAAACAATATTTTCATTGAAATTCAATGTTTCCAATGAATAAAATCTGGGCTTGTATAAGACAGTATATGATAAAGTCCAAGTTTCTTAAAATGACACTGAAGTCCCTTCATATGTCTCTAACCTACTTTTTCAGGTTCTTTCCCCATGTTTCCCCACAAAATAATTTACCCTTTAGTCAAATTGTAGTGTTTTCCATCCTCAAATCAATTCTCAAGACTTCCCCTTCTGGGTTTTTGCTTGTGTTACAGTAGTACTTATGCCTATAATGTCCTCTTCACCCATCATTGCCTGTTCACATCCTATATAATTTCAAAATTCAGTTAAAAATGACATTATCTATTAAAAGGTAGCTAGGTAGTGTAGTGGATCGAGTACTGGACCTGAAGTCAGAAGACTCACCTTTCTGAGTTCAAATCTGTTCTCAAACACTTACTAGCTATGTAATCCTGGGCAAGTCATTTAGTCCTATTTGCTTCAGTTCCTCATCTGTAAAATGAGCTGGAGAAGGAAATGACAAACTACTCCAGTATCTTTGTCAAGAAAACCCCAAATGGGGTCATGAAGAATTGGACATGAATGAAATGACTGAACAAAAACAATTATCATTAAACCTCCCTTGATAATTCCTTGTCCTTTCTGGCTCCCCCCTTTCAGTGGTCATTTATACCTCATCTGATGTAATAGCTCTTTCTACCCTTATAAGGCAATTATCTACTTATTGATATGGATCTGTGATCTCTTTGATTCAGGCATTTCATCTAGTAATACAAATCATAATCTACCCATGCCTACCTATCCTATGCTACCTTTGTCCTTGATCTCCCAAAAGTGCACCACATGTGATGTCCACCTAAATTGCTGGGGGCCTTCCTTGCTTTCTCTCAACATCATGAGTGTACCAGTGGGACATTCTCAGTGTTGACCTGTCATCCCTTGCTCTTTCAACATTAACAATCTATTTCTCCTTATCATGATTCCTTGATGACTACATTCTTCCTTTGAGTTCCTAATTTGTGACATGCTACAGTTTCTTCACACTTACAATGGTATTATCTCTTCCTTCTCTGTGATATTCATTTTTATTTTATTCAGAGACAATGGTGTTCCATGGCTTATTGCCATGTAGCAACAATGGTAAAATGTGAGTATTGAAAATATAGGCCTTCACTGTCATAGGAAGCTTGTGGGTCAATAACAGAGCTTTGCAATTTTCTGAAAGCCAAAAATGGGAAATGAATGGTGGAAAGGACATTTATGCTAATTACTATAATTTCATACAAAAGTTTAACCACTGTACATCAATTACCATTATGAGACCAAAAGAATAGAAACTCGTTATGCAAAATCTCAGGAGAAGAAAGTCAGAAATTTGAACAACATAATTTCATAAAATGCTAAGAATCTGTGGAGAAAAAGCAGCAACAGCAACAGCAACACAGGTTTAAAGAAATCTTGACAAGAGGCTCAATAAACAAAGCCCTGAAGGCATTTATGGATAAACTGGAAAGACACCTACAAATGGAGAAATGTTGGAAAAATCTGCAAAGGATTTTTTTTTTTACAATAAATTATTTTTCCTATCAAAGATGATGGAGCTACATTTAGATTCTAATGAGATAGTTCTAAATTTGTGTCTTGAGGAAATAGAATGGTACTGATGGTAACAAAGATGGGAAAAGAAGCTGGATCAGAGTAAGTGTATAAAAAAGTTTGTGCTGGAGCTGGGGAAATTTTTAGGGCATTAAGAGTTCAATTCTTTAGGAATATGACATAGGGAATTATATAGAGAATGTGGGGAAAAGTCATATCTAATTATTATTTTTAAAAATTTACCAAGAGTATCAATAGCATACTAAGGTCAACTTTTTCATCTGAATAAAATGTTTATGAGAATAAACTACACATGCATAGAGGACTGTGCTTAATGAGGGAATTAGAAAGGAATGGGTAGCTTTTATAAGCATTATTTCTTAGTAGTCTGGTTTTTTACTATCACAAAAACTAACTAGAAGACATTTTGTTTGTTGTTCAATTGCTTAATCACGTCCTACTCTTTGTGACTCCATAGAGCATGGCATGCTAGGCACTTCTATCCTCCACTATCTCCTGAAATCTGTTTAAACTCCTCTTTGTTGCTTCCATGATGCTATCTAGAAGATGCAGAGAATATAAAATTCACTGCACTTATCATTTGTTGATGAAAAAATAATTTAATTCAGTGGGGCAAAATATTATGTGATGTGTTTTCTATGTATATGTCAAAATTATACAAAATTCCTTGAAGGATGATACCTACTGAGGTAACCTTGTTTGATGGTTCTTTGATCATTAATATCAAGTGAGGTGGAAAAGAGGTATGTTTACCAAAGTTGGCCACAGTCATAGAGGAGATTTCCAAGCAGAAGAGTCTAAGTCAAGGAAGGAGTCCTTATAGGACAGGAGTTCTTAACTTGGAGTACATGAAATTTTAAATTTTAAAATTTTAAATATTTGATACAATTTTAAAAATATTTTGATATAATTAACAAATATTTTGGCATGATAAATATTTCAACAAAATTGATTTCCTTCATAATCCTATATATTTTGTTCTGAGAAAGGTTCCATAGCCTTCACCAAACCTCCATATGGGTCCATGTCCATGACATAAAAGAATTAAGAAGCCCTGCTATAGAGGGTAAAGTGCTTTAAATTCTGCTGTTTGTTGATAATGTAATGCTGATTACATAAAAAACCTGAAATACTCCTGAACATACTCCCAAATGAGATCCATTATTTTTTTAGAGTTTGACCTAAATATCCATTCAATAAAAATCAAGTAGAGTAGTACTTAGTGCCCAAGGTACTGTAGTGTCTAAGAGCACCTGACCTCTCTGAACTTCCTTATTACTGTGGAGGGTAACACCGTGCTTTGTCACCCAGGCCCACAGGCTTGGTGTCATCTTTGAGTCCTCACTTTCTTCTCTCCCCATGTCCAATTGGTTGCTGAGTTCTGTCAATTTTATCTTTGTAAAATCTCTTATACATGACCCCTTCTCTCTTCTGACATTGCTATTACCCTGGTATAGGCTCTCATTATCTTGTACCTAGACTATTGGGATATCTTGCTAGTTGATCTCCCTGTCTCAAGTCTTTCCTCACCCCAGTCCACCCAGTCCACTCACCTGCCAAATTAATCAGATGAATTTTCTTAAAATGCAGATTAGATCATGTCACCTTCCTATTTGATAAACTCCAGTGGCTTCCTGTTATCTCTAGTATTGAATATATTGAATGTAAAACCTTTTTTTTTTTTTTGGGTAGTCAAAGCTCTTCATAAGCCCTCCTTTCCACTCCTTGCTCCCATCTTCTGTTATCCAGTGTTACTGACTTCCTTGTTGTTCTTCACACAAGACACTCCATTTTCAGAGTCCAGGCATTTCCCCATGCCTGGAATAATTCCCCTCCTCATCACTGTTCCCTGGCTTCCCTGGCTTCTCTAGCTTCTCTGCCTTCTTTCAAGTCCCAACTAAAATCCTATCTTCTATGAGAAACCTTTCTTGAATTCCCTTAATGCTAGAGCCTTCCCTGTGTTGATTATCTGCAATCTGTCTTATTTGTACACAGTTGTTTGCATGCTGTCTCCCTCATTAGACTTTAAACTCCTTGAGAGCAGGAGCTGTTTTTTGCCTTGATTTGTATCCCTGGATGTTAGCACGATGTCTGGCACATAGTAGGTGCCTAATAGTTATTGACTGAATGACTGATCTCAATGTCAGGGTAGGTACCCCACCAGACGTTTACCTGAACTTCAAGATAATCTGTTGGTCTTCATCCCCTGGAAGACAATTTTTGAGCTCCTTCTTATGGGTTTAGCCAGAGGACATAATTAACTAAAAACAAAGCATCAATGAAATGGCATAGTAAAAAAAGTAGCAATGAAACATTTTCTCCACAAACTTTGGGTGTCGTCTCCAGCACATATACCCTACATTAGTGGGAAGAGTGCACATATGTTTGGAACAAAGGCAGAAAAGCACAAATATAGGAATATACATGGCCAGGACATGCATGTGGAAAGGCACATTAAAATATTGTATGAATAAAAAAGAGGGACTGGTCATCTGGCAAGAGAGAATTATAACTGAAGGGCATCTTATGCACTTTAATGGTGTCTTGGTGATGTCAAATGATTCTGGGAGAAGCCATCCAATCAGAAGTTATTTTCAACATGGGTTCTCATCTGTAAAATGAGGTAATTGGAGTAGATAGCCTCTAGCTCATATCAGTAATTCTGGGATACCTGATAGCATAGGGTCTGTATTCTTCTCATTGTGAATAATGAAAAAGCAAAAATATGATTTGGCAATTGAGGTTTTTTTGCAAGCATTAAACTCTTTATATTAGGTTTTTGATAGCCAAAGCCCTTAGTAGAAGACCAATACTTAGATAGTCAAAGGAAGGGAAGGATTAGAGCAGGGAGTAAGCAGACAAGTTGAGCAGGTAGATTCATTCTCTGGTAGGACAAATTTGAGGGCTTTTAACTATGATATTTAGAAGCAGCTAAGTGGCATAGTAGATAGAGTACCAGGCCTGGCATCAGGAATGAAGAGGTCTAGAGGTTTTGGGGTGCTCAAACAGACCCCCCAAGATCGTGGCGCTGGATCTGCCTGAATGAATTCAACCCAAATCTTCTTCCAGCCAGAGAAATAGTTTATTAGAGATAAAGCATATAGGCCAGACTCCCAAGGAACCCAAACATCAGTAACGCCCGTAAGGATGAGTGGGCATGAGACAGTCTCAGCCTTTTGGGCATGAGAAAAGCTCAGTGTCTGAATGGGGGCTAGAGTGGATAAAGCACATGTAGGCCAGGTGACGCCCGTAAGGACGAGTGGGCATGAGAGTCTCAGCCTCTAGGAGTGAGAGGTTCTCAGCATCTAAATGAGGGCTAAGGTGGTCAGGTGACTCCCGTAAGGATGGGCAGGCATGAGACAGTTTCAGCCTTTTGGGTGTGAGATTCTCAGCATCTGAATGGGGGAGGCCAGGTGATGCCCATAAGGATGACCTGGCATGAGACAGTCTCAGCCTTTTGGGAATGAGCAAAGCTCAACCTCTGAATGGGAGCTGGAGGCTAAGGTGATGCCTGTAAGGATGAGTGGGCATGAGACAGTCTCAGCCTTTTGGGCATGAGATTCTCAGCATCTTAATAGAGACAAGATGGATCTAATATACAGAAAGACTATGGGAGGGATCTAGGAGTGGCCAAGTAGTTTGGGGTGCCAGGAGGAAGGGCCTAGGGAGGTCTGGATGGGAGTGGCTAGTAGGCTGGGGTGAACAGAACTCCTGGGTTCTGGACCTCCCTAGCTAGGATTAAGGGTGGGAAATGGCCAGGGGCCATAGGAAGGTAAAACAATGGCAGGAAGATTGGGTGTAGCCACAATGAAAGGCCAGTTGACGGGACTATAGAGTAACTTTGGGTGGCCAGAGGAGGGGGGGGGTTGGTTGAAAATGGATCTAGGTAAGTTTGGAAGGTCTGAGAGATTAAACAGACAAGGGGAATAGATAATGAAGGGAACTGGAAGGTAGAAGTTTGCTTTCAAAGGGAGATAAAGAGAGCTTTCAAAGGGAAATAAAGGCAGTTTATAAGGACAAAGTGGAGCCAGGTTCTTTTTAGGGCTAGGGAGGAAGGTGTATCTGAATAAGATCAAAAGGCAAGGCTGAGGTTTTGGAAGGGCAAAGGTCTTGGCTTCTGAAACTGAATGAAGCCCTCTTCAAAGAACACTTATCTTCCTGAGTTCCAAACTGGCCTTAGACAATAACTAGTTGTAAGCAGACAAGTCACTTAACCCTGTTTGCTTCAGTTTCCTCATCTGTAAAGTGAACTGGAGTAAGAAATGGCAAACCACTCCAGTTTCTTTTCCAAGAAAATCCCAAATGGGGTAATAAAGAGTTGGACATGACTGAACAAGAACAAAAAAATGATCTTTGTATTTTCTCTCCTCAGCCTCAAGCAGCAAATAGAATTCCCTGTGAATATTCTCATTTGTTGCTAGAGGCTCCCAACTGT
The DNA here is from genome assembly GCF_900497805.2 of Vombatus ursinus. Classification (NCBI taxonomy): domain Eukaryota; kingdom Metazoa; phylum Chordata; class Mammalia; order Diprotodontia; family Vombatidae; genus Vombatus; species Vombatus ursinus. Next base: position 179,360 of record NW_020954658.1, read on the forward strand.
GCTCTGTTTCAGTTAGATTATACGCAGCCTTCATTTCTTTTTGTTTCAGACTTGTCCCCAGTCATATGGTACTCGAGGTAAGTCTCCATAGGTTTGGAAGCCTTTAGGCATCTTCTTCCTTAAGATCTAATGATTTCTGTAGGCAATTATCTAAGGGCTTCTGCTACCAAAAACCCAATATGAAGAGTTTAATGCACGCAATAAGCCCCAATTACCAAATCATACTTTTGCTTTTTCATTATCTACAATGGAAAGAATGCAGACCCCAAGCAATCAATATCTCAGATTCATACATAGGAGCTAGGTGCCATCTGCTTCAACTACTTCATTTTACAGGTGAGAACCCACATTGGAAAAACTTTCTGTTTGGCTGGCTTCTCCATTTAAGGAGAATGCTCAGGTCAACCATGTCTCATTTCTCTCTAGGCTCCATTCTGGACTTTCTCCACCATGCTCCTGCCCAGGTACCTCTGTCTCCCCCTCCCCCCACCCCTTTTTCAGTTTCCTTTGATGTGTCATCTTCTTCCCTTAGAATGTAGGCTCCTTGAGGGCAAGGTCTGTTTTGCTTTCTATTTGTATTCTTAGCACTTAGCATAGTGCTTGGCACATCATAAGCACTTAATCACCTTTTGATTCATTGACAGAGAGGTTAAATGCACCTTTTCAAGGTCATACAGGTTGTAAATGAAAGAGGCATGACTTGAATCTATGTTCTCTGATTCCAAGTACAGTACTCTTTCTACTGTACCGTCTGGGAGTTGAGAGACCTGTACTAAACACCACTTCAAGGGAGAAGAGGTAGTTCCAGCCATAGACTCACAGAAGGAGAGTTTACTAGTTTATCTTTTTTTTTCTTGGATGTTAAGATTATGATCTTTAAACTATGGTCCTGGAATTTCTTTCCATCATCTGTTTGCTTCCCCATGGTGAGATACATCTGCTCATTCTGTGACTATTCTCTCCCTTTCCCAACTCAATCATGCGACACAGCATCACTATAGAAAATTATTCACCCTATGGGGCTATTTCATATAAACTACTTGGTAATTTAGGGGGCATGAGACACTTTTCATCCTCTCTGGTTCCCTTTGTTTCATTACCAGGCAATTTTTCCAATGTTTTTCCACTGGGGAAAACCAGTATGATTCTAAGACATGGTTACCAGGGGAAACCAATGATGGGCTGGGGACCAGAGATTTCAGCAACATCATGGGTCACTAACACACAGAGCAATTAAATAACTTCATTCCTACTAAGGAAAATACTTATATAACTCTTTTTTCCCTTTGGCGGTTTTCCCAATGCAAGGAGAAAGGTTAAGGTCCCTGAGTTTTTACAAATTATGAAGATGCTTTTGCCTCAAGTCCTGTAACAGAACAGGTAGAGGAGAGAGATATTTTTATGGTCTATTCTCACCCTACATTACTTTACTGTTTTCTCTCCTTCCCTTCCCCCCCTACTCTTTTTTCTGTCTTTCTGTATCTCTCTCTTTTTTTTTTCACTTTGCCCTCTGCATTATATACTTTCCTTTTATTCTATGTCACACACATTCAATCACTCTATTTCATTATGACTTGGAGCTGTGATGTAATGAGTTGTTACCTAAAACTTTTATCTTTGGTGAATTAGTGTGTTCTTTTCTCTCCTATCTCCTTTATCACTCTCATCTTCAAGTTTCCCACTGGGAATCAAGCAGCCCAAGTCTAGTGCTTGATTATCACTACACCCACTTAATGTTTGGATAGGCTGTATAGAATCAAGCCCTGTTGTAGGTGAAAAGGGAAAAGAATCTAATCAGCTCCAAACTGGGAAAAGGCATTGTTAACTTAATCAGTTAACTTTGTAACCAGTCTGAATTATGGAGGTATCTTTAGAGAGATGAGACTGATCAGTATTTCTTGAGGCTAAATGATCTGGGGCTAGTTAAGTAGAAATGATCTGATGATCACAGATTTATAATGGGAAGGGAGCTCAAAAGCCAACTAATTAAGTCCTCTCATTTTACAGATGAGGAAAAATGAGGCCCACAGAGGTTAAATGACTTTCCAAACACCAAGGAGTAAGTAGGTTCCAAACCCATGCCTTATTACTCCATATAGAGTACTTTATACTTAAATTGTGAAAAGAAAACCTTTGTCAAATTGAGTTTAGGCTGTTGTGAGAGAGGCAGAAGTGGAGAGAAAAAGAGAAATCATTTAAGCTTTCTCAGTATCAGTTTAATTGTCTCTAAAATGGGAGCAATAATATTTGCTCTGGAGGAAGTGCTTATATGAATGTAAATAATAATAGCAATGATGATGATGAGTATTGAAAAGTGCAAAGCAGCGTGATATAGAGAGGAGGCATAGTGTAGTGGATAGGGCAGTGGACTGAAAGTTACGAAGCCCTGGGTTCAAATCTCAAATCAGATATTTGCTAGATGTGTGACCTTGGATAAGTAGCAACTTAGTGCCTCAGTTTCCTTATCTATAAAATGAGGAGATTGTACTTGATGCTCCCCTCCAACTCTAAACCTACAATCCTTTGAGGATAGGATAAATGGAAAAAAATATTTCATGAGGGATGTTATAGGAGACTTCTGCTTGGTTTTCATTCCAAGGGGTTCTGATCCCCTATCAATAAGGTTAAGACCAGGTTTATTCTCCAGGGTAAGAAAATATCTCTTCCTTCAATTTGTTTTCATGTGGGCATATACGATTGGAAAGATAGGCAGTGTGGTGTAGTCAAAGAATATTGTAATGAAAATCTAGGACCTGGATTTTAGCCTGCTCTGTGGTTAATTTGCTTTTGATTATGATCAAATTATTAGTCCTATTTGAGTCTCAGTTTTCTCTTCTGCAGAATCAAGAGGTTATTCTATTTTATTTCAACTCTACCAAATATCATGATTCTGCTCTCCACCTTTTGTTCTGTTCAGGTATGTACCTCCATTCCAGATTTGAGAAAGCGACTCCCCCAGGCCTTCCAGTGGTGGAGCCAAAAATTTCCAGTAGGGAAAGACAGCCCACTCTGCTGGGGATCTGGGCATCTGGAGAACTCCTGGGAGCTTTTTTACAAATTTTACAGTTTTCTGAGTAATAAGAGGGGCCTCCTTTTCTTTTAAATGAAATTAAGAAAATCTTCATTTCTGGTTCTTTATTCTTATTCAAATTCTCATGATTTCTTCCTTTCTGAAACAGAACTAGATCCACTCAGATCATTGTAACAGAAATTGATTTAGCTCTTCTTCATTTATTTACAGCATTTCCATAAAAGATTCTGTGGGATTACTCAGGATGACTTCTCACTTTTATCCCCCCTTCAGAATTTTTTCTGATATATAATTAGTTGGAATGCTACATATGGTTAACATTTTTTAAGAAAGAGTATGTACAGAATGCTTTGAGTTAAATAAAATCCTCCAAGGAGGTTGAGAGGGTGCTTTTGATGCATGTTTTCCAAGTTTTTTTTTTTTCAGTTTGCGACACATTAATCAAATTGCTAGAACGACATAAGGGGGTAACTGGGCTCCCACTTAGCTGTCATCTGCATCTTCCCATATCCAATTAGTGTGTGCATGTAGAATTCTCTCTCTCTCTCTCTGTCTCTCTCTCTCTGTCTCTGTCTCTGTCTTTCTCTCAACTCCCTCCATCGCATGGGCACACACACTCACACACACACAAACATACACTTGCCAGTCTCTACCACTGTTGCCAATAATCTCAATTCTTCTGACTAGTTTTAAATTGACAAAAGGGAATGTGGAAACCCAAAACATCATTGTATACTCAGTTCTTTTCCAAGATACACTAGCATTTTACCAATGCCCTATGTAGTTAGCTGTTATTGGCAATATTCAACAATCATGTGTCTCTTATTTTTCCCCTTTATAGCTGTTATTCTCTTTCTTTTTTCCTTTTCTTTATTCTCCTTCCTCCTTTTCTTGTTTTACCCTGCTCCTTTATCTATCATCTTTTCTGTTTTATTTTTAAGTCTTGTCATTTCTTCCTCTTCCTTTTTCAATCTGTATGCTCTGCTTATTCCTGAAAACATCAAGCCTCTTATTGGCATTGCTTAGAGCTCTTGAACTTCCTTACTATTATGTGTTTTAGATCATGGAGGTTTAAAATACAAACATCCACCAGTGACCATGTAAATTCATCCTTTTATAATGTTTTAAGGTTGACAGTTTTTTTTCTCACAAAAATCCCATGAGGCACATAATGTGAACATTATTATCCTCATTGTACAAAAGAGGGAAACAAGACTCATAAAGTTGAAATGACTTGTTCATTGTCAAATATCTAGTAAACATGGGCATTAGAATTTCAGTCAAGGGCTCCTAGGATCTTTCAATTATTCTGCACTGAATAGACTCATACTTACATGTACAGACACAGACACAGACACAGACACAGACACAGACACAAACACACACATATGTATATTAGAGGGGTTCATACATCCTTGAACTCATGGGCAAATAATAGATTTCTCTTTCAATAATATTTGTTAAGACTTTTCTGCCACTTTCCAGTACTCTCACCTCCACATACACAATTTTGACACTAAATATTACTTGATCTTTTCAAATAACACCTTTATGCCCTTGTTTGACAAGGTGATACAATGACTTTTTGTAGTTGATAAAAATCAATTATTTCACTTAGGGAAGGCACCATTTGTTCTTGGCTCTATTTTTCACTTTCCAAAATCAAAGAAACTGATTCTGCACCCAGGATGACACAGATAATGCTCTGAGATCTCAAAGACTGTCTACATTAGGTTAGGAATTTAGCTTGATTTGGTGTGAGAATTCATTGTCTTGAAGAAATTTGGTTGTTAGGAATAATATGGGAAAGTGTCAGAGGAATCATAGAATGTCAGAACTGGAAATTAATTTAGAAATAATCAGTCCCACTATCTCCTCATTTGGTTATTGCTACATATACTCACTCCTTAGATAGACTGTATTCAACCAAGCCATGTTGTGGGTAAAAAGGGAAGAAAATCTCTAGCTTCAAACAGAGAAAAGATGTTATCTCCTCATTTTGGAGATGACGACAAAAACCAGAGACGTGATTCATTCTAAGTCTCTTCATGGAAAAGTTGTGATTAGAAACTTGTTCTCCCATATTATTCTAATGCTCCTTTTAATATGCCATTCTGAATCCCAAACTACTGTCTTTCCCTGATGAAAGCATCTTTTTCCCACTGCCCCATCTCGAATCTTCTGGTCAATATTTCTATGTGGTTATTGAATGACATAAAACTAGTGTAAATGAGGAAAGGTAGTGGAAGAACAGAACTATAACCAGGAATTGTTGCACCTGTTTCAAAGGGTAAGAAAGGCTCCTTTAATTCGAGGCATGGTAGGGAGAAGTGAGGAAACAGAACTAGGGAAGTGGTACAAAAGGTAGAATGGAATGTGAAGATCATTTTTGATCCTCCAAATCAATTCAATGGACATTTATTTATCATGGATATTAGAGAACACAATGACAAAACACATTATAACAGTCCCTGTCTTCAAGTAGCTCATGTTTTACCCTGGGAATACTGCATGTAAAAAGATAAATCAGATACTTGCTTAACTTCTTTTAGGCAGAGCAGTTACATGCCTTAGTAGTCTGACCTTCACTTTTATGGGGAAAGGATGTCAGAAGGGAATATAATATTTTATTGGTGACAGCTTATGTAGGCTCACTAGACCATGGGATGCTCCCTCCCATCCTATCCTATTGTTCTGGGATTCGCCGGCTCTAGGAGTCATCTAGTCCTGGCCCAATCTCCTCCTTCACCTACCTACTAGCCACTGCTGTTTGGACAGAGGTCCATTCTCAAGCTCACCACTTAGTGACAGGGAGACCTTTCATAACATATTTAAAAATTGGAAGTCACCCAACCCCACTTCAACTCTTTTTTCCTGGCCTCGGTTTGGGAGGGGGCTGCCTATGTTGTTAGAACTACAATGTCCTATGGGAAGAGGAGACTCCTGGTTGGCCAACTTCCCCATAAGCTGGCAGAGGGATTGCAGTGTATGTATAACATTCACCAGAGGATATGGGTGTATTAAAGTCCTATCTCTCCTATGTCATCCCCTTCTGAATAAATGTGAAGTCACTTCCTCTTCCTGGGTTCCAATGCTAATTTGACACATTCTAAATGTGTCTATTCTTAGGCATGGCCCTTTCTCCCTAGCTAGTATAGCTCTATGGAAGATTATGATTGATCTAGTCATGTGACTCTAAGAACTTGTGCAAGTTAACTCAAGTTTTGGAAAACTGAGGCTTAAACATGATCTGAACATGAAGTTGATGAGAGAATATCTGGAAATATGTAGGGGAAACTGTGGAAATTCTATTATTAGTAAAAGGATTGAATATATTGAGACTATGATAGGAAGTAAATGCATTTGCTTTATGCTTCTGTTTCCTCAGTCTGTTGTATTGCTATGGTTCATTTTTCTCCTCCTCCTCCTCCTCCTCTTCCTCATTCTTCTTCTTCCCACATCTATTCTTGTGAACCTTTTTTTCTTCTCCTTTCTTAACCTTTCCTTTGCTGACCTAATCTTGTTACCCTTCTACTTTCTTGCTTCTCCAAAACCTCTGACCTGCAATCTTTTGGAGTTTTTGCTGGTAAGACAAATACAACATCCACTTTTCATCCCCACAATTTTAATTCCTTTCCTTGTTCTCTACTCTTAGGTCATTTCAGCAACTGTGGAACCAGCTGAATCAATGGATGGAGCAAATGACTCTATGGTAACTGAGTTTGTGCTTCTGGGTCTCTCTTCTTCTTGGGAGTTGAAGATTCTACTCTTTTTGTTCTTCTCCTTGTTTTTTATGGGAATCATGCTGGGAAATCTCTTTATTGTATTCACTGTGATTTTTGACCCTCACCTGCACTCCCCTATGTATTTCCTGCTGGCCAATCTCTCCTTCATTGACTTAGGTCTATCTGCTACCACAGTACCAAGGATGATAGTGGACCTTTTCAGTGAATATAATATGATCATCTCCTTCCCAGGTTGCATGACACAGATGTTCTTTATCCATGTCATGGGAGGAACTGAGATGGTTCTGCTCATAGCCATGGCCTATGACAGATACATAGCAATCTGTAAGCCTCTCCACTATTTGACAGTTATGAGTCAGAAAATGTGCATTTGCTTTGTAGTGACTGCCTGGATAGTTGGGATGATTCATGCTCTTTCTCAGTTTGTTTTTGTTATAAACTTGCCCTTCTGTGGCCCAAACAATGTGGAGAGCTTTTATTGTGACTTTCCTCGGGTCATAAAACTTGCCTGCATAGACACCTATAGGCTGGAGTTTGTGGTCACAGCCAATAGTGGGTTTATCTCCATTGGAACTTTTCTCCTATTGATGATATCCTACATTTTCATCCTGATCTGTGTTCGACAACATTCTGCAGATGATTTGTCCAAAGCCTTCTTTACCTTATCAGCTCACATCACTGTGGTGGTTTTATTTTTTGGTCCATGTATGTTTCTTTATGTGTGGCCATTTCCTACATTGTCACTTGATAAATTCTTTGCTATTGTTGACTTTGTTATCACCCCTGTCTTGAATCCTGCTATCTATACATTAAGGAATAAGGATATGAAGATGGCAATGAGAAGACTGAGTAGCCAGATTGTGAGCTCTAGGGAGAACTTGTGATATATTTTATTGATCAAGGTCAAGAGATAATTTTGGCTTACTATGCTCACATTGGAATATGTGCATCTAATTTTCAACATGTGAGATTATACAAGTTGGAAGAATATGTGGTATGAGGAACTCTTAGCAGTTCATCTAGATGTAAGAGAAGAGATGATTTTGCTTATCACTGAGGATAGGACATTCCTTCATATTGAAAAGGACTGAAAATGTTCCTGAATTATTTTAGGAGACAACACATTAAACTGTCATATGCCTATTTCAGTGCCATATTTTGACCAGACTTTACTTCATCTTCATTGCATGCTGGATATCTTCATGGAAATTCCATGTATCCAATTGATAAAAATAGGGGTTTTATATTTATGTAATAAACATAATATATAATAAACATAGAATAAAGATAGAATAAAATGGCAAATAACTTCCTCAGTTTTTCCATTATAAAAGTGTGAAGTCATTGGAACAGGAATACTAAGTCAATGATACTTAAGTTCTTGAGTGAAACTTGTGATTTCTCCTCATGCTTTGCCAGTATGGGCAGCTACTTTGGAGGTATATAGAAGAGATCCTACATGTATCAACAAGGTTTTGGATACTGATTTTGGGCCATTGCATTTTCCTGTAACTTCTTCATTCTAAATGTGGCTACAACTCACTATTTAATGACTTGCACCTCTACCTTAATTATTGATTCTTACTTGGTATGCCTGGCTTAGGAAAGAAACATCTAATCCACAGAATAGGAACCACCTTCAGTCCTCAGTATTTAGGGGAAGGTTAGTTTTTCTTGCATAGGGTGATCCATTCAAATAAGAAGCCCAAAGAACTTGCTAAGATATGTTAGCTCATGGTCTATAGTGTGTTGTACTGCAGGAAGTAGCACTGACTTTGTGGTTCAGTGGACAAAGCACGGGGCCTGGAGTCAGGGAGAATTCAAATTTTCAGATATTTTTTAACCATGTAACCAAGTCACTTAACCTCTGTCTACTGTAGTTTCTTCAACAGTAAAATGGGGACAATAACAGCACCTACCTCCTAAGGTTGTTGTGAGGATCAAATGAGATAATATCTGTAAAGTAGTTAGCAACAATGCCTGGCATATAGTGGGCACTTAGTAAATGCCTGTTCCCCCCCCCCCCCCCCCCCGCTTCTTTCCTTATGTTTGTAAGTTTCAGTAAAACACAGGGTCAGGCTGGTTGCCAAGAAAGATATACTAGATACCACTGTAATTCTAGGTTCTATAATAAGTATTATCAACTTTTCAATAAATGGGAACACATAAGGACTTTGGTGTGAGTGATATTTGCTTCCCAAGTTCCTTTTGTAACTCAAGTATACATTGCACGTGGCACTTGAGTACCCCATATAATATTTGGAAAACATAGTTGTGCAAGCAGCCCTTCCTGGCTTATCTCCTGCCTTCATTAATCTTACAGAAAACCAATGTGTCCTGATGTCATCTTAATTATCCAAGATGGAATGCAGTCCATGATTTCCCCACAAGGTTGCAATGAACTGAAGCCACTAGTGAAGTGGTCTTTAGATAGCTTTGGATCCTGAGTGAATTAACTTAAAAAGATGCAGTATTCTACTGGGTCACCAGAGGGCACTCATCCTACACAATTCAGTTACCTCCCCACACCCCTTCCTCCCAGGAATGGCTTCTTGTGGTAGTACTGCATTGCGAATTTTGATTGAGGTATGATACCAAAATAATTACAGGAGTAGAAAAAAATCTATTACTCTAGCAAATGGACTTTTTTCTATTAGTCCACTCAAACTCCAAATTCTTAAAGTACAGTCAAACTATTGTGGCCAAGTAGTTTATTGAACATAAAAGAGAAATAGAATAAGTGGTTCTCTATGGAGCTTCCCCCCAAACATGACTTTTAACGCCTATACCAATGGATTGTGATAGCTTGTGGAAAGGTAGGGGCATGTGTGGGATCCAGCTTAGGGTCTAGACTGAATGAAGAGAAAACCAGGAAAATGCAGGGAAGGGAGAAAGCTGATCTGCCCTTTTATGTCACCAACCAATGGGATTTTCAAAAGTCCCTAGTTCTTATCCACTGGTGTAATCTTGCCTCTGACTCACCTCTATGGCCTCCATCATAGAGGAAAAAACATGGGCTACCTGAGTTTCAAAACTTGTTGCCACTTGCCTACAAGATAGGCAGAAAAACCTCAGTTAATTACACATCCTAGATCCCCAAAATGACTTACAGGGATTCTCCCTCAATGGTAAAAGAAAAAGGGTACTTCAAAATCTGTACGCCCATACATAAAACTCTTTATTTCAATCAATTGCCTGATTGAAATAAGAATACTTGAAATCTGTACACTCCTGTATTTTTGTTGTTATTTAGTTGTTTTCAGTCATGTCTGACTCTTTGTGACCCCTTTTTGGAGGAATTTTCTTGGCAAAGATACTGGAGTGGTTTGCCATTTCCTTCTTCAGCTCATTTTACAGATGAGAAAACTGGAGCAAACAGTTAAGTGACTTGCCCAAGGACGCACAAGTAGTAAGTGTTTGCACACATCTATTAAGTGTCCCAAACTGGATTTGAACTTAGGTCTGCTTGACTCCAGGCCAGGTGTCTATCCACGGTACCACCTAATTCATCTGGGTCCATCTGTAGTCGTCTTGTTCTGTATCTTGCCACTGGACCCAGATGGCTCCAGAGGAGAGAGTGAGATTAGTGACTTTGCACAGCCCTCCCTCACTTAAATGCAATTCACCTGCAAATCATGGCATTACCTTCCTCATGCCATGATGCTCTTCAAGAACAAAGACAAACAACAACCACCTAGTTGCAGAAGGTAATGGGAGATGAATGGCAAAGAGTGTTCTGATTTGTGTAAGACAACTTTTGAAATACAGATCTATAGAATTTTGAGTAGCCATACTGGCAGGACAGATAAGAAGAAAAAATACAATGGAAAGTGTCACAGATGAGGAAATTGACACACAGAAATGCTAAGTGATGTGATGATGTCACAAAGCTAAGTGGAAAAGCCAGCATTTGAACCAAAGTTTTTTTTTAATTTGTTCATCTATACATCAAGGTTGCATAATGAGTTAGTGACTGTGCAACAACAGGAATCCAGTTCCTAATTCCCACTCCAGTAACTATCACATCACCTAATTATCAGCCCTCCTTTCCCTCACTGTTGATTTTCTTTAACCTCCCCTTAGCCATTGCGCAAAACTTTCTTCTTTACAGTAGTTTTTTATTGATATATTTCATTTTTGCATAAGTCATTTCTGGGCATGCCTTACTTCACTACCCTTCCTCCCAAATTATTCAAACTTCTCCTATAAGAAAGAAAACTGACAGTGACAACATGCAATAATGTATGTGACATTCTGCACCAGTGTCACCCATGTCCAACCAACTAAAAGGGAAGACGTATATTTCTTCATCTCTTCTATGGGACCAAGTCTAATTTTTATAATTAATCATTGTTGAGTATCATGCCAATGTTCTTTTCATTTACATTGTTGTAGTCATTCCATATATTGTTCTGATTTTGCTCACTTCACTGTGCATTAGTTCATTGAAATGTTTGTTTCTCTGGATTCTTCATATTTGTTCTTTCTTACAAACTAATAGTATTCTATTATATTCATATATTACAATTTTCTCAGCCATTCCCCAATCCATGAACTCCCAATTTCCTTTTACTTCTTTTCTACCACAAAACTGATATTTTGAGCATTTTGTCATATGTGGAGATGGTTCTCACTGGGATCAGACTTTCAAAGCTTACTTTTGCAGTTCTGGGAAAACACAAGTGCCTCAGAGAGAAAATCCCCATGATGGCCAGATTAGGGACTCTTGCACCAACTGCATCAATTGGCCACTGACTCTTGATGTTAGGGTGGGATCAACATTTAATCCTTTCAGGCACTTTCAAGTGTCTAATGTTGTAGACTCTATTCATTTCTTTAATAATGCATTAAAAATCTATGAAGGTATTGCTGAACTTCTTTCAGACATGTGTGTAGGAAAGATCCAGAGTGAATTGTGTTTAAGGCTTGGTCTTTGAGAAAAAAAAATCTAGACAGCAAACCCCAAATTAACTAGGCAGCTTTTGGCCATCAAAATTCACCCTTTTTTGGTCAGAACACCCTCAAGTTAAGGAGAGGAGAAGAAAGGAGAGGAGAGGAAAGGAGAGGAGAGGACAGGAGACAGGAAGGGAAGGGAGGTGGGGGAGGACAAGCTGAGTTGCCAGCTGGAACTGACCAGCTGGTTCACCATTCATGGACTGGACAATAGGTCCGTGCCCAAGCACCACCTGGCTCAGAATGAATGTAAATAGTAACTATTTCTTTTTTGGCCAGCAACCCTGAGGGTCTTCCCCTCCAAGTTTAATTTTTTTTTTGTTAAAGTCTCCATCCCTTGACTCACTTCTTTTTTTAAAATACTATTATTGTTATTTTTTTTAGGCAATTAGGGTTAAGTGACTTGCCCTGGGTCACACAGCTAGTAAGAGCCAAGTATTTGGTCTGAGGCCATATTTGAACTCAGGTCCTCTTGACTTCAGGGCCGGTGCTCTATCCACTGCGCAATCTAGTTGCCCCATTGACTCATTTCTTAAATAAGCCTATTCATGGAATAGGCTCAAAGTAAGAACCTGAAAAGACCTTAGCTTAAAAGGGCCAAAGTCTCCCATTGCATCCTGGGTCATCTTCAATGGTCCGGATGGATATCTGGCCACTGGACTCAGATAGCTCCGGAGGAGAAAATGAGGCTGGTAACTTTGCACAGTCCTCCCTCACTCAAATCAAAGTCAATTGTAAATCATGTCATCATTTCCCTGATGTCATGGTTCTCTTCCAGAATGAGAATGAAGGACAAGCCACAGGTAGGAAAGATTAAATTAAGGCCAGTGTTATGGAAAGAACTTTCCCCTGGCAATTAGAAGGGTCTTTGACAAAACACTGAAGATTGGAGATTGCAAGAAATTCTCCGCCATATTTGGGTAGTCCAAGATCAGTGAAGAACTTTTGTTGCCCAGATCAATTTTAGGCTATCTGGAATGTACTCCTTGTCTCTAGAAAGGTTCAGAGGCTCTCAGTGCCACTTGAGTAAGGAACAGGATAGATCTGTGTAAGTAGTTGTGATCTAACTATTTTAAGTTGACTTTCTAAGCACTGGACTGTCCTAGATTATTTGGTTGACCATACAGCTTGTGGGTTAATTCTGCACTTTATCTACTATCCAAGGGAAGGGATGGAATCTGAGATGTATTTCTAGAAACTCTTAATCATATCAGGGCTCACATGCAACAACACAGAACTCTTGAGCAACCCCAAATGAAATCAAGTAAATCTCCTCCCCTTGCCACCCGCTCCACCTCCAATTCCAATCACAGACTTTAAATTACTTGTGGAGAAACTAAGGGGTCTGAGGCAGGGATACAGTACATTCAGAGAATAATTCAGGGGTTGCATGGGAACTAGATTTCTGCCTGGCACTTGAAGTTTAGCAGACCTCTATGACATGTAAAATTTTTTGCAATGGGGTTTAGATTGCCCTAAAGAGAAAATTTATTTCTTCACTATCATCATGCAAATGTGGTCTGATAATACTATAAATCTATGCAGAAGAATTATTCATATTTAAAGGAGGTGGAAGACACTGGAAAATCAGGTCCTGGAGAGAAAACTTCATTTTAAGAGGCAGAGACTTCAGAGAGAGGTACATATACTTATTTTATACTGGAGTTGACAGAAAGACAGTAGAGTCAGTGCCATGGGTAAAGAATCAAGGTGACCAGCTGTAGAACAGCTTAGGGATTGGGAGAATGAATCATGGTTAGGAAAAACACAAAAGAGAGGGCCAAGACCCTTTGGGGGTTGGAGTACACCTTTCTTCTCTCTTCCTTGTAAAAATTCTTTTCAATTTTTTTCTCTGGACACTATACTTCCTCCATATACCTTTTTTTTTTTCATTTTAATGCTTCTACTGGTTCCTGTGATGGAGTTTTTTTTTTTAAATATTTGGAGTATTTGAGCTTTGTTGGTGACAGATGGTATTCAAAATAAATTTTCTTTTTTTGAAGTGAAATACTTGTGAAGGGATTTTGTTTCTTTCCTCATTTCATTTATTGTAGTTATTTGGAAGATTGACATAAATATTGCAGCTACAACCCACTATTGTGTCTCTGGAACTATCATATTCTAGTTCAGGAAGCACTAGTTCACATGAGGTATATAATTAGGCTCATATTTAGTGTTGGAAGGTACTTCAGTGGCAGTTTAGTTCAATCCCTTATATTTACAGACAAGAGGTGTGAGACCTATGGAGATAAGGTGATTTACCCAACTTCATACAGATAGGAAGTATCAGAGACTGGATTTGAACCCCAGAGATTTGATGACTTCCCATTCTATTATGCTGACTCCTTTATGTTCTCCAAGTTCATGCAAGTAATAAGCATCAGAGAGATTTGAACACAAGTCCTATGATTTAGGAGTTAATGCTTTTTCTGCTTATCTTACAGTTACTTTCTGTCTTCTTGTCTTCCTTACAATTACTAAGCTCATAAACTCTATAGTGGTAGTTTGTTTCAAGTTTCCTTAAAACAAACTCCAGACTTCCACAGTTTTTTTTTTATTTCCTCTTTTACTTTATCTTTTCTCAATGACATGAAAATTTTTTAAACATTAGGTTTTTTTAAAGTTTTGAGTTCCAAATTATCTCCTTTCCCTTCTCTCCTTTACCCTCCTCAAGAAAAAATAAAGAAAGGAAAAAAAGTATACTTTGATCATTTAGACTCTGTTCTTCCTCTGGAGGTGGATAGAATTTTTAATAAATCCTTTAGGATTATCTTGGATCACTGTATTGATCAGAATAGTTGCATCATTCACAAATCATCACTGTATAATAATCCTGTTACTATGTACAATGTTTTTCTGATTCTGCTTTCTTCACTTTGCATCAGTTCATGTAAGTCTTTCCAAGTTTTTCTAAAGTGTGGCTGCTCATCATTTCTTATATCACAATAGTAGTCTGTCACAAAAATCATATACCACAACTTGTTCAGCCATACCCCAATTAATGGTCATCCCCTCAATTTTCAATTCTTTGCCACCACAAAAAAAGCTGTTTTAAATATTTTTGTATATACAGGTTCCTTTCCTTTGTCTGATCTTTTTGGACACAGTCCTCATAGTGATATTGCTGGGTCACAGGGTATGTACAGTTTTATAGCCCTTCAACATAGTTCTAAATTATTCTCCAGAATAGTTGGACAAGTTCACAACTTCATCAACAGTGACTTCATGTCCTAATTTTCCCACATTTCCTCCAATATTTGTCATTTTCTTTTTCTGTCATATTAGCTAATATGATAGGTATTGAAGTGGTACCTCAGAGTTGTTTTAATTTGTGGTTCTCTAATTAATAGTGATTCAGAGCACTTTTCCACATGACTGTAGATAGTTTTTCCTTTTTTCTTCTGAAAACTGTCTGTTCATATCCTTTGACCATTTATCAGTTGGGGAATGGCTTGTATTCTTATAAATTTGACTCAGTTTTCTATATTTTTGAGATGAGGCCTTTATTAGAGAAACTTAACTGTAAATTTTTTTGCCAAGTTTTCTGCTTTCCTTTCAATCTTGGCTACATTGATTTTGTTTGTGCAAAACCTCTTAATTTTAATTTAATCAAATTTATCCATTTTACATTCTGTAATATTCTTTATGTCTTTCTTGGTCTTCCACAATTCTTTGTATTGATTATTGCTTCAAATAAGAGAGTCATTGGCAGGTTTTTAAAAAATAGGATTTTTTTTATCCTAATAGTATTTGAGAAGTAAGTTTTGTCCTATGATACATAGGGAGAACACCCAGAAAAAAAACAGGCACACATATAAGTACATTGATTTGAGTCAACCAATTTGAACAGAGTTATAGAAACAGTGGATCATTTCAGAAAGAATAACTGCATCAATACAGTAGTAAGTACTTAATGTCTCAATTACAATTCAATTTTGTCAAAGTGTTAAAACACTATTGTATACATAGACAAAGTCATAGGATTTTATTAAGGGGAATATCTGTCATTGCAATAGTATGAAAGGAAAAATCCAAGGTAAAATAGGAATTGAGAGCCCTAAGATTGGAACCTATGGTTCAGAAATAGTTGAGAAATGTGAATTTTGAAAAGAAGACATAATGATGAAGAGAAGGCCCTACAAAATTCTTGATTCTACCCTAGTCTTTGCCAGTGTATTGGGATAAGGCAGAATTCATGTCTAGGTCTTGTAATTCCAAGCCTGGGGATATTTTTCATGGACAAATCCTGGAAAATTATAGATTACATGAAACTAGAGAAGGCTAACATGTTGGATGACTAAGATGGGATCTATAAAAGATCTCTATAGACTAAAATGATGATCTGAGTCTAATAAAATACAAATTAACAGGGATAAAATTCTTACTTTTGTGGTTAATAATCAACTGCACATTTACAGAATTGTAATGGTAAGGTAAGATATGAATTCTTGTGAAAAAGATTCCAGTGAATGAGAAACTCAGTAAGAGTCAATTTCAATATGGAACAGCCAGTGAAGTAGATGTGAGCTTAGTCTTTTTTTTTTTAAGGGAGACACAAGGGTCCTGAAGGAGAAAGTGATGGTTCTGCTACAGTCTACTCAGACCACCTTTGGAATATCATGTATAGCCTAAAATGTCACATTCCAGCATAGATCTTGATAAGCTAGAGATCATCCAAAGGAGGGAAAGAAGGGTGGTAAAGGGACTTGAAATGATACCATATGAGGATTGCTTGAAGAAAATGAGTATGTTTAGCTTAGAGAAGAAAAAACTTGATAAGACTCTTCAAGTATCTGAAGAGTGATCAGTCATATGGAAGAGGGATGGGACATTTTCTATTTATCCCCAAAGGTCAAAATTAGAAGCAGAGTGAAGATGTAGATAGGCAGATTTTACTTAATATAAGGAAGAAAAAAAAACATAGCTAGTGTTATCCAAAGTTGAAAGGTGGGAGTAGGAGGACACTGTCTCAGGAGGACATTGATTTCTTCTCCTTGGCATTACCCAAGTGGAAGTTGGGTGAGTCATTGGGTGCTGTTGTTGAGGAGATTCTCATTCAAGATTGGATTGGATTAGCTGGCCACTAAGATCCCATCCAAGTCTGAGGCTCTATGATTCTGTCACTCTAATGTACTGCTTAAGTTCTGAGCTTCTGACTGGTATGGTCAAGCCTTGAAGAGGAATGGTTTAAGGAAGAAGATCTTCTATAAGATAAATAGTGGATATTCCTGTTCTTGTATTTATTGTGTCAGGATCCATACTGGGAAGGTGAGGGGTTTATCTATGTCAGTATCCAGTGCAAGTTGGAATTCCATTGTGAGATTCTAAATACTTTCAGATAAAATCCATGTATTGCCCACTCACATGGGTTCTCATTTGCTCCTCAATCTATGAACCTTAGCTGTCAAACATGCTCAAGTCTGGGGCACAAAAAATTTCCTTTTAATCAAAGTTTTAGTCCTAGACAAGTCTATGGTCTGTGAATATTTCCAGTTTGACCACAGTCTTTTATTTATCCTTACTTTTATTTCTTCTACCTTCTCCTAGCCCTTTCCCTCTTTTCCCCTCATTTTTTCATTCCTTCTATTTCTCTTCCTATTTTATTTTTTCTTTCCATAATTTGATATATAAATTATTCCTTCCATTGACTTTTATTGAACAACTACTACAACTATATCAATGAGATGGATTTGAGAGGAATACATGGTCTTGACTGCAAGAAGTTAACTGCCTAATTAGGGAGGCAGAACATGTAACATGAAAAGATAAAAAACATGGAGTAGTATTTTATAAGTACCAAATCAGTGGTACAGACAATAAATACCCCAAGAGTTCAAAAGAGGAAGCAATTATTGACAACTGGGCTGGTCAAGGAGTTTTTAAAAAAAAACATTAATTAACTAATTTTTAGTTTTCAACATTCAGTTCCATAAGATTTTGAATTTCAGAATTTTTTCCCCTCCTTTCCTTCCCCCTACCCCAAGACAGCATGCAATCTGATATAGACTCTACATATATATTCATATCAAAAATTTTCACTTTAGTCTTTTTGTAAAGAAGAATTAGAACTAATGGGAAGAACCACAAGAAAGAAGAAACAAACAAACAAACAAAAAAGAGAGCAAATAGTATGCTTTGATCTGCATTCAGACTCCACAGTTCTTTTTCTGGATGTGGATAGCATTTTCCATTATGAGTCTTTTGAAATTGTCTTAGATCCTTGCATTGCTAAGAAGAGTTAAGTCTATCGAAGTTACTCATCACACAATGTTGCTGTTACTGTGTACAATGTTCTCTTGCTTCTGCCCACTTCATTCAGCATAAGTTCATGTAAATATTTCCAGGTTTTTCTGAAATTCTCCTGCTCATAATTTCTTATGGAGCATTCATATACCCCACCTTGTTCAGCCATTCCCCAATTGATGAGCATCCCTCCAATTTCCAATTCTTTACCACAACAAAAAAAGCTGCTTTAGATATTTTTGTATGTGTGGGTCCTTTCCCCATTTTTATGATCTCTTTGGGATACAGGGTAAGAAGTGGTATTGCTGGGTCAAAGGTTATGCATAGTTTTATAGCCCTTTGGACATAGTTCCAAATTGTTCTCCAGAGTGGTTGGATCAGTTCACAACTCCACCAACAATACATTAGAGTTCCAATTTTCCCACATCTTCTCCAACATTTATAATTTTCCTGTTTCATCATGTTAGCCATTGTGATAGATGTGATGTGGTACCTCAGAGTTATTTTGTTATTTGTTAAAAATTCTGTGTAGTTCAGGAGAATAGACAAATGAGGACAGGATAATGTAGAGGGTAATAAGCAGGCAGGATATTTTGAAGTAGGGGAAATATCTAAGGATGCCTGTTTCCAGCTTGTTGCTCTATGTGGTTCTTTGGAAGAAGGGTATAGATATATCTTGGATTGGGGCTGGTGGAGTTCTACAGTTGTCAGGATAGCCTGTGCTATTATTCTGTGCCCATTTTTTAAGGGTGGAAATACAGATAGTGTTATTTCAGAATAGAGAGAAAGGAGGAATGTGTTTTGTGGATATGTTTTTGTTAGACATTTGCTAAATATGATAATAATGATGATGATGGATAGTATTTATATAGTGCTCTAAAGTTTGCAAAGTGCTTTACAAACATTATATCATTTTATCCTCATAGTAACAATGGGAGGTAGGCGCTATCATTAACCCCATTTTATAGATGATTAAACTGAGACATAGAGGATAGATCTCTTGCCCAAGTTCACACAGCTAGTAAATGTCTGAAATCTGAACTCAGGTATTCTTAACTCCAAGTGAAATGCTTTACCCACTGTACCATCTATATAATAGTCATTTTGGTAGTTGAATATGTTTATTTCATTGTGTCCTGTTCCTCTTTTGCTGCAATGCTTCCTGTGTGCTTTTACACAATGAGAATCTTGGTTGCTTTAATGATATCTCTTTTGTTGCCCGTGAGGAAATATGGGGTATTGTCTGGACCTTAATACTAGGCATAGATTAAGTGTTTAATATATTTGTTGAATGAATGAATCCCAATGAATGATTCCTGAAGTTTCCCGATTTCAAAATCTCTAAATTACACTGACCTAAACCTATCCTAGTCTTTTAACCAGAGATTGCATTGTGCTGCACCTCTAATCCTCAACAATATAATTCAATATTTCTCAATACCATATTTTTTCACTCCTATTTTGTGTTTTTGATCCCTTTTTCATTATCTTACTGATGACAAATGCCTAACACTGCTTCCTGTTGGATTCCTAGAATTGCTCCCTACTCATTTCCCTTTCCCTAATTTTTAATGACTACGCCATGATTATGGATCCCTATAGGTCTGTTGCCATATTCATGCATGGATTCCTTCCAAATATCCCTGAATAGTTTAATTTCTCAGCTAGAATCTCTATCTCTTCTGGTTCTCTCAACCATGCTGGTGCTGAAAACAGAGGCAAGCCCTGGGGCTAGCTGGGTTGGAAGGTAGCCTTGGTCTTGGCCATAGATATTTTCACCTCTGACAGTGTGGGAAGTTGGGCATCTGAGCAGGGGAAGATTGAGGGAACCTCTGCTAATAAGAGATGTCAGACCCAGCTGTGTTGCCAAAATGTGGCCCTGGCCAGGAAGGCGCCAGCACCTGGCAGGGATGCTGCTTGCTGTGGGCACTTACAGGAGGGTGGAGTTCTTGGTTTTAATTTCAGGCCAGAGGAAAGACCTGAAGGATGATCTGAGGCCAGTGCCACCCTCCTCCATACTCCAGGACTAGAGGTGATTATAATAACAAGCTACTATAAAAAAAATTAGCAGGCAGAGGAGAAAGAACCCAAACATAGAAAGTTACTATGGGAATAGAGAAGACTGGGTTTTGTCTTCAGAGGAGGATATTGAAGCAAAAAAAAAAATCACCTCTCCTTCCCCAAGGAGTAACATCAAATGCTCACCTGTCCAAAAAGAATTCATAGGGGAATTTAAAAAAGACTTAAAATATCAAATGAGAGGGATTGAAGAAAAATGAAAAAAAATAAGAACAATTCAAGAAAAACAAGAATATTATGAAAGGAAGTCAGCCAACTAGAAAAGGAGATCCAGAATCTTAAGGAAGAAAATTAGCAAATTTCTTGAAAATTAGAACTGGGCAAGGGAAAGACAGCAAACTTATAAGAGATCAAGAAATAACAAAACAAAATATAAAGAAAGAAAAAATAGGAGAGAAAGTTTTTAACGTACTGGTAAATAAAAAATAGTTAAAAGTACTTTGCATCCATAAGAATCAAACAGCCAATCAGACAGCCTTTATTGAGTTCTTCTTGTCGAACACCAACAAGTTTATGGGTGTGATATTGATTAATTAGTATTCTTGTTTTGACTTTTGAGTAAATAAATGCTTTTTGTTAAAAGTGTATTTCTGTCATCTGCCTGATTGGTTCATTGGAAACACATTGTTGAGGGTTTGGGAGCTATGGTATTAGGAACCTTGAATGTAGTTGTTAGCAGCTGCTACTTTGAGAAACTCCACTTTCTAGAGTTAATTCAGTTTGGTTGATCAAGTCACTGCACAGAGAGATGTCCTGGGCCAGGGCAACAGCCTCCAATGAACTTGTATTCATTTTTCCCAGTAGATAGGTAGATAAAAAATGCGAATACAAGTGTATCAGGGACTGCCCTTGCCCAGGCTTTCTCTTTGTGTATATATCTAAATGTATGGATCCATATGCATATAGCATATTTATATAGATAGATTTACCTGCATATTTATGTAGACATATAGAGCTAGAGAAAGAAACAAAGATAGAGCTTGAGACAGAGATATGTACATGTGGTCTCCTCTTTCAGAATATAAGATTTTTGAAGGTAGTCATTTTTTCACTTTATCTTTAAATCACCATTGCTTAGTACAATATTTGCAAACAATAAGAGCTTACTAAAGGGGCAGCTAGATGGTGAAGTGGATAGAGTATTGGACCTGGAGTCAGGAAGACTGATCTCCCTGAGTTCAAATTTGGCCTCAGACATTTACCAGCTATGTAAGGTCACTTATCCCTGTAAATTTCCTCAGTGTCGTCATCATTGTTGTTTGTTCTTGAAGAGGACAAATTATATCATGAGGGTGATGTCTTAACTTGCAAGTGAGTTGGATTTAAGTGAGTCAGAGCTGTGCAGAGTCATCAGCCTCACTCTTTCTTCTAGAGTCATTGGAATCCAGTGGCAAGACATAGGTCAAAATGACTGGAGAGGGCCTTGGATTCAGTGGGGGACCTTGGTATTTTAAGCTAAGGTCTTTTCCAGGTCTCAGTTTGTCTGAGGCAATACCCATCCAGTGATTAAAGGTTAGGTAAGAATTGAGACAAAAGATGGACTAGTTTGCCTTCATTAAAGAACCGATCTGGAAGAAGAAGACCCTCAGAGTTTCTGGCCACAACAAAAACAATTTCTATTTACACTCACTCTCCCTCATTTTTAAATGAGCTGGAGAAGGAAATGGCAAATCACTCCAGTATCTTTGAGAAGAAAACCACAAATGAGGTCACTCTATCCACTGTGCCACCTGGGTCTCCCAATACATCTATATCTATTTTTAACTCTATCATTTTTATCTATCTCACTAATCATCAAGAATTTTATTAAACACTCCTGGGAATATGAAACTCATTACTTCACAAGAGAGCACACACAATTTTAGGACAGTTTAGTTATGAAAAAGTTCTTGCTTAAGCTGAACTGCAATCTGTCTCCCTCTAATTCTGTAGTATATACTATTTAATTCCAGTTCTGTACTCTGGAGCTACATGGAACAAGTCAAATCCCATCTGTAAGTGACAATCCTCTAAGTATCTGAAGAAAGCTAATGTCATTGCTGTCAAAGATTTCTTTTCTTCTGGCTAAAAATCTTAAGTCTCTTCAATTGTTCTTCATGTGACAGGATTTTCAGGCACCTGCTCACCTTCCTGCAAAAGTGCTTCAACTTGTCAATGTTTATCTTAAAATACTATTAAAAAAACAGAACAAAATTTGTTAGACGTATCCAGAACATGCAAATTTAGGACAATCATCACTTTTGTTTTATACATTATTATGTTATTAATATATCCTAAGATTGCATTAATTTTTTGACATCTATGCCAGACTATTGACATATAATGATCTTGGAGTCAACACAAATCTTTACATTCTTTTCTTTTTTTAAAATTAAATTTTATATTTTCAAATAACTCAAATCTTCCTTCTTTCCCTCTGTCTCTTAGCTCCAAATGAAAGACTTTCTTTCTCTCTCTCTCTCTCCATATATATGTATACACTCATGTGTAGCTTTTCAACTGAAAAAAAAAGCCCTTGTAACAAATATGTTATCACATACACACACACACGCACACACAGAGTAAGTGCTGGCCTTGGGACCTGGTAATACAGGACTCCTAACTCCATGTTCAGTGATCTTCTCACACTGGCACTCCAATATAGAATGACTGAGACAATTTGTGGATCCTTAAGCTCCTGGATAGTTATGAGACATCTCTTTCTGTCATATCTTGTAAGACTCTTTTGCCTCTCCTCAGACCTTTCCCCTACACTACTTCATATATATCTACATTTATTTATCTATATCAAAATATATTCTTAATACTGACAGCTTGAAGCTTAAGTTCACCTTCACAAATATTAGCTTTATAGCTTTCTATAGCAGTGACTCTATTTGTTCCCCTCAAATCATTACCATGAAGTTCCTAGAAATATTGTTCTATCCTGAAGTCTTAATTGATCGAGATTAAATCAATTTGTTCAGGGAAGTTACTATTTTTACCCTAGCTTCATGTTTTATTCTCCAAAGTCACGGAAGCTCATTCTGGGTTAAGGAAGGCATAAGTAGTGCTCTGAGATTGGCAAGATTCACTGCATTTGACTAAGTACTTAGCCTAGTTTGAAGTTAGAATTCATTCTCTGACACAAACTTGGTTGCCAGCAAATATATAGGAAAGTTTCAGAGGACAAATCAAAAGATCACAGACTATTAGAACTCAAAAGTAATTTAAGCTTGTAATTTAAGTCCACTTCCTTAGTTTATAGGTGGTAACTGAAAACAGAGATAGAATGAATTTCCCAAAGCCTTACAACAACTAAGTAGCAAAATTGAGATAAGAACTTTGTTATCATTAACGTGCTCTTTTAATAATTTGAGGCAGCCTCCAATGCATCAGAGTAAAGAATCTGAAAATAACTTAGCCTCTTTTCCAGTCCCTTGGTCATACTTTCCAATGTGTTTGTTGAATTAGATCACATGCATTTGTGTAAAAGGGAGAGGATATGGAAAAGTATGATAGTTTGATTTATGGTGCATCTGCTACAGCAGGCACAAAGTAGTTCAAGTGCTGGAGAGCTCCTGTTTACAAAGGGATTCAGTATACATGAGATAAGAAGGTGTGGAAACGGACTAGAGGATCAATCTCAACCCTGCTGTCTTGCATTGACAGAGGAAGTTTCTTTATTCAGGAATTCTCTTTATTAGTGAAATCAGAAGTCTAGGCCTAATCCCTAACATGTCCAGAAAATGGAGGTCATGATACAAAACAGATAGAGAGTGGGTATAATAATAGGAATCCTTGAATGTTCAAAGGACAACATGACTGAATATGGTGATTGGAGATTGTGGGGGGGGGCAACAGTGAAGATCAGAAAAAAGAAGGAATATCAAGGAAAAATTTCCAATTCAGAATTCATCACAGGCTGGGCTTTTATCTTAGTAGCCAAAACCTCTTCTATGTTACCAGTATCATGCTGTTCCTGGCACTGACGGGAGTGAATTTATTGGGTATGGACTGAAAATGAAAAGAAATTGAGGGCAGCATGATCCACGAGAATTCTGTATTTGAAGTCATATGACCTGTGTTCAAATTCCTCTTCTGTCATGTGCTAAGTGACTTTAGTCATTTAACCTCTCTGAGCCTCAGCTTTTTCCATAAAATTAGGTGGTCAGTTTTAATGATCTCTAAGGTTCCTTACAGCTCTAAATCTTTGATTGTATTATTTTTTTAAACACTTCCAGAAACTCAATGCCTTTTTATGAGAAATTGAATGATCCCAAATCAGAATTAGGCTGTATGGCTTAACTTTGTTGTTGGGTTTGTCCTTTATTTTCAAAGAGATCCATGATGTCAGGGAGATGATGACATGACTTGCAATTGACTTTGATTTGAGTGAGGGAGGGATGTACAAAGTCATCAGCCTGACTTTCTCCTGCAGAGCCATCTGGTTCCAGTGGCCAGATATCAATCAGCACAACTGGAGATGGTTCAGGATGCAATGGGAGACCCTGGCCCTTTTAAGCTAAAGTCTTTTCAAGCTCTCACTTTGAGTGAGGCAATGCCCATTCAGTGAGTAACTTTAAGAAGTGAATCAAGGGAAGGCCTCTTTAACTAAAAAAAAAAATCAAACTGGGAGGGGAAGAACCTCAGGGTTGTTGGCCAAAAGAGAAACAGTTATTCTTTACATTCACTCTGAGCCAGGAGGGTCCAAAAAATTACCATCAAGTGGTGCTTGGGCAGGGACCTATTGTTGTCCAATCTATGAGTTCCAGAGTGAATTGGGTTTAAGGTTGGTCTTTGAGAGAGAAATCTAGCCAGTAAACCCAGAGTTAAGTAGGTTAGAGTCAAAAGATGATGGGAGATTGGATTCTGGGTAGCTCTGATGGCTTGACAGATAACAAGAAAAAGTGACAGAAAATACCATAGATAGGAAGTTGAAGCCTAGAAAAACTAAGTGAGATAAGTAAGGCCACATAGCTGAAAAGTTTAAGAGCCTGGTTTGAACACAGGTCTTTCAATTTATTTTGGTGGCCTAGTGAGTTAGTGGAGACCAAAGATTAGAATCCAGGCCCCTACTCCCAGTCAATGCTTACTCATACTACCTGATTTTCCAGCACTGTCTCCCAACATTATTATTCCATACCCTCCCCTTTATTTCTGGATCATATTTTTTCTTTCCATATTTTTTCTTTTTAAAAATAGAATATTTTGTTTGTATATGACTAACATTTTTATATCAAAATCAATTCTGGTTAACCACATGCCACCCAATCAAAAGTCCCCTATAATGATGAAAACAAAAAAAAATTTAGACAAAACTACCTGAGTGACCTCATATGATGATGTATGTCACCTTCCTTACTCATTTTCCCCAATCCCAACTGACCAGAAAGAGAAGGTGTATTTCCTCATTTCTTCTCTGGGATCTGAGCTAGTCTTTATAATTACTCAATGCTTGGCATCATTTACTGTTCTTTTAAAATTACATTATTTTATTCAATGTATATATTACTCTACTTGTTCTGCTCATTTCCACCATTCTGCTTTATTCCATTTACATCTTTGTTTCACTCAGTTCCTCATGTTCATTCTTATTGCACAATAATATTCTATCATATTCATATGTAATAATTTGTTCAACCATTCCCCAATATATGAACATCTATTTTCTTTCCAGTCCTTTACTACCACAAAATGAGATACTTTCAATGTTATGCCATATGTGGAGTGTCATTCTTTATGAGTTACATGGACCAAAGTTTCTTTTTTAAAATAATTTTTTTTATTTTTAAAAAGAAGGTACCACTCTTCTCCTAGCTACCTAGGTTTGTAACCTAAGTGTCATCCTTAAATCCTTACTCTGTCTCACTTCTCATATCCAGTTGATTGCTAAGTCTTGTTTCTACTTCTGAAACATTTTGTATGCCACTCCCCTTCTCTCTCTTCTGACAAAGTCATCAACCTGGTAGATGCTCTTATCACCCCACTCCTGAATTATTGTAATACCCCTGCTTTAATTATGTCTCCAGACTAGTTCATCTTCCACTTAGATGTCAAGTTGATCTTAATGTGCAAGTCTGACAATGTCACATCCTTCCCACCCCATTCAGTCAACTCCAGCAGATCCCTATTGCCTCCAGGATCAAATAGAAAATGCTCTATTATGCTTATGAAGCATTCTTCTCCCACCCATAACCTAACCCCTTCCTACCTTTCCAATCTGCTTATACTTCATACCTCACCAGTGACATTGGCCTCCCTGCTGTTCCTTGCAGAAGACATTCCATCTGCAGATTCTGAGCATTTTCACTGGCTGTCCTTCATGACAGGAATTCTCCATTTCTTCATCTCTGCCTTCTAATGTTCTTGGTTTTCTTCAAGTCTGAGCTGAAATTCATCTTATGCAATAAGCCTTTTCTGATTACCCTTAATGCCTTCCCTCTGAGATTTTCCCCAATATATCCTCTTTAAATATTGTTTGTACATACTTGTTTGCATGCTGTCTTCCTCATTAGAATGCAGGGTACTTGAAAGCAGGGGCTGTCTTTTATCTTTTGTTGTATCCCTAGTGGTAAGCATAGTGTCTGGTATGTAGTAGGTTGACTGATATGACTTAAATTCTCCATCTATCTCTTTCCATTTCCCTGTCAGAGAAATATGTCATAACACAAAAAAAATGAAACTAGAAAGAGAAAAAATCAGCAAAACTGATCAATACAAAAAAAATTCTGAAAAAGATGTAATATTCCTGTGACCTCCCACCTCTGCAAAGGAGTGGAATGTCTTCTTAAGTCTTTTCTATGGGGCCATGATCTTTCTTTGTAGTTTTGCAACTTTTGCTTTCTATTATTTTTGTCAGCTTTCCATTTAAATAGTTTCATTCATTTTCTTGCTTCTGTTTGCTTCAGTCAACATCAATTCTTCTCTTTCCATACTTCTCTTTATTCATCATATTAATAATTTCTTAGAGCACAAGTAATATGCCATTATATTCAGATGTCACAATTTATTAAGTCATTCCCAAATTCATTGTTTCCAGGCTTTTTGGATTTTTGTGCTTCCACAAAAAAAACTGCTATAAATACTTGGGACATAAGAAGGCTGTCTTTTTCATTAGTGATCTCCTTGGGGTACCTGTCTAGAATGGGTCCAAACTTTCAAAGTTTACTTTAGTAACTCTGGGGAAATACAAAGTTTCTCAGAGAGAGAATCCCCATGGTGGCCATGCTGAGCCCAGGGATGCATCAATTGGTCACTAAGCCCTGATGTCAGTGTGGGAGTTAAACTTAATACTTTAAGCCTCTTCCAAGTACTGCTCATATCTTTAAAAATGCACCAGAAATCTATGAAGATATTTCTATACTTTGTTCTTCTTCCAAATAGGTAGGTAGGAAAGATGAATTTAAAGTTGGTTTTATGGAAAGAAGCTACAACAAAGCTTATTTCCCCTTAAGATTGGAAAAGTCCGTGCTAGAATGTTGCATTTGGTGCAATGACTCCAAATGCATATTTAGAATGCATCCTTTGCTTTGAGAAAGGTTTAGAAGGTTCAGAGGCTCTCAGGACCTTGGTAAGGACAAGGATGAGTGTAGGTTACCAGCTCTATAACCTATAGCATTTTAGAGTGTCCTCCTGCAAACCAGTTTATACTTGAAGATTTGGAGGACAGTAAGTAAATGGAGGGTTGATTTTGCTTTTTCAACCATAATTCAAGGGTAGAGGAAGATGGAATCTGAGGTCTTTTCCTAGATTTTATTTAAACTAGGATGTATTTCTTTTTAACCATACATAACTTGCAGATAGCTCAGAACTGAATCAATACCCAACCTCCACCAAACACCCATAGCCTATAAGAATTTAGTCTGACTGAGACCTCCTGATAGGTTTGGGATGGGGGTATGAGTAGCATTTGTTCTGGATTGGAAACAAATGTGTTTTTGCCTAGAGCTTGAAGTCCAGCAGATTTTTCTGTGGCATGTGAAAAAGAAAAGTGGCACTGGTATTTACATTTTCTAGGAGGTGAATCATTGAACTAATGGCATGCAAATTTAGTTTTACAATGATATCAAGGCATGTAAATAACTCAGGCTCATTATCATCCAAGAGAGGAAGAAGAATGTGGAAAATCACATCCTAGGAGAGGGATTTCATTTTCTGGAGAGGAGATTTCAGAGAAAAGTATGTATACTTATTTTATGTCAAGGCAGTGGTGTCAATGCCTGGCTGGAGAATCATTATGACCATTGGAGAAAGGTTAAGTAATGTCAGAATGAGGTATTGTGAATGTGATTATAGAATTTTTTCATCACCTAAGAGACAGGACAGTTAAGTAAAATAACTATTTAGTATTCACTTTCTGTCTCATTTATTGTTCAGTTTAATCTAAACAGATAAAATACTTTTGTATGTGTAGACACAGTCTGACCTAAAATGATTTATAGAGAGGAGTGATTTGCACTGAGATAGAACTAGAGGTGGAAACTTATGTGAGAGTAGAAAATAGAGATTTAAAAAGTAACCCAAAGTTCAGGAATAGTTGAGAAATGAATATTTGAAAGGAGGACATGATAAAGAGAAGTCCTGATTCTAGATAGGTCCATACCATTGCAGTAGAAAGAGGTATAATTCAAACTCAGTTTTCTAAACTCTAGCACTGGAGATCTTTTGCTGAAACATTCTGCCTTAATTATCAAATTTGCAGAGCACACAAAATTAGGAGTGATAGTTAACATGTTGAATTATATTTATAGGATGCAAAAAGGTCTCAATTGGCTAAATGATGGTCTAATAAAATATAGTTAAATACAGATACATATTAAGTCCTATATTTGAAGTCAAAATTTGACCATAAGTTTTCAGAATTGAGGAAGTAGGGGAAAACTGTGGCTAGACTACAAATTCTGTGGAAAAATAACCACAGAGTTTTAATTCAAGATGAATTGTGTAACAAGACTACCAAGAAAGCTAGTCCTTTTAATTAGGAGAAACATAGGATACTGGATGAGGGTGGTGATGATCCTATTACCTAGTAAGATTACATCTGAAATATAACATCCAATTTTGAGTGCCGTATTCTCGCATGGATTTTGATGAGCTAGAGATCATCCAGTGGAAGGCAACCGAGATGGTAAGAGGACTTAAAGTGATGTGATATGTAGGTCAGTTGAAGGAAGAGATAAATTCTAGGCTGAAGGAGAAAGACTTGATAGAAGTCTTCAAATATTTGTAGAGCTGTCATATATAGAAACAGTCTCAGATGTTAGAACTAAGAGGAGTGGGTTAAAGTTGGTGAAAGTCCTAACAAAGCTGCCCCAAAGTGGAATGTGATGCCTTAGAAGATAATAGAGTCTTCATCCATGGAATTACTCAATTGATGGCTGCATGAAAACTTGAGAGGATGTTGACAAAAAGACTCTTGTGTTGGTGTGGGTTGAACTGGGTGACTTCTAAGATTCCATCCAAACTTGAGATTCTATCATATTGCATTTACTGCTAAAGTTCCCAGACCCTGACTGGTACAGCCACACCTGGTACAAGGGGATGATTTAAGGTAGAAGATCCTGCATAGGATGAATGAGGGCTAGATCTTTTATTGCAGTCACTGTGCATTGGGCAGAATTATTCAGTCCATTATCCTGGGCAAGCTAAATGCCCTACCAGTGTTATATTATGATGCTGAGTCCTTTCAGATGATTATCTTGGATTGTCAACCAATATGGAGCTTTAGTTGCATCTCATTATATGGACATGACTTATGGTACAGTCAACCATGAGAAATAAAAACAATTCCTTTTGATAAAACTTTCAGTTTTAGAAGAGTCCTATAACCTGTCTATGTTTCAATTTTAACTAATAATTTTAAAAGGAAGGAATAAGCATTTAGGTGCCTACTATGTGCCAGGCACTATGATAATATAAATATTATCTCCTTTGGTCATAAAACCTCTCCTTTCCTTTATTTTATCAAAGCCTTTCCCCCATATTTTCTTTCCTTAGCTTCCTCTTACTTTCTTACTTTCCTCATTACTTCCACTTCCCTTTTCTAATTCTTTTATTTGTATCAATTGAATTATGAAAATATTGCCCATTAATATTTATTAAGCATTTACTGCAGGCATACAAAGTGATAAAGGCTGAGATGAATGAGAGAATGAAAGAGGCATGACCTTAACCACAAAAATATTCTAATATTTAGTAAAGCAGAATATGTATGCATGAAACAACAAATATAGTCTAGCATGTTTGATGCACCAAATTGTTGGCTCAGACATTAAATGCTATGGGAACTCACAGAAGAGAGAATTCATTGAGATCTTGGCTCATCATCTCTGATTCTTCACAGAAGAATTTGAGCTAGTCTTTGAGAGATAGGTAGGTTTTAGACTTGAACAGAATAGGGGAGAGGAGGTTCAGGCAAGGAAGATGGTTTAAATAAATGGATTGAACTAATCAGTGGGAAACAGTGAGTAAAATAGTATGAAGTGTGTGGTTCATGAAGTGAATAATAGGAAAAAAGGTCAAAGGGTAAGAGAGCTTATTAATACCTTATCATTCATCATAAACCACTTTCTAACAATTAAAAAATGACATTGAATGAAACAAAATATCATTCTCAAACTTCCTTGACTAGAATCTCAGAAAAAATCTTGGTAATGTCAGAATCAATTTGTTAAAAATTCCTAATGGGTCAAGGGACAGTGATGTGTTGGAGTCAGCACAAACTGATAAGGCTTATTGTTAAATATTTAGTACATTTACACATTAGAAATCAGGCAACACCACAAACCAGGGCTTTATTTATTGTTTTGTTAATTGCCTAGTCTTAAGAAAGTGATGGAGAAAATATTAATAATGAGGATTAAACTTCAAAGGATATCCTACATGCATTTTGTGAAAGGTGAGTGTTAAACATTTATTATCAAGCAACAAGGACAAGGAGTTTAGGAGGCAATATCCATACAGGATATTTTGAAGTATGGGTGATATCCAAAGATCCCTGTTTTCAACTTGGTAGTCGGTATGGTATTTTGGAAGAAAAGTGCAACCATTCTGGACTGAAGTTGGGGTTTGCCTGGTATAGGGATAATTTGGACTATTGGTTTGGAAATATTTCTGAGAGTGTGGTTCTGAAAGGTTGTTATAAAAGGATAGAAGGATATGTAAGATAATATGTGTTTCACAGGTGAGTTCTTTGTTAAAACTTCCTATATCTTTAGAGTTGTTTTGATAGCTTGCTCAGTCATTTTCATATTAATGAAGCTTCATTTCCTGTGTTGCTTCAAAGTTTGCAGGTGTTTATTGCAAAGTGTTTATTTCAGAACTACAGTCAGCTGCATTTTGATTATATTCCTGCCCAATGCATTTGCCTACTTACTTGTGGGTGTAGCATTAACCAGTCATAATCTTTGAAGATGCATGTCTGGCCCTGCTTCCTGTTGCATCCTTGGAATCGGTACCTTTTTCCCAGTGCCTTCATGGTTATGTCAAGACCACATTAATATCAGCATGAATGATGCTCTCACACAAGGATCCATTGTTAATTCCCCTGATGATGCAGTCCAGCTTTACTCCTTAACTGGAACACCTACCCCTTATGGTTCCCTCATCTAGTTAGTGTTGGGTGTTAGGCTAGAGAATGTGGCTAAGTGGTGAAAAGGGAGAGCTAGGAAGAAAGTCAAGGGGTGCAGTGGATAGAGCACTATGCCTGAAGTGAGGAAGGTCTGAGTTGAAATCTGGTCTCTGACCTGTGTGACCCTGGGAAAGTCACTTAACCTCTATTCACTTATTTTACCCATTTTAAAATGAGGATAACTGGAGAAGGAAATGGCAAACTATTCCAGTATGTTTGCCAAGAAAACCCCATGGACAAGTCCATGGAGTCATGAACAATTGGATACAATTAAACAACTGAATAACAACAAAAAGGAAAAAAGCAACTCTGAGTCAGGTGTAGGGCAAATATTTCAGATGGGTGGCAGGAGAGAAATCCATAAGACCTTAGGTTAAGTGACTATAAGATAAAGTGTAGGGTAAATATTTCAGATTGGTGGTAGGATAGAAATCCATAAGACCTTAGGTTAAGTGACTATAAGATAAAGTCACTTCTGAAGCCTCAAAGGCAGGGTGGTTGTGGAAGTTCTTTTGGGATGCATTGATGTCTAAATACGGAATATATGTCTTCCAAAATATAAACAAGAAAAAAAATATTTAAAAGCATCCTGAACCATCAAGAGGACCCTTTTTGAATATTAGAATTTAAAAACAAGACACTTTTATCACAATAGTTCTCATTCTTTCAATTCTTTCTCTTCAGGTAACATCATCTTCAAACCAATGAATGAAGTGAATCATTCCACAGTATATGAATTTGTGTTCCTGGGGATCTCCAGTTCATGGGCCATGCAACTTTTCCTCCTGGTATTCTCCTTTGTGTTCTATGTGGTCATTGTGCTGGGAAACGTCTTCATTATGCTCACTGTAATCTTTGAGCCTCGCTTACATTCTTCCATGTATCTTCTATTGTCTAACCTCTCTCTCATAGATGTGTGCCTTTCTTCTGTTTCTGTTCCTAAGATGATTTATGACCTTTTTCATGAGCACAAAGCCATATCTTTTCTGGGTTGCCTTATCCAGATACTCTTCATTCATATCTTTGGAGGAACTGAGATGGTGCTGCTCATTTCCATGGCCTTTGACAGATATGTTGCTATATGTAAGCCTCTTCACTATTTGACCATTATGAATCCAAAAATGTGTGTTTTCCTCCTGGTGGGTTCTTGGTTCATTGGCCTCATACATGCACTGACCCAGTTGGCTTTTGTGGTCAACTTGCCTTTCTGTGGCCCTAATGAAATTGACAGTTTTTACTGTGATCTTCCTCGCTTCATCAGATTGGCCTGTGCAGAGACATACAAATTGCAGTTCATGGTCACTGCTAACAGTGGTTTCATTTCCATGGGCACCTTTTTCCTTTTGATCATTTCTTACATATATATCTTGGCCACTGTTCAGAAACATTCTTCAAATGGTTTGTCCAAGGCTCTTTCTACTTTGTCAGCTCACATCACTGTAGTTGTCTTATTTTTCATTCCATCTATCTTTGTCTATGTGTGGCCCTTCCCCACAATGCCAGTGGATAAATTTCTTTTTATTCTTGATTTTGTTATCACCCCTGTCCTAAATCCTTCTATATATACATTCAGGAATAAA
Source organism: Vombatus ursinus (assembly GCF_900497805.2). NCBI lineage: Eukaryota > Metazoa > Chordata > Mammalia > Diprotodontia > Vombatidae > Vombatus > Vombatus ursinus. Next base: position 212,603 of record NW_020954658.1, read on the forward strand.
GAGATGAAAGTTGCCATGAGGAGGCTGATCAGCCAATTAGGAAGTTCCAGGAACATTTTGTTAATACCTCTAAGACTAACAGTATGTTTATTGCCTAAACTGACCACCATATAACATGCGAATAATAACATTCCAATCTGGGACTAAAGATGACAGCATACTCCATTTTAATGTTTGATATGAAGGCTATTTCCATGGGCTAAAAGGCACATTGGCTCTCACTACACCTGTTCCAAAAGAAACAAACAAAAAAACCAAAGTAATGTTGTTGTTTTTCCCCCCAAGGCAATGGGGTTAAGTGACTTACCCAGGGTCACATAATTGGTAAGTGTCAAGTGTCTGAGGTTAGATTTGAACTCAGGTCCTCCTGACTCCATTGCCAGGGCTCTATCTACCATACCACCTAGCTGCCTCCAAACCTAAAGTATTGTTGATCTCCCTTGGTTAGAAAATTCTATTTTGGTTAAGATTTTAAAATGTACTTTTTACAATTTCTTAATTTATATTCAAATCTGTAAGAGGAAATATACTTTTAAAAAGGAAAGTAAACCATGTTGTTTTCCACATAAATTTATGTGCAAATTCTTAGATTGACTGTCTTGATTAATTCAGAGGACCCACCTAAGCAATTATCTTGTCCTCCAGAGTAGGATTATCTTGTCAATCAAAAAGGATTTGATGTTACCTCCTATTCTTATCTGAAAATTCTGTGAGAAACACTCTCTCTGTAAACCTTATGAGAACTCACTAAATTAAATCTATACATAATCTTACATGAGTGGAAGAATGGTATAGTGGATTGAGGGATTACCTCAGTCATGAAGACCTTAGTTCAAGTCCTTCCTTAGACACATATTGGCTGTGTGACTCTGAACAAGTCACTTATCTTTGAAAATTTCTAAAACTATTAATTGGAGTGATTACTATTCTCAAATGTTACAGAAAGTTGCCAGTTTGCATTGTTAAAGGAGAGTTAAATGAGAGTTTTGCATATCAGTAAAATCATTACATAAAAACTCCTAGATCAGGGATGTTCTAGAGATATTTTCCTGGCTAATAATCCGTAGATCATTTCTGCAGTTGTTTCTAGGTTGATGATTGTATGATTCCAGGAACTGCCCAGTTTTGTTCTACAACTGTTGTTGTTCATTCTTTGTTTTCAAAGAGGACCAAAGACATCATGGGGTGATGTCCTGACTTGCCATGTATTGTATTTAAATGAGGCAGAGTTGTCAGCCTCACTCTCTCTTCCAGAGTCATTAAAGTCCAGTGACAGGACAAAAGTCAACACAACTAGCAAATGGACCAGGATGCAGTGGATGAGCTTAGTGTCTTCAATGTCAATTGGAGCTCCACGTGTTCCCTAGCATCTACTTCAGCTGCCTTCATGGCTGCTGGAACATGTTATTCTCATCCACCAATTCTGCTGGGGGAAGTCTTCATATTCTTGGAGTAGACATCCTCCTAACCTCTACCATTAATTTCTTTATGGAAGGATCATCCGTTGTTGCCAGATATTATGGCCAAAATATGTGACAATATATGATCAAATGCAGATATGAAACATTTCTTTTCTGTTTAACCCATAATATTGATATTAAATCTATAGTAGGAATCTATATTTCATTTCTTTTTCTTATTTGTGTTCTGTGTAAGTGAATTTTTAGTATTGTCCCAGAATAGTGGAATTTCTATGGCATGTATCTTATAATTTGATTTTTGTGTTTTTTAATCTAAGTATTGGGGAAGTATTGATTATTTAGACTATTCATACAGTTTGATATTATAGTATGAGATTAACCATATTAATTGTCCAGACTGGATACTTCCAGGGATGAGAAGCTAACTACCTCACAAGGCATCAAAATAACATTTGTATCACTCAAACTATTTCAAAGTTCTTGATTATATTGCATTGAAATGTGCCTCCCTATAAGTTCCTCTAAATCGTAGCCATTAGATCCGGTTACACGTGGATTAAATCAAATTCCTTCTTCACAGGCCAGTCCTCCAATTATCATTCCTGGGCAGTTATCATTCCTGCCCCAAGTCTGGTAAAAAATCCACAGTTTCTGCAATTGTTCTTCATATGACAGAGTTTCCAGAGTGCTGTTTGGTCTTCTATGAAAGCATTTATTTGTCAATGTCTCTTTTGAAAAACTATGCCAAGATTTGAACGCAACATATTAGATGGTATCAGAACTTGCAAAATTAGAACTATTACCCTGTCCTATATGTTATCATTCTATTAATGTGCCCTAATTTTGCTTTAGCTTTTTGACAGATATGCTAGACATTTGGTTTACTTTGAATTTGTAGTCAATTCAAATCCATAAGTTCTTTTTAATGTCAACTTCTGTAATATATTTCCCTATTTTTCTTGTGCAATTGCTTTTTTAAACTTAAGTACAAGTTCTTATGTTTTTTTCCTTTTTCCTTACTATATTTCACCTTGTTGATTTTGCCCACTATTCTATACTTTCTAGACATGGTTTCTAGGGGTTTCCAACAATCATAGTGAGAAATAAACTTGGCTGTCTCAGGGATGTGTTGCCACTTCCCCAGTGCAACCTTACCCAAATGGGGGAGGACTGTGTGAGTTATGGTTTTGAATGAAAGACAGGAGTGTGACATAAAGGTCTTCAGCAGGGCACACACAACACAGGAGAGACTCTTTATTGCTTTCTGGACTCAACTCCATATTTACCTACCAGGTTGAGCATTGTTAAAATTTTCTGGTAAGCTCAGGAATGGGACAAGTCATTGAAATAATAGCTTAGCAACTACTTATTGTCTTGATTACTGTTCAGTTCAGTCTAAATTGCTGAACAATTTTTTGCAAATGGAGACATAATAATAGACATAAATGGCATAGAGAAGAATAATTATGACAGGATCATAAGGAGAAACTAGGATGAAAATAGAAATAGAGAGATGTAAGACAGCAATCTACATAAATTTTAAATTTGAGAAGTGGTGGGGAAGAAAATACTTTGAAAAATTCCTGATTCGAGATAGGTCCTTGCCATTACATTAGAAAGAGGTAGGATTCCAGTCCAGGTCTTCTAATTCCTAATCTGGAAATCTTTCTTTAAAACATGCCAGCATAATTAATCAATTTTCCGGTCACATGATCCAAGGCATGATAGCTAATACCTAGGATGACAGAGATAAGAGACAATAAAATCTCAATAGGCTTATGGGGGGTCAGTTCTAGTGTTGGAATTGAAATCCAGAAGATGAATTCAAATTTTGTCTCAAACACTTACTAATTGTGTGACCCTGGGCCAGTCACTTAACATCTATCTGCCTTAGTTTCCTTATCTGTAAAATGGGGATAAGAATAGTGCCTACCTCCCAGGGTTATTTTGAAGATAAAATGAGATATTATTTGTAAAGTGCTTTGAAAATGTTGAAGTTTTGTATAAATGCTGGTTATAATCATCATCATCATCATCATCATTATCATTTAGTTAAGATACTAAGATCATTTAGAACTGGAATGAATGTTAGAGGAAATCTCCAATTCTCTCATTTTATAGGTGAGAGAATGGATGCACATGTAGTTTAAATGAATTAGCTGTGGTCTGACAAGTAGTGTGCATCAGAGACAAGATTTGAATTGAGGCACTTTGACTCCAGAGTGAGTCCTCTTTACACTTCACCAAGAAACCTCAAGGGATTTTTCATTTCCTGAATACATACACATGGTGGCCAGATAAATACTTCACTTGTAGAAAATTTCATAACGGAGAGTTCTCTTCAGCTGTGAGTCATCCAAGTGTTGAATGAGTTGACTGCTAAGATCACATAAAAACCTCAGTTTCTGTAATTCTATAGCACCCTCATTTATTACTGATGTTCCTGTCTCCTTTCTAGAACAAAGTGTATTTTAGGGCATAATCAATCAGGCATTTATTAAGTGCCTACTATGTGTTAAATCCTGGTCATAAAAATACAAAGAACAAAACATTTCCTACTCTCAAGGAGCTTAGAATACAAAGGGAGGACAAAAAATATAAAGAGAGAATATGTACAGAAATAAATGCAAGGTAGTCAACTGCTAGGTAGTTACGAAGGGAAGGCATTAGTAGTTGGAGAGATTACAAAGGTTTCACACATAACACCTCTTGCAAAGTTGAGGAACATACCTGGTATTGGATACATTGCATGAAGTTCTGTACTGGGCAGATGATAGGTTCTTATAGGCAGCTTTTCTGTGAGAGACTGATGCTACATAGGTGTTTTGCAGAGGTAGGGAACCTGCAGCTTTAAGGTCACATGTGGCCCTGCAGGTCCTCAAGTGCAACCTTTTGACTGAATCCAAACTTTGCAGAACAAATCCCTTTAATGAAAGGATTTATTCTGTAAAACTTGGAATCAGACAAAAGGCCACACCTGAGGACCTGGAAGGCCACAGGTTCCTGACCCCTGCATCCCAAGTTCTTTCAGATGACTCCTCTGAATTGCCCACCCATATAGAGCTTTATTTGAATCTTATTCTATGAACATCAATTGCAGAACAGGGTCAGGTTTGAGGAATGAAGAAAATACTCATGAAGAAAACTTTCAGTCCATCATTATCATGTAATCTGTATATGTTTTCAGCAAAATAATATAGTTTACTGGTCCTCTTTTCTCAGTTTTTCTAATTTCTCTCTCCATTTCTTTTATTTTCCTTTCTTTTTTCTTTACCTTTCTTTTGTTTTACTTGTTTACTCCCATTTTAACCTTCACTTCCTTCTTTTCCTTGCATCAAGTAATTTACAAATTACTCCATCCTAAAACATTTATTGAAAACCTTCTAGAGGGAGATCGCTGAAGCAGGGACTGAGGGGTGCAAGAAAATGAATCCAGCATGCACTTGACTATTTGGATCTTAAATTTTGGTGGGAGATAGGAATGGTAAAGATGAAAAGCAAAATATTGTAGGATAATGTAAATAAGTGCCAAAATCAGGGTGTAGACAATGAATGCTTCAGGAGAGCAGAGGAGGGAGCTATAGCTAAGAGCTGAAGGTGGTCAACGGAGCCTTATGGACAAGCCTCATTTGGTCCTTTTTGGAAGATCAGAACTCAGAGAGAAAGAGTAATGGTGAGCAGATGTTTTGAGGAAGGAAATGCTTTGAGTAAATAGGTTAGAATGAGGAATATTTAGAGAATTGTCAGTTTCAGTTTTGCTAGAGTGGAAGGTTCAGATGGGGTAATAGAAGGAAGCAAGGCTGGACAGTGTAAATACTTACTATAACTTTTTATTCTATCAAATTCTGCTCTCAAATTCCATAGCTGTTCAGTTATATTAATTGGAGCTTCAGCAATGCTTAGATCATTTACTAGGCCTGTGTTCTCAAACTTATTCAATTTGACACATTGACAGGTATGTTGAGGTTCTTCAAACTTTGTAACCCATTGCAAATTCCTAAATACTTAGGTGGTTAGACAGATAAGAGTAGGAGAGTCCATGAAAAAATGACACCAAAGCATTTTAAAATAATGGTGGTAAAAAAACAAAACAAAAAACAAACAAAAAAAGAAATAATGGTGGTGACTAAGAGCTACCATGGGTGCTGACCCAGAAAGTGGTTATCCCAGGATGTGCAGGGAGTATGTGTTTCAAAGATGGTCCTTTGCTGGGAATTTTACATTATATATGTATATATATATATGTTTATACACACACATATATTTACATACATATCACACACAAATATAAAATGTGCACACACGTGTGTTTTAACATATTGATTCACTTTAATTAAGAAAATACATTGACTAAATAATTACTGTATGTTAGGTCATATGGCAGGCCTTCAGGATACATAGACAGCAATGAAACAGTTGCTGCCCTTAAGAAGCTTATACTCTTTGGGAAGAGGGGAAAATATTGCTTGTGCAAAAGTAAGTAAACACAAATATATATAAAGAAACATAAAGAGGGAGAGGCTGCTAAATATTACTGGCATCCAATTAAGGCTTCATTTATTAAATTTTAGGAAGTTGTGCTTGAAATGTGCTATGTAGCAAATGAAAGATTATATGAGGGTGAGGTGAGGAAGAAGTTCATTGTGGACAGGGGGTACCACTTGTTCAAAGATATGAGGATAAGAGATAAAATGCCATGTGTCTGTAATAACAGATGGGGAAAACTGACTGAAATTGTTAGCAAAGGAGAATAATATGATATGTCAGGAAAATGTGAGTGGGAGCTAGAATGTAGATGCTTTAAATGCCATATTGAGCAGTTTATGTTTTGTCTGGAGGCAACAGAGTACCATTTCTTCATTCATTTATTTATTTATCTGTTTGTTTGTTTATCTAGCTATTGGTTTGTTTATTTATTTATTTATTTACATATTTAGTTATCTATTTATTCATCCATTCATTTATCTATCTACATTTATTATTAGTAGTAGTAGTATTAGTATTTTACTAAGGGGATGACATGGTGATATATGAATTTTAAAAAATATCAATTTGATAGTGGTGAGAACCTTGGATTTAAGGGGAGAGAGTTTGGAGGAAGAAAGTTCAATTACGAAACTATTGAGGTAGAATAGGAAAGAGTTGATGAAGGCTTGAACTAGAATAGAGATTGTATTGAATGTAGAAATGGTGATAGATACAAGAGATTTTATAAAGACAGTATTATGAAGACAAAACTTGGTAATTTATTTTATATGAAGTTTGAGGGAGAGGGAAATATCAACGACAAACTCCAAGATTGCAAACCTAGGTGATTAGAAGAATAGGGATGTAATTTATGGAAGTAGAAAAGTTTATAGCAAGTCTTTCAGTCAATTAGTATTTATTAAGTACCTACTTTCTGCCAAGTACTGTGCTAAATCCTAAGGACACAATAAAAGGCAAAAGCAAAACAGCAAACAAACATAAAAGCCAGCTCCCCAATCACTCTCCCTGCAAAAAATCCCAAACACTTCTTTCAAGGACCTGAGAGTATGGGCTTGCAGGGACAGGGGTGGAATATGAGATCCTTTTTAGTCATATGGAGTTTGAGATGCAGGTAGAGCTACTGAACAGACATTTGATAATACAGGATTGGATTTCAGGAGAGAAGTTTTATTTCTAAGACAGTTTTAAATAATTGCGGGTGTCTTGGAATTCATGAACATATTTTATCATATATGGTTCTATTTTGAAAACTGCTTTCTTATGTACTTCTATAATAATGAAAAAATCTCAATTTTTAGATAATTCATCTCAAAAGAAGGAAGATTGTTGCAGTTGAAAAAAATTGTGGTGTCAGCTGTGCCATAATATATACACATATGTGATTTTGAAATAAATATTTTAAATCAATGAATCACAATGAAAGATTATGAATATCCCAAATTTCAAAATATGAAAATCATAGTGTCACAAAATTAGCACACAAACACCTAACTGAAGTTCAATAACCCTCAGCAAAATCATTTATTATCTAATTTTCTTCCATCCTGTCTTTTATCTATTTTCTACTTAGTTATAGATATTTCATTACTTAGATATTATTATTACTGAAAATGCATGGGGCAGCTAGGTTGCACAATGGTTAGAGCACTGGCCTTGAAGTCAGGAGGACCTGAGTTCAAATCTGGCTTCAGACTAAACACTTGACACTCACTAGCTGTGTGACCCTGGGGAAGTCATTTAACCTCAATTGCCAAAAAAAAAAAAATGCATGCTTGTTACTATTTCTTTCTGCATTGCTAAAAATATTACATAATCAAAATAATTAATTTAATAATTTTCATTACTATATCATGACCCTTCTACTAACAACATGACAACTACCTCCATATATAGCTTGTAGCTCTCCAGTCTCCTTTTGATAAAGTCCAAATGTAATCCTCAGCTGGAACCTCTGCCCCATATGATCTCCTCAACAATAGTGGTGATGAAAATAATGTGAAAGCTTCAAGGAAAGTAAAAGAAGGAACTAGTTGGGAACACAATATTGAAAGCATTCCTGGGCTCAATAACCCGTGTAAGTGCTGGAACATTTGTGATTCATGTAGGACCAGGATGATAGGATTGAACTAATTATAAAGTAATAAAGTGACTATGAGATTATTTTCAGTAGGCCTAAAAAGTTGGGTGGTTTTTAAAATCTGAGGTGGAAACCATTTGACTTATACTCCCAATATTTATAAAATAGTGCATGTCAACAGACAAACAAAACTGATAAATAGAAAAACAAAATGTGCTGTGGAGCCTGATGAACAAAGGATTTAAAAAAGAGCCTGTGCTTTCAAGTTCTATTTTGCATAATACAATTTAAGAACAGGAAAATTTTATTGTCATAGTTCTGATTCTCTTTTTAATTTATTCTCTTCAGGTAATACTATATTTAATCCAATGGATGAAGTAAATCATTCTATGGTGTCTGAATTTGTGTTCCTTAGAATCTCTAATACGTAGGCCATGCAACTTTTCCTCCATCTTCTATGTAGCCATTGTACTGGGAAACCTCCTCAAGGTGCTCATAGTGACATCTGACCCTCATCTTCACTCTCCCATGTATTTTCTGTTGGCCAGTCTCTCCTCTATTGACCTGTGTTTTTCCATTGTTGCAGGTCCCAAGATGATTTCTGACTTTTTCCATGAACATAAAACCATATCATTCCAGGGTTGTATCATTCAGATATTCTTCATTCATGTCATGGGAGGAACTGAGATGGTGTTGCTCACTTTCATGGCATTTGTCAGATATGTTGCCATATATAAGCTTCTACATTATATGACCATTATGGACCCAAGAACATGCACTTTTTCTCCGGGTATCTTCTTTGACTCACTGTCCTCATATACTCAGTAATTCATTGACTTTTGTGATGAATTTGCCTTTTACTGGTCCTAGTGAAATTGGCAGTTTTTATTGTAACCTTCTTTGGTTCATTAAATTGGCCTGCATAGACAACTATACTGGAGTTCATGGTCACCACTAATGGTGACTTGATCTTCTTGGGTACCTTATTCTTCTTATTCATTTCCTACATTTATATCCTGATCAGTGTTTAGAAACACTCTTCAAGTGGGTTGTCCAAGGCTTTCTCTACTCACTCAGCTCACATCACTGTGGTGATCCTTTCTTTGGTCTGTGCATCTTTGCCTGTATATGGTCATTCCACATGATGCCAAATGGATGCTTATTGCTATTCCTGATTTTGGTATCACCCCTGTCTTAAATCCTTCCATCTACACATTCACAAACAAGGAGCTGAAGGTGGCAATGAGGAGACTGGGCAGCCAACTACTAAGCTCGGGAAAAATTCCCTAAATCACTGATGAGAAGTGGAACAGGCTTCATGCTCAAACTGACTACCATTTAACATGTGTATGTAGACATTAGATGTCAAGCCAGAAGTTTGGTTAACACCATGTTTTCTTCTAGTGGCCATCAGATTTATCTGAAGACAATTTTACTGGCTTTATGGGGACTTTGGCTGCTACCACATCTGCTCAAACAAGAAACAAATGTAAAATCCTTGTGGATATGTTCCCTGAGTTATAAAAACATTGTAGTTACAATTTTGTAAAATGTTCATTTTGAGATACCTTAATGTAGATTCAAATCTGCACAAAATAAGTTAAAAAAAGAGAAAGACATGTTTTGTTTGGCAATCTCTATGTATTCACTTGTTACCCAGGGGTATTCATCTTACCCTTGTAAGGACAATTATTTTTCTGATCACCACGGATAGGGTAGTGTTTTCTATTTTATTTCAAATGACTAGAGAAGAGAATTTTCACCTTATTAATACTCAGCATGTTATTATATCATAATAAAGATAATGTGAGTGGGCAGCTAGGTGGCACAGTGGATAGAGCACAGGCCCTAGAGTCAGTAGGACCTGAGTTCAAATCCAGCTTCAGACAGTAGCTGTGTGCCCCTAGACAAGTTACTTAACCCTGATTGCCTCCAAAAAAAAGAGATGCCAAGAGACAGCATGTTATGACTAGAGAACTGGTCTCAAAGTCAGAAAGTTTTGGATTCAGGTCCTGCTTCTGACACATTCTGGCTGTGTGATCCTGGGCAAGTCACTTAACATCTTTATGCTCTAAGTGACTTTTTTATGATTATAACTAGCAGAAAAAGAGCTATTCTACATTGGTGGAGAGAGTTTCTTCACATGGACTTCCCTATACCAATAATATCACAGATCTACTCCACATCTCCATATATCCCCCTCTCATGACCTAGATGAGATGTTTAGGGTGAATTGTTAGCTAAAGATCATCAAGGTCTCTTCTAATTCAAAATTCTACCACACTCAGAGTACCCTAGTTTGGTCCTTAAAACACCATAGCTAATTAATGTCTAATTTCTTCAGAGGGAACACCTTTTGTTATTAGATCTCATGGCCAAAGTGTATTTATATTAACGATGAGGAATTTAACTTGTAGTGAGATTCATCCTATACTTAGAATCAATAAAGCATTTCTTTTAAAAAACTGAATTATTTTATAAGTATGAATTTCAATACAGACTTTACTCTTTAGATTTATGAAATTTCTATGAAGCACATCATGTAATTTGTATTGGTGTGTGCTTTAAATCAAAGTCAGGAGGCAGCAGTGATCAAGGAAGCTTGATCGAAGATAAGGTACTATCAGAAATGTGCTGGAGCCAGCTCTTGCTAACTCTCAAGAGATAATTGTTAAATTTTCAATGTGAGCATTTAATGATCCAAAACTGGCAAATGCTTCAAGTTATGGCTTCATTTACTGTTTTGTTAATTGCCTAGGCTTAATAAAATCATTGGGGTGGTGGTGCAGTTAGGTGGCATAGTGGATAGAGCTTTGGCCCTGGGGTCAGGAGGACCTGAATTCAAATTGGTCCTCAGACACTTAACAGTTGTGTGACCCTGGGCAAGTCACTTAACCCTGATTACATCCAAAAAAAAAACCATGGGAACAGTGGTATTAATGCAGGTTAAACCTAAAAGCATATTTTGTGTGCAGATATTTCCACTATCCCATGTTACTCCCCTAGAATAGAGTTCTTGTGTTGAGCATATCTAGATGGAATGCTTTAACAGAGATTATGAGATGAATGAATTCATAGCACTTTTGGAGATGGGCAGATGCAAGGGGATCATAAGGAGGATTGAGTACATAAAAACAATGCTTCACAATTTGTCATGAGTCAAGGATAAATCTTATAGAACTTAAACTCATCTTTGTTTCCAGGTATTTTTTGCTCTACTTGCCACCAAAGGGAGAGTGGAAAGATATTCTTCCATAAACCAAGCATTATTTCAATGAGAAATAAACCTCCAAAAGTTGGGATTAAGTTGGAAAATTTTACTTTCTAGAATTAAGAAGATGATTGATAAAGGGCCATCCTAGGGGTGCAAAATGCTTATTAAATATTGATCTTAGCATTCTAAGTAGTTGTGCTATCAGGACAGACAAGCAAGAGAAAAAAACTGAAGAGACTACATACAAAGAAACTGAGGATCTGAGAGAGCATGAGGTGTTGAAGGACATAGTCAGTAAGTGACAGAGTCAGGAATGAAATGTAGGTCCTCTTATTTGTTTTTCTACTTCCACTGGGCTCCACAGTGAGTTAGTAGAATAGCCAAGACTAGCCTAAGTACTAATTCCCAGCCAAAAATTCTATCACTCTGCTTGATTCTCTACTTCCCCCTCAAGCTCCATCTCTTACTTACATTCTGCATTTGAATCTATGTACCAAACTTTTACAATTGTTATTTTTTTCTGGCAGCTCAGGGAGAAAAAGCAAAGTCTTTCAAAGGCAGAATCCCCAAGGTGGTTATGCTTAGGACTCTCACAATAAAGCTACACCAATTGGTGACTGATCCTTGATGTTCCTGGTAGAGTAATATTTATTCTGTCTAGGTCGTTCTAGGCACACATCCTACAGACACACCAGAAATTTCTGAAGATGTTGCTGTCCATTACCTTTCCTCCAGACATGTAGATGGGTAAGACCAAATTAAAGTTAATGGCATGGAAAGAATCAACCACCTAGTTTCCAAACCATGAGGATTCCATACCATAATGCAATTTGATTATGACAAGAAACCTTCTGCTATGTTTGGGCAAGCCAAGCGTCCTGCAGCACTTTCGTTACCCAATCTACTGTAAGCTGCATTTATAGTGTTCTGTGAAAGTTTAGCAACTATCAGGATCACTTGTGTAGGGACTGATCTTAACCAAAATAAGACTCTTACATGACGTGACAGAACTCCCAGACAGCTACAAACTGAGCTGCTCCCATACCAGACTTAAAACTGTTCTGATTTGGTACCTGGAGGAAAAGTATAGAACAACATATCCAGGGATACTCCAGAATTTATGCCTGATTTGATGCAAGGGGGTTTCTGCCTGATACTTGAAATTAAGAAAATGATTTTGGTGCATATCATAAATTACTAAGATGTGGATCAGAATTTTTTTTATTCTTCTGAAGAAAAATCCCCTTGTTCCTTAACATTATACCAATGTCATCTGGTGATTGTATTGCTCTATACAAAATCCTACAGATCATCTGTGTTCAGTTGATGAGGAATACACTGAAGAGACAGGTTTTGGGGAGATTTCCTTTTAGGGGATGGAGGCTTTGGAAAGAGAGGGATCTGGTTTTGTACTGAGATTATCCAGAAGGCAGGTAAGTGTCAATGTTAGTCTTGTGAGTTATAAAAACCAGATGAACAATAGCTTTAGGAAAGGAGAATGAGGTTGGGATATTGGTAGCCATGGGGATGGTGAGAGAGACAGAATGAGCATAATCACTTTCTTTATACTGAATCTTGAAGGTGATAGATGATGAACAAAATAGCTTCCTATTACTGTGTAGGTACTTCTAGGCACACATCCTATAGACACACTAGAAATTTCTGAAGATGTTGCTGTCCAATGACAATGAAATTTTGTTTGTTCCCTTCTATGTGCTTCTTAGTGTCTCTTGGAACACTGAAGACAAGACTTGAGGCAAGGGGTTTGCATTCATTAGTTGAAGACTGTCCTAAGGCACACATTTATAAGAAGTGTCCTAGAGATCAGCCATTCTTGCCATTGGAGGATTTAACCAAAATATTGGTAGGTATAACTGTCCCATGGAATTTATACCTGTCATCTCAGAATCCTATATCTGGAAGATACTTTCCATAAAAGTTATGTAATTACTGGTCACCAAATTCATAGATTCTCAATTTTTAGGAAGCATGCTCAGATCAAATATCTTTACTAGGAAATCTATGGTATTGTCACGATTCTTTCTTTGCATTTATTATTGCTTGAAATAAGTAACTGCTAATTCAACTATTATCCAATTTAAAAAATAATAATGTTATTTATCAAGTAGGTTTTGGTTCCTCACAGAGCAATAGTGATTTAGCATACACACAGAGACACATAGTGGTACATATACATATGAAAACCTACTGAATTATCTCTTCAGCTCAGAAATAGGAAAGTTCAGTGGAAGAACAGCTTAGTAATCATGTAATGTGACCTTTTTTAATTCTGTTTAAATAGTTAAATCATTTTTGTAGGTATGGACAGATACACAAATGATTTATAAGAGAGGAGTGACTATTAGCAAGGTAGAACCAGAGGCAAAAAAGCTGAAGTGAGAAGTATGAACAATGAGAGTTAAGACATGGATCAATGGAATCAGGAATATTTCAAAAGTATAAATTTTAAAAAGTGCTTGTGCTAATGAAGAGAATAAGAACAGGACCTATAATTTTATTGGTTTAGAGACCTTTTGAATTAGGAAGGCCCCTGTAGCAATGCAGGTCAGTGTCTCCTCTACAAATTAGTTTTCAAGAGTGGCCTAGGGACTTAAGTGACTTGTCTATGGCTCTGGAGACAGTATGTGTCAGAACTGGGACTAGAACCTTGCCTTGGCTTGTAGGTCAGGTCTTTATCCACTACCTACCACTACTTTATGCAGTAAATGAAATGGGAAATTCCTCATTGTAGCTAGGTCTTTGCAAGTGTATTATGAAGAGATTACATTCAAACTCAGATCTCCTAATTCTAAATCTAGAGAGCTTTCCCTGATACCAAATTTGATGACTGTCAAATTGGCAGATGGCAAAAGCCAGAGGAAATGAGGTAGGATCCTACAAGAGCTTGGTGGGCTAGAATGAATATAATTCTATTCAATTTAATTAGAATAAATATAAAGTCCCACACTGTGTTAGAAAATGATAACTTTTTTCCTCTTTATCGTCTAATTTATAAATTACTATATTCTCAAACATTTATAGTGAGGAAAGACAGAAACAAGAATTCATTAAGTGCCTACTATGTGCCAGGCAGTTAAAAAATATCTCAATCGGGGGCAGTTAGGTGGCACAGTAGATAGAGCTCCAGCCTGGGAATCAGGAAGACCTGAGTTCAAATCCGACCTCAGACACTTGACACTAGCTGTGTGACCCTGGGAAAGTCACTTAACCCTCATTGCCTAAGCAAAAAAAATCTCAATTGATCATCATAAACTTTAGAGATAGGTATTATTATTATCTCTATTTTACAGTTAAGGAAAGTGAGGCAGACTGAGCAGTTAAGTGTCTGAGATCAGATTTGAACTCAGTTCTTGCTGACTTTGGGCCCAATGCTTTACCCACTGTGCCACCCAACTGTACCAGTTATGTACTTATCACTGGGAAGGGGGCTGAGGAGTTAGAAAAAGATAGAAAAGATATTCCTTTGAGCACAAAGAGGTTTTGTTTTGTGGGAAGATGTGATACACCCCGTCAAAAGGTAAGGGAAGCATACTGTCCATGAAAAGTTCATACATAGTATGTACAAAAAAGCTTTGGGAACTCAGAGAACAAAGCAATCATTGAGAGTTGGGGGCATCAGGCAAGGTTTATTATTTTCTACTTTTGATGTCTTTGGGGTATATATATATAGGGTGGTATAATGCTGGGTCAAGTGGTGTGCACAGTTCAGCAACATTTTGGGCATAATTTCCTATTGTTTTCCAGAATGGTTGGCCAAATTCACAACTCCACCAACTCTGTCCCAGTGTCCCTGTCTTTTTGCTGTCTCTTCCAACAATAGTAATTTTCCATTTGTTCTCTTTTCCATTCTCATATGTGTTAGGTGGAATCTGAAAGCTGCTTAATTACATTTATCTTATTGTTGACTTGGAACATTTTTATATGGCTATTGATAGATTGGTTTTCTTCATTTGATAACTGCTTATTTATGTCCTCTGACCATTTACCTATTATGGAAGGGATCTTGTATATTTGAACCAGTTTCTTACATATCTTAGACACTAGACCATCAGAAGAAACTCTTTTTTCCCCTCAGTTAACTATTCCCATTATAATTTTACCTGCATCAATTTTGTTTGGGAATGTATTTTTTGATTTTATCAATCACAATTATTCATTTTGTCTCCTGTGATTGTCACTGTTCTCCTCCTGCTCCTCTTAGGAGCTCTTTGCCTCCCAATAGTTATGAATGGTATTCCTTTTCTTGTTCTCTTAATTTAATTATGATGTGAATTTTATATCTAGCTCATGTATTCATTTGTAGCTTATTGTCATATAATGATGTGAGGCATTGGTCTAAATCCAGTTTCTGATAGACTGCTTTCCATTATCCTCAGTAAATTTTGTTGAAGAGTGAATGCTTATTGTTGTACTTGGAATCTTTGGTTTTAGCTAATGGTATGTTACCATGTTCATTTGCTTATATATCTAAACTGTTCCTAATCTCTTCTACTGATTTATTATCGTATTTTCAATCAGTACCAAATGTTTTGATTCTTACTGTTTTATAGTATACTTTGACATATGATACTATTAAGCCCCTTCCTTTCCACTTAAAAAAAATCTTTTGAGATTCATTGACACTTTATTATTCTAGATAATTTTTTTCTTTTTTTTTCTAACTGTATAAAGCAATATTTTGAAAGTTTGGTACAGCATTGAATAAGTACATTAATTTAGAGAGTACTGTCATATTTATTATATTCACTCAGCCCAAAGATGAGCAATTGCTATTTCTCTAATTATAATTTTGTAGTTGTATTCATGTGGAGGGTATCCTAAAAGTATTAGTGCAGTTTTAAGGAATTAAAGCTTAAAATTGCACTGATATTTTTGGGACATCTTTTACTTCATCTCTATACCTTTGTCTCTCTCCCTCTGTTTTTGTTGGGAACACATAGAAAAGCTGATGTAGATTTATTTTATATCTTCTTATTTTGTAAAAGTTATCAACAATTTCATTTAATTTTTGTTAACTTTCTAGGCTTCTCTAAATAGACCATCATGCCATCTCTAAAATATGATATTTTTGTTTCTTATTTATCTATTCTTATTATTTCTACTTCTTTTTCTTGCATTATTGTTTTAGATAACATCTCTATCATATCAAATAATAGTCATAATAAAGGGAATCCTTGCTTTACTTTGGGGGCAGCTAGGTGGCATGGTAGATATAGCACTGGACCTGGAGTCAGGAAAGCCAGAGTTCAAATCTAGCCTCAGAAACTTATTACCTTTGTGTCACTAGGCAAGGCATTTAGCCTATCTTTGTCTCAATTTTCCCATCTGTAAAATGGGAATAATAATAGAACCCACCTGCCAGTGTTGCTGTCAGGATCAAATACATGAGTTAATAATTATAAAGCACTTAGGACAATGCCTGCTAGAAGGTGCTATATGAATATTTGTCTTTATTATTATTACTCCTGATCTTATTGTAAAGCTTCTGGTTTATCCCTATCACATTTAATGCAAATCACTGGTTTTGGATGCATATTGTTTACCATGCCAAGGAAAGGCCCATTTAATTCTATACTTTTTACTGTTTCAAACATGAAAGTATAGAAATTTGTCAGTATCTTTTTCTGCAACTATTTAAATAATCATGTGAGTTTTATTGTCTTTGTGCTTAAAATGGACAATTATGCTTATAGTCTTCCTAACAGTTTAGTCAATGTTGTATTCTTAGTATAAATCCAACTTGGTCATAGTATATAATCTTTCAGATATAATGCTGTATCTGCTTTGCTAATATTTTATTTAATATATATGTTTTGATTTTAACCCAGGGTTATTGGTCTATATTTTTCATTCTCTGTATCTCACTGGTTTCCATACTAAGACTATTGTTTTGATCATAGGATGAATTTGATATGATGCTTTCTTTTCCTATTTTTGTAGTTTATACAATATTGGAATCAACTGTTCTTAGAATGTTTGATAGAATTCACTTGTAAATCTATCACTGTT
Organism: Vombatus ursinus; assembly: GCF_900497805.2. Taxonomy (NCBI): domain Eukaryota; kingdom Metazoa; phylum Chordata; class Mammalia; order Diprotodontia; family Vombatidae; genus Vombatus; species Vombatus ursinus. The sequence goes on from NW_020954658.1 coordinate 229,833, forward strand.
TCCCCCCTCTTTGGGAGCTCAGTTATAGCTTATTCAGTTTCTTTTCCTAACATTTCTTGTTCTGATATAATATGACACCCCGAGGACAGGAACCATTTTTGTTTTCCTTTGTATCTTCAATAAAGGGGCACAGAGTACACATGTAATAAAAGCTTGTTGACTGGCTGAATATTAATCTAGGTATTTCCTCATCTGTTTTTGTAAATTTCCATCCATTTTTTAATGATATCAATTGTGGGGGCATATAATTGGACAAAATAATTTCTTATAATTTCTTTTACTTCTTAATATGTTGTTAATTTCATTTTTTCCTTTTTAAATAGACAATTTAGTTTTTCTTTCTGTTTTTTGTAACAAGAGTAACCAAAAGTTTGTTTTATTAGCTTAAAAACAGAACTTAGTTTTATCAATTTGTTTTTTTTACTTTCAATTTAGTTAATAAGAATTTTCATTTTGTTCTTTAGTTAAGATTTTTTGATTTGTGACTTTTAAATAGTTTTAAATTGCATGTCTAATCCATTAATTTGCTCTTTGTCTCTTTTGTTGATCAAAGTGTTTAGAGACTAAAACAAATTTTCTTAAGAATTTTTTTCAATGCATCCTAATAGTTTTGGTATGTTATCGCATTTTTGTCATTTTCTTTGATGAAATTATCTGCTATTTTAATAAGTTGTCCTCTGACCTATCAATTCTTAAAGATTATGTTATTTGGTTTCCATTTTTATGAATCCTTTATTAAACATTCCTGGATTTGCTACAATTTTATGGTGCTTTTGGTTAGTAAAGGAGCTATTTCCTGTATCTGATTTTTCACATTTGTTTATGAATTTTTTATGCATTAGCATATGTATGATTTTTTTTTTTGCAAAGGGCCCATGTACAGATGAATAATAAGCATCCTGTCTTGATTACCATTCAGTAATTGCCAGAAATCTATCATATAAAACTTTTCGAAAAGTCTATCCATGTTTGAATAGATTTTTTGGTTATATTTTCTGTTAGATTTGTCAAGGTTTGAAAGATACACTAAGGCCCCCGTCTACCATAGTTTTGCTGTTTATTTCCCTTATAGTTTGATTAAATTACCCTTTAGGTATTTAGATGCTATGCCATTCATTAAATTTGTAACTATTGATATTATTATATTATCTATGATATATTTATATTGAATGTACTTTTTATGTTTATTTCTTTAAACCATGCCTATTTTCACTGTTGCCTTGCTTGAGATCATGATTGTTACCCTTGCTTTTTTTAGTTCACTAGATACATAATAAATTCTTCTCCAATAATTTTCTTTAAGTCTGTGTTAATATTCCTATTTCAAATTTGTAAACAACATAGTAGAATCTGCTTTCTTATCCAGTTTACTATTTTCTTTTATGCGTGAGTTAATTCCATTTACATTCATGACTTGTGTATTTACATTCATTAATTATGTATTTCCATTTATCCTGTTCTCATGTTATTTTCTATTTTTTTGCTCTTTGGTTCTTCTTTTGTAAAGAAGAATTAGAAAGTGAGAGAGAAAAGTGTGATTAACATTTATGAGATATAATTGAAGCAATCTGCTCTCACTTCACTGTCCTTCTACTTTTCTTCTCACATCTTGATCACAGAAATTCAGGGTTGAGTATACCCTAAGTTATTCATGCAGAATTTACTGAAACTATTATATTCCTTGAGAATCATAAATTTTTTAAAAATTAAGTTTGCAACATCCTGATGAATAAGAGGTATTTAAAAACACCTTGTATTAGCAAGAACTACTACATAAATATTAGAAATACATTTTTATTGCAATGGTTCTTAATCATTTTTTGTTTTTGTTTTTCCTTTCAGGTAACCTTAAGTTAGTCTGATGAATGAACTGAATCACTCCATGGTGTCAGAGTTTGTGTTCCTGGGAATCTCTAATTCTTGGGCCATGCAGCTTGGCCTCTTGGTGTTTGCCTCCATTTTTTATGTGGCTGCCATGCTGGGAAATTTCTTTATTGTACTCACAGTGAGCTCTGATAGTCATCTACATTCTTCAATGTATTTTTTGTTGGCCAACCTCTCCATTATTGATTTGTGTCTCTGTACTGTTGCAGTCCCCAAGATGATTTCTGACCTTTTCTATGAGCACAAAACCATATCATTCCAGGGTTGTATCACCCAGATGTTTTTCATTCATTTCATGGGAGGAACTGAGATGGTACTGCTCATTTCCATGGCATTTGACAGATACATTGCCATATGCAAGCCTCTTCACTATTTGACCATTATGAACCCCAAAATATGTGTTTTTCTTCAGCTGTTTTCTTGGACCATTGGCCTTATACATTCATTGACCCAGCTGGCTTTTGTGGTGAATCTGCCTTTCTGTGGTCCTAATGGAATTGACAGTTTTTATTGTGATCTTCCTCGGTTCATCAAATTGGCCTGCATGGACAATTATAAGTTGGAGTTCATTGTCACAGCTAACAGTGGTTTCATCTCCATTGGCAGCATGTTTCTCTTATTCATCTCCTATATTTATATCTTGGTCACTGTTCAGAAACACTCTTTGAATGGATTGTCCAAGGCTCTCTCTACTCTGTCAGCTCATATCAGTGTGGTGGTGTTATTCTTTGGTCCATGTATCTTTTTTTAATGTGTGGCCATTCCCTACAATGCCAGTAGATAAATTTCTTGCTATTATCGACTTTATTATTGCCCCTATCTTAAATCCTTCTATTTATACACTTAGAAACAAAGACATGAAGGCAACAATGAGGAGACTGAGTGGCCAGCTAGTGAGTTTTAGGAAAATTTTATAAATAACATTGATAAAAACAATATTTTTCATTATTATTACTGCCATTTAATATGTGAATGCAGTACAGTGTGCTGTTGTGGATAGAAAGCTGGCCTGGATACTAGGAAGACTTGGGTTTGAGTTATCCCTTTGCCACATACTGACTATGTGACCCTGAACAAGTCACTTACCTTCTCAGTACTTTATGCGACTGAGTCCATAAATTTCAGAGCAGTGGCTGATCTGATTTTTTTTTTTGGTCAGAGTTTCCTCATCCAGGAATTCCTGTACCCATGAGATCACAATCCAGTCCCTTTTGGGAGCTAGGTGGTACATTTGGAGTCAAGAATATCTGAATTCAAATCCTGCCTCAGATATTTACCTGTTGTGGAAACCTTTCAACCTCAGTTTTCTCATTTCTAAAATGGGAATAATAATAGCACATATATCACAGTGAAGTAAAGATCAAATGAACTAACATATGAGGAACATTTTGCAAACCTTAAAATGCTATATAAATTCTAGTGAGTTTTCCCTTCCCTCTCCTATTTGAATATGAACATGTCAAGTCAAAAGCTTGACTGCTAGTATGCTCCAATCTAGTGGTCCTTAAAGTGATATGATGACACTTTAATGGCCTAATACATATTTTGACTGCCACTTTGTCTGCTCAAACACATACACACTTTTTGGATGAATTCCTGAAATTATAACATCACTATTGTGGTTATAACTGTAAGATTGATCTGCAAGTTCATACTAATTAGCCACTTATGGGCACTAACTCTTTCCTTAGGAATAGGATTATTTTGCCAATCATAAAGTGTAGGTTGGTGCTTCCTATTTTCATCTGGCATGGCTATAGAGAAGAGAATAATAAATCTTATTAGTACTCCTTACACTGCTATCATGGAATAAAGCTTAGATAAAGGGTGATATAGAAGGGATTACTTGTGAGGAAATCTAGGCGCAACTAGGTGGCACAGTGGATAGAGCACGGCCCTGGATTCAGGAGGACCTGAGCTCAAATCTGGCCTCAGACACATAACACTTACTAGCTGTGTGACCTTGGGCAAGTCACTTCACCCCATTGTCTAGCCCCCCCCCCCAAAAAAGGAATATCTAGCAATTCTAAGCACTCTTGAATTTTTGGTTCTTTGATGCTGTAAGTAGCTACTTTCTGTTCTACTTGACCAGATTAATGTATTTTCTGAAGAAGCATCTTTGGTATGTAGAAATATATAACTAAATGTAACAATTGCAAATTTACTTTTCTGCTTGGTGCCTTACATTGAGATTAAAACAATAATATGAATCAATAAAGTATTTCTTTTATTAAACTTCATTCTATTTGGCATGTTGTCGCTTGGAATGATGAGGTTTCTGTAAAGCATATCTTTTGACTTGCTTTGATATATGCTTTAAATCTAGATAAGGCTGTATAAGTTATAAAATTTATTGAGCTCGATCTAGAGTATAAGAAATAGTTTCATAGCTGTGATTAAACACTTCCTATGATGGGAAGCTCTCTCTCTCTCTTTCTCTTTCTCTCTTTCTCTGTCTCTCTCTCTATCTCTCACAAACACATTGTAGCACTCACTCTTTTGTACACCTCTAATTATTAGAAAATTATTGCTTATAGGAAATGGAATTATCTCTTCTTGTAAGTCCTTGTATCTTATACTCATTGGTTCCTATTCTGCCTCTTGTAGCTACACAGAATAAATTCAATCACTCTTTCACAAGACAAATATTTGGTCAGATACCTGGAATCTATGCCTGCCCCAAATCTCTTTTTCCTCATGAAGCATATAATAATGATTCCTTTCAGTTTGATGAACACATTTTTGAATTTTCATCTAAATCATTCATAAAACTATTAAACAAAATATTATCAGAGATAGTCAATCAAGGACAATTGAGAATCATTGTTATAGAATAGTCTGCATAACTTTCATTGATAATGTTCAAGTATATCTTTGTTTCTCCTTTTGTTTATATTCTTTCTCTCTCCCCCTCCTCTTAATTTTTCTCCTTCATTTTTCTTTTTCTTATCTCATCCTACTCCCTTTTTTACCTCCCCTTTTTTCCATCTCTTTTCATTCCCTCTAAGGAAAGGCACCACTGTTTCATGTTGCATTTTCCACTGTCACTGAACCTTATTCTAAGCTCTAGAAGACACTCAGTGTTGTAAGATTTATCTGATTTTCTGCTTTTGGCTAAGACTTTAGTTTGATTTGAAGTGAGAATTTATTCACTGGAATTAACTTGATTGTAAGGGATTATGTGGAAAATTTAAAGTGGGAAAACAGAACAATAGAGCTTAAAGGTAATTTACCTCCATATTTTAAGGTGCCAACCAAGGCCAGAGATGAAATGATTTTTCCAAAGCTTTACAAATAGTTAGTAGCAAAGTCAGGATTAGAACACTGCTCCCTCCTCCAAAGTTCATTGAAATGTTAATTCTATAATGTTAGTCTATCTCCCATGGTGCTGTACTCTTATCCTAAAGCTTGGGAAAGTAACTGTTCCCAGCTATTATCCCCTTAATCTAAGGCAAGGGTTGTTCACTTGCAGTCCAGTTCATGGATAGATTTAGAAGGCCTATTAATTTGAACTGACAAATACATCTATTTTCACTAATATCTAACTGAAAATAAGCTCTTCCTTCAATTATTTAAATACATTATTCTGACAAGGGATCCACTGGCTTCCCCAAAATGCTAATGAGGTCCATGGTCATGCAAAGGTTAAGGTCAGAGGTTCTTTAAGGTTCCATTCAACTCTAGGTTTATTATTTCTAGAAGTAACCCAATTCTGTTCTCCTTGAACATTCTCCCAGATTAATTTCTCTATAAAAGTAGCATAGTTGGATGCCACCCATCATGGACAAAGTCTATGGATGAATACATGATCAGATGTTAAGAGGAGGAATTTACCTCGTGGTTTGATTCCTTATAGTGAAATTAAATTTATACTGTATTAAGAATCAATAAATTATTTCTTTTTAAAATTTATTTTATTCTGCATATGTGAAATTTGAAGATATCCTTTGGAATAATGGCATTTCTATAAAGCTTATCTTTTAATTTGCTTTGGTGTATGATTTAAGGCTAAGGAAGGTAGCAACCAGGTGGTACAGAAGGCAGCTAGGTGGCACAATGGATGAGCCCTGGACTTGGAATCAGGAAGACTCATCTTCATGAGTTCAAATCTTGCCTTAGACACTTACTAGCTGTGTGACCCTGGGCAAATCACTTTACCTTGTTTGCCTTAGTTCCTCATTTGTAATATGAGCTAAAGAAAGAAATAGCAAACTACTTTAGTATCTTTGCCAAAATTCCAAAATGGTGTCACAAAGAGTTGAATGGGACAGAAATGACTCAACAACAACAAAAGGTAGCAACAGAGATCAGTTCATAAAGCTTGCTCCAGCATTTAGTACTAGCTTCATTAGTTATTGGGGCTATGATCCTCCCATTTTCAGTGGAGGGTTACTCACTTCCTACTTGGCAGTATTCAATATCCTTTGTACAGAAAATCCTTTTTATAATTGACTGACATCTGTAACTTCCTGTGACATATTCATTTCTTCCATTTCTGTCTTCTGGATATATATAGAATTCAAGTCCCTCTTTCACAAGGCAGTCATTGATAAGACCTCTTATTTCCATCCTGTTTTCTGTTTCTTAGCCTACTGTATTCCCACTGGCTTTTCTTTTCAGGTGGTTCTTTCTTTCCTTTGTCCTTTCTAATTCTGTATATTTCATTTATCTTTCTTTCTTTCCCCTACTGTTTTGTCATTCTACCACTTTCTTTAAAAAAAAACTAAATTCATTCATCTCTCTCTCTGTTTCTGTCTCTGTTTCTTTCTATCTCTCAGCATTTATTCTCTTTTTTTTGCAATGCCCCCTCTAAAACTGAACAATTAAAAATTAAAACTCTTTTAACAAATATACAAAGTTAAATATAGCTTCTCCAATACATGTAACCTTGGGCTCCCTGAAGTCACTGGTAAAACAAGCAAAACATATACTTTTACTTTCCATAATTCTTATTACTTCATTAATTTCTACCTGTCGGTATTAGCAATATCAACTAAATTAATGGATGGAAAAAAATTACTCTGTTAATTGAGTTTATACTTCTGTGTCTCTGCTTTTTGGGAGATAAAGATTCTCCTCTTTTTGTTCCTCTTATTTACTTTTATTTTTAAAATCTGCCTCAAGCAGGGAATGCTTTCATATGTTCACTATGATTTTTGATACTCACTTATACTCACTCTTCCATCTATTTCTTACTGGCCAAACTCTCCCTCCTTTCACCACTGTTACCAAGAGAATAACTGACATTTAGTAAATGTAAGATCATCTTTCTAATTTGCATGATACAAATATTCTTTATATATATGTCAATGTAAGAAGTGAATATTCCAGTTTTTAAGTGAGTCTATAAGCCTGTAAGCTAGGTAAGTACTGGGGAGACTGGAAGATGACCTGTGATTTCATGAGTATAGAGAGTTCCCTATGAGGAAACATTTTTGTCTAGTGTGGATTGCTACCTGTGTTACTACTTTTAGTACTTGAGAGCTGGCTGAGACCAGAGAAGTAAAGTGTTGTTGTTGCTCAAGCTCTGACATTCAACATGGATCAGAAGTATAAACTGAATTCAAATCTCCCTGACTTCAAGCCAGTTTTCTATGTACTAATATTTACTGCCTTGGCCTCTTTAATTCCTCCCATAAAAGTCATTCCACTGAGTTCACATAATCAGAGACTCTCAGAGTAGGAATGGAACTTCAAACTCAGACCAGTAGCTTGTATGGGGTTTTGCACCAGCATGCTTAAATTTAAAGGGACCACTTCCTCCTTTGGATAGATCCTCTGTATATAGTTCTTATGTCACACAATTCTCTATTAACCACTCTCCATAACTCTCATTATCAATGCTTATATCACACTCACTCTTCCAGTTCAAGCCAATCTCACTCTGTTTTCTTCCATTTCCAGTGCTTTCACCATTTATCTTTGTCTTGGGGCCTAGTGCTTTACCTTGAGATATTCTCAATTTAACCCAGCCCAGTGGGCATAAACCCTGTTGAACCTACTCTCATTCCCATACCTTCATATGATATAGTATCCCCTTCAAATCTTCTTGGGTATTTGAGAGGTTTGAAAAGTTTAGCAATGTTGGGGTGGCAGGTGGTGGGTGGGGCATGGGTTGAAGTCTCTGGGGAATGGTTTCCTCTTCTCCTAGGTAACCTTACCTAACTGGAAAGGATTATGCAAATGAGGACTTGAATGACAGCCAATAGTGATACAGTGAAATTGGTAGTCAATGTGCAACAGTGGAGATGGAATGCTGAGGCCTTTCCACATCACCAGAAAGCTCCTCTTTTTTCTTGTCCTGTGTTTATTTCATTCCCGGCAGAGAGCTCCCCATAAGGTGCCTACCCATGTCTAGTTCTCAGTCTCAGTCTCCCTTTAATTGCGAGTTGCCTCTTAAAGGCCATGTTTAACAACTTAATGTTATATTCAGCTGTGTTCAGGGGGAATGGCTAATACCAACCCTGAAACAATGCAAGAACTCATTAACTATTTGGGTTCATAAGATTTGCTGAAAGTAGAGAATAGTGTGTAAGAGGCACAACACAACTATGTTTTGGTTTTTTCTTGTTAAGATAAAGTTGGGAAAAGTCATGGATCAAAGATCATAGAATTGTAAGACCATAACCTCATAATTTGAAGGGAACAATTACTTTATAGATCATGTGACCCAATTGCTAAGTTTTATAGATGATAGGCTCAGAGAACATAGGCTTATTCATATATTTATAGATAAGAGAGATCTTAGATATCATTGAGGAAGCTGGCACCCAGAGAAGCAAAATAACTTGACTAAGATCACAGAGCATCTATATAACAGATCTGGAGTGGTAAACTAGATTTTTTGATTGAAAATCTATTGAAATTTCCACTATACCAAACAGGTTCTTTGAAAAAAGAGTTCTATCTGGGGAAGGTGAGATACAGAAGGAAAGTCTTAAGAGGGTCACCTAAATAACCAAGGGACATCATGAATACATAGGATGAAGAGTTGGAGGAGGGGGAAAGAAAGATTAAAAAAATAGGGATGTCAAAAACAATTTTCTACTTCATAGTGTGTCATGGACTGGCTTTGTATATGATTAAACTTGATCTCTTCTTTTTCCACAGTTGCCTAATGCTATGCCAATGTGGGGGGTGGGTGGATTAATTAAGTATAGAATTAAAATGTAAAGAAATGCATGCATAAAACTGTAATCTTTTCATTAGGTAATGCATCTTTTATATTTGTGTAAGGCTGAATGCCTTTTTTTTTTCTTATCCTGTGGAAATGATTAAGAAGATAATAAAATGGTATTCAAAAGTGGGCAGAATGCTTGTTAAAGATTGATTTATAGTAATCTGAGTAGCTTTTCTAGACAGGCAGATAATAAGAGAACATAAAATTGAAGGAACTACAGATGGAGAAAGAGAAGTCCTGAAGGATTATAGGAGTGTCTAAGAACACAGCTTTTAAGTGGCAGACAGGATTTGAACACATCATATAGTTTGTTCTTTGACCCCAAAAAGATTATATAGCAAATCAGTAGCAGAACCAGGTCCTAATTACTCAAATCTTATTAGTTAAATGTTCTCTCTAATTCCCAATTCTTTCCTCTCCTATTCCTTGAATCTCTGAACCAAATTTTCACAATTATTTTCTCAGAAACTGGGAAACAGAAAGTGTTTCAAAGACAGAATCCCCATGGTGGTTATACCATGGCCTCTCTCACACCAGGACTGCATCAGTTGGTCACTACATCAGTTGGTCATTGATCTCCAATTACTGTGTTAGAGTAGAAGTCAAACTGTTTCAATATTTCTAGAGAATATTTATTTCTTTAAGAGCACACCAGGAATCTTGGAAAATATGGCTGTCCTCTGTCCTTACTCCAGACAGGTGGGAGAGATGAAATAATGGAAAGAAGCTATGGATTAGTTTCATTCCTGTGACTATTGGAAGGATTTACAGAGAACTTTGCAGCTTAGTGGTCACAAGAATACCCTGCGATGTTTGGCTAAGTCAAGTGACCTGCACAACTTTTCTTACCAGTTTGATTTATGTTACAAGACTGATATTCTGTGTCACCAAGGAGTTTCAGGGGCTTTTGGGAACACCCATGTAGGGACTGAAATGGTCCTCTACTGCTTTAAGGTGTCCTTTTTCATAAAAGGACTGTCTGAAAATTTTGAGGACTTCAGGTCTTTGGGGTTGAATCTGCCCCCTCTTCCCATTCTACTTAAAGGTGTAGGAGGATGGATTCAGAGAGTTTTCATAGAAGATATGAACCAAATCAAGATTCTCTTGTGACCTAATGGAACTCAGTTGCAAACTGAGTTCCTCTTTATCCCAAACTTTAGATTGCTGTGATTTGTGATAAGGTAACCTGGGGGATGGGCATAAGGCATGTAGGGATATGTCAGAATTTATATGAGGTTGGATACAAGTAGGTTTGTGCATGGTATTTGAAGTCAAGTAAATTTTTTGTTTCACATAACAAAGAATTGAAGTATGAACGGTATATTTTCAAACACCTTGGGGGACAATTCCCTCGTTCCCTGCCATCATGCCAATATGGTTTGGAAATAGTATAACCCTATGCAAATGCCTACAGATCATCTGCACCCAAAAGGTAAAGAAGATATTGAAAATTCAGGTTCTGAGGAGAGGATTTCAATTTTGGGGAAAGAGTATTTGGAGAGAAGCACACATGTTTGCTCCACATTGGGGTTACAGAAAATTGAAGACTGTCTGTAATTGCCTGGTGAGTCATAGAGATCAGCTAGGGAACAAAATTGGGATGGAGAATAGAGAAGGGGCATTGGTGGTGGTTGTGGTGAAACTAAGGAGTGTGAACTCTATCTCTGAGGTTTTAGTCTGAGCTTTATTGATGAAAGTTGGTGAACCAAATAAACCTCTTATTACTTTATGTCATACTGTATCACATTGAAATTCTTTTTCACCTGTTCTATGTGTCTTACAGAATATCTGAGCAGATTGAAGAGGTGACTTGAGGCAAGGGCATTGGGCTAATTGGTAGAAGTCACTAACCAAATCACAAATGTAGTAGAAAGGTTTAAGATATCATTTGTTCTCCTAATTGGAAAGATTAACACAAAAATTGGTGGGTATAGTTGGGTCCCATTCATTTGTGGCTACACTATCTGGTCCTAGAACTAAAAGTACTATTTCATGAGATTTCTATAGTTATTGGTCACCAGTTGCATAGATTCTAAAATGATAGGGAGCATATTCCTGTTAAACCTTCAAACTAAAAAAATTTAGGGGTTGTTGTAATCCTCTGTATTGACTATTGTTTGAAATAAGTGAGCCAATGGTCATTTTGTAGTACTTTTTTTTTAACCATAGTTTTATTTGTTAGGTAGGTTTTGATAAAGGATAAAAACAAGAAGGAAATATCACATAGGGAGAGTATGGAGAGAGAAGTAGAATGAGTGTATACACAGCACACACAGAGAAACTCATAAACACATATATCCAGGTGATATTAACATTCCAATAGGATTCTTGTTACTGATTTGTCTCATTCGCCTAGCTATAAGAAAAGTCAGTGGGGAAAAAAATGCATCAGGAACTACTCAGTGTGTTAGGGAATAAGTATTTATTTAGCACATACTATGTGTCAAGCACAGGTCTTAGTGCTTTAAAACAATGACAACAAATATCTCATTTTATTGTCATAACTCTATGAGGTAGATGCTATTATTATTCACAATTTAAAATTAAGAAAACTGAGGCAAACAAAGATTAAATTACTTACAGCTAGATAGTATCTGAGTGCAGATTTGAATTCAGGTCTTCCTGACTCTAGATTCAGCACTCTGTTTGCTGTGGCACCAGCTGCTTCCATGTGTTATTGCTCAGTCAGTTTAAAAAGCTAAACTATTGTTATATACAATACAGAAACAAATAATTAATAGAGACATGTGATGATCACTGAGGTAGAAGAAGAAGCATAAGCTGAAGTGAAAATATTAACATAAAGACTTAATAGAGAAAGCTGTAACTTGGGAAAATTTTTAAAAAGGGACATGTAGTAATGAAAATGCTTCACTGGAAAGTTCTTGATTTAACAAAGTCCTTGCCAGATTATTAGAAAGAGGTAGGATTCAAGCCCAGATCCCTTAACTCCAGATCCAGAGATCTTTCCCCCAAACCTGATGGCAAGGTTGTCAATTGTGAAGATGTCAAAAAGTGACAAAGAGATGGATTGCCAAAAGTTCTCAAAAAGCTAGCATAATAGGCTATCTAATTTAAAATGTACCTTCAGCAGGATGAAGATAAAATCTTGTGTTTGAGGTAAACAATTGTCACAGAAAGGGAGAATTGTGGCTAGATAATTCCTGCAAAAAAGTCCTGTGGGATGTAGAGGACAGTGAACTCAATATAAGCTGCTAGTTGTACATTGTGACCAAAATACTATTAGGATCCTAGTTTATATTTAACAAAGGGTATCCTGAATGATGGTAATGATAGACCTGCCATCCTCATCTCTATTCAGATCACATTTACGTGTTCAAAATAGAGCTAAACAGAAGTGGACTGGTATATCCTAAGAGGTAATACACTCGATTGTCCTGGAGTTTTTAAAAGAAAAGGGGGAATAACCATTTGGAGATACTATCTAGAATATTGCTATATCTTTATAGGTTGGTAGATGGACTTATATGCCTTTCAAACTTGAGCTTCTGTGATTCTGTAACATCCTCATTGAATATAGATTGTATAAACTCCTGACAGTATGGTAAAGTCTGAAGCAAGATGTGTTTTAGGGCATAAGATCACATGAAGGATTGAAGGGGGCTATATCACCTATTGAAGTTATTGTACCAGGAGTGAATTAGATAGCAAATCAGGCATTGGTCAGCCTAAGTATTCTGTGAGAGTTACATGTCTTAAAGCTCTTTTAAGGACAGTAGCTGAGTCCTCTAAATTGCCTAACTAAATGGAACCTTATTTGCAACTTTATCTATGGACTTCAAATTTGGAACAGAGTTAGGATCAATGCTCAGGTTGGAGAACTTGAAAAACATTAAAGAAAATTTTTATCTAATCAGTCATTTAGCATATGCATAGTTTTGTTTAAACTTGCATGTTTTATTGATCCCTTCCTCTTATTTCTTCTAACTTCTCTCTCAGGGTGTTCCTTTTTTCTCCATCTTTCTCTCCACCTAATTTCCCTTACACTAAATTCCTCCTTCCACTTCCTTTTTTCCTTATCAATTAAATTATAATTTACTTTGTACAAGAACAATTATGGAAAACTAGATATATGCAGATCACTGTGAAGGGGGATAGGTGAATGAAAAGAAGATCAAAGCATACTTTTGATCACAAGGAGCTTAAAATGGGGTTTTATGAGGTGGAATACATATGAAAAAGAGAAGACATGTTCTAACAGACAAAGGTATGGTATGGCACATACAAAAATACTGCAGGAGTTTAGAGGAAGGGACAATCATTGAACAGTGAAGCATCCAGGAAAGAGACTTCATGGAGGAATTTTAGCTGGTCCTAGATGTTTGGACAGAACTCAGATAGGAAGTAGCCAGGGCACTGGATATTAGGCAAAGGAATGTCTTGATAAAATGGGTCAAGGAACTGCATGTTTTTGGAACAATGCATTCTAATATCATTGGAGAAGAGCAGTATATCTCAAACTTTTTGCTCTTAAGACCAAAAACCTTTATATTCTTAAAAATTATTGAGTTCATCAAGCAACTTTTGTTTATGTTGGTTATGCTTATCTAGACTTACCATAATAAAAATTAAAACATAAATTAAAATTAAATTGAAACAAATTTAAAAATCATACATTTATTCATTTAAAATAACAATCAATTATATCTTAAAATAATATCTTCATGGAAAATAACTATTTTCTAAAACAAAAGTTAGTGAGTAGAGTTGCACTGTTTAACATGTTTTTGAAAATCTCTTTAATGTCTCATTTAATAGGAAATAATTGAATTCTCATATCTACTTTTGCATTCCCATGTCATGATATGTTGGTTTGGTTGAAGTAAATAAAGACAATCTTGCCTCATAAATACATGTAATTAAAAAATAGAGGAACATTTTAATAGATAAATAGAACCTTAGTATCATTATGAAAATAATTTTCACCTCATGGAATCCCTTACAGGATTTTAGGGACCTCCAGGGATTCATGGGTTATTCTTAAAGAATCACTGCACAGAAGGGTTCATGAAATAAGTTAGAAGGTGGTAAGGTTGCAGAGTATAAATACTTACTAGTACCTTGTATTCCATCAATCCTTAAAAAATGAAAAAAAAAATAGACATGGTATGAACCATACTACCATTTTCCAACAGGATTTACTTCATATCCAGTGCTCAAGTCCCTTGCTAGAGCTATGATATCAAACTTAGTTCAAATGGAAGAAGGTCTGAGGCTGTGTTTTTTGTTACAAGAAAGTTCTTTAAACCTTGTAACTCATTAAAAATTCCAAATGGACTGGAGTTTAATATAGGATAGCATAAGATATAAAAACTCCCAAGTATTTTGACTTGTGGATGATAGTTGAGCAAGGTATTTTATAGTTGACAGTCTGTAGGATATTCTGGAAGAAAGGTGGAGGCATTCTATATATATGGGCTGGGGAAGGTCTCTGGTTTTATGAATAGTTTTATTTGGGCATTTGAGCTTGCAGCCCAGGGAGAGGATCAAGAAGATGGGGTAATAGTTACAGAAGAATTTCTAACAGGGTATGTGTTACATGAGTTAAACGTGTTATATATGTACATATATAGTTGTGACAGCACAGTTGTTTACGTATTCATTCATTACAATTTTAAAAAATCTTCATTAAACACCTAATATATGTAAGGATTTAAAGACAAAAAATGAACAATTAGTGTTCTCAATTATTTAAAAATTGTATTGGGAGAAACAAATTATAAATAAATAGAAATATACAAAGCAATATAAAGTATTTTAAGAGGGGAGAGTTTTCTTATAAATGGTGGAATAAAGCAAGGTTTCAAGTAAGAAGTGGCATCTGATCTGTGCTTCAAGGAAAGATAAGGATAATATGAGACTGAGGAAAAGTGGGAGTGCATTTCAGATGTAAGTTATCATTAAGTCAAAGGCATGTAGGGAAGAGAAGTCATGATGTCATGATGGTGAGAACCTAGTGGAGTAGTTTGACTAGAACAAAAAGTGTTACAAAATAAGACTGGAAAGGTAGATGAGAACCTTATTGTAGAAACTTTAAATTTCAATTTAGCCTAAGCTCATTGTTTACACTAAGGTCGTTAAAAGTCGTCTTTTTTAAATTTTGTTTTTAATTTATGAAATAAACAAGCATTTCCATAACATAGTAGAATTTTTAAAAAAGATGATTGTGCATGAAATTGCAAATCTATTATGTAAAACTTACTATTCCTTTTAATTATATAATAACGTTATCATAAAACTTTCTTCCTTGCTTTTTTCCCCTCCTCTCTACCCTAGAGATGGCTACTATTAGACACAAATATATTTGTATGTAAATAAATATATGTATAAAAGTGTAAAATCATTCTATGCATACTTCTATTCATCAGTTATCTCTCTGGATGCAGATAGCAACCTCCTTCATAGGTCTTTTGTAATTAATTTGAGTTTCGGTACTGGTTAAAATGACTTATTTACTCAAAGTTGTCCTTAAAACAATCTTCTTGTTATTAAATACAACATTTTCTTGGCTCTGCTCATTTTGTTCTTCATTACTTCATGCAAGTCTATCCATGTTGTTCTAAGATGATTGAGCTCATCCTTTCTTATAGTACAGTAGCATTCCATCATGATCATATACCACAACTTGTTTGGCCATTCCCCAATTAATGAACATCTTTGCAATTTCCAGTTCTTTGCCATTACAAAGACAGCTGCTGCAAATATTTTAGAACACATAGGTTCTTTTCCTTTTTCCCTAATCATCTTTGGAAACAGATCTAGTAGCAAAATTGCTGGATCAAGGGATATAACCAGTTTAATAACTTTTCCAATGACTCTCAAAAATGGTTGGATCAGTTCACAGTTCCACAAACAATGAATTAGTGTCCCAATTTTTCCACATCCCCTCCAACATTTGTCATTTTCTCCTTCAGTCATTTTAGCCAATCTGATAGGTATAAAATGATATCTGAAGGTTGTTTAACTTGCATTTCTCTAATCAATTTGAACACTAGAAAGCCAGCAGTATAGTTAGACATACATTTTGCCTGTATTAACTTATTAATTGTGTGGAATGTGCATTAGTGGGGGAAATTAGAGACAGAGAGGCAAATTAGAAAACTATTTCAACAGTACCACTAACAGATAATTAAGTACTGAACCAATTGAGGGCTTCTAAGCCTGTAAAAAAGATGACCAATGCAAGAGATTTTGGGGAGGTGGAATGACAAGATTTGATAATTGATTGAGCATGGAGGTTGAAGGAGAGGGGATATCAAGGCTTCCTCCAAAGTTCCTATTTGGGAACCTGAAAGGATGGTGGCATCATCTACACAAATAGGAAATCATGTAGGAGGAATGAATTTGGGGAGATTATGAGTTCTGTTTTGTTCATGTTGAGTTTGAGAGGCCTACAAGAGACACAAGTAGTAATTTCAAAGAACTGCTAATAAAGTATTAGTGTTTTGGGGAGAGGGGCATTTATTAACAAGGTGGTTTTAAGCATCACTGGTGTGTTAGAATCAGAACTACTGACCTTTTAAACATGCTTCATCATATATTCTTTCTATTTTGAAGCCATTTTTCTTATGCCTTTTTTAAAAAAAATGTTAACTATATTTTGTTGACTTGCTTTACAAAAAAGATGGTTGATACAATTGAGGAAATTGTGGAGTTTAGCAGCACCATGGTGCTACCCACTCACTAGTATCTTAATACCTGCTGAGTGAAGAGAATATAAAGAAAGATGGATAATGAGTTATTTCACTATTTTTGTTGATGGCAACACCATCCTTTCAGGCACCTAGGTTTGCACTTTTGCAGATATCTTTGATCCTTCCCTCTCATTCAATTCTAATATCCCCTTAATTTCTATATCTTGTTAATCTTACTTTCACAAAGTCTCTCACTATTGGCATCTTCTCTCCATTCACGGAATCCCTGACTTTCATTAGAATACAAGCTCCCTAGGAATAGAGATTTTTTCAGTGATTATATTTGTATACAGTTCCTAGAACATAGCAAACATTTACTAAGCTCTTATTGATGGCTAGAAAAAAATATTATATTTACATAGCACTTTAGTGTTTCCAAAGCATAAAAAATACATTATCTCATTCAACCAATCAGAATTCCAAAAACCACATTTCCCCTAACCATCACAACTCTATTCAACTGTTGTTCCACAGCCCATCTCCAATAAAAATAACAGAATGAGCAATGATAGGCCCTGAAGTAAAGGAGCAAAAATATTGGACAGTGTCAAGGAAACAAGGTTAAGGGACTTGTTGAGCTAGATAAGAAAAATTGGGTTTGTTGGCTGTGAGGTTATTTTTCATAGGGTTAATTAGAGAATTGAAGAGTTTCAGATCCATCGACATACATGTAGCATTTACTAAACTCCTCAGGAGCCAAGTAAAAATAAAAAAGAACTGACTAGACTTTGTAACCTAATGAACAAATATATTGAAATGGAATTCATATTATTTATATATACACACACATATATATATATATATATATATATATATATAGTTCAGTAGAAATTCATCTTTTCTCCCTCTTACCCCAACTCTCCCTGTCCTTCAAATGAGAATGAAAGAAAAACAAATCCACCATTACAAGCATTAATAGTCAAGCAAAACAATTTTCACACTGGCCATATGCAGAGCAACATGGCTCATTCTTTGTTCTGAGTCCTTCACCTTTTTATCAGGGAGTAGGGAGCACCTTTCATCATTAATCCTCTGGAATCATTGTTCACCATTATACTGATTAGAGTTTATAATTCTTTCAGGGTTGTTTGTCTCTGCCATTTGTTGTCATTGTATAAATTATTCCCCTGTTTCTGTTCAATTTCTTCTGTGTTGTTCATATATGATTCCTACTTTTCTCTGAAATAGTTCCCTTCCATATTTCCTGTAGCACAATATTATTCCATCTCATTTATATATCATAATTTATTCAGTCATTCCCAAATGTAGGGCACCCCATCAGATCACCATTATTTGCCCTCAAAAAGAACTACAAATATTTTTATACACCCTTCATTTGAGTTTGTTTTGCTTAGGACTAACTCTTCCTTTATTCTACTCTTCTTACCCCTTCTCCCTTCTTCCATTTCTCTCCTATTTCCTTTTTGCAGGAAATATCTTTCTTTAACCAGCTGTGTATATTTGTGTATTCCTTTCTAATTGACCAGTTTAGATGAGGGAATTTCCAGTGTTAATCACTCCCCTCCACTGCAACTCCCTCTTCTTTGTTTGTGTAGTTGTTTAATTGTGCACTCAGATTATTTGAGATAACTTTCCCTAACCTTTCTTTCTATTCTCTCCACCAGTATATTTCTTTTCTTCTCTGTTTCCATTCTTCCCTTAAGGTCATTGAGAAAATGGAATTACTCCCAGACTTTTTCTAATTAGAATCCCTCTACGACTCTTAAGGATGATAGAATTCAGAGGGGCTCATGTCATAAACTTCAAGTAAGCAGTTTATCTTTGTTTAGTCTTTTATCATTGTTCATTTGTGTTTGTTTTTCTCAACTCCTGTGTTTAAACTTCACAATTTCTACATAGCTTTTGCCTTTTTATCAGGAATATTTAGAAATCTCTGTTTCTTTAATGGTTCATTCATCTTTGGTAGAATTATACTTAATTTTCTTAGAAAGTCAGTCTTGACCATATGCTTACATATGTTACCTCCTGGAATATTGTATTCTAAGCTCTCCATTCCTATGTGATAGCTGCTAAATAGTGTGTGATCCTGATTGTGGCTCTTTGGTACTTGAATTATTTTTTTTTCTGGAAACTTTAAGTATTTTTCCTTTGACCTGGAAACTCTAGATGTTCATGGGGGTTTGGGGTTTCTTTTTGGAGGTGACCAGTGGATTATTTCTAATTCCACTTTTACCTCTGGTTCTAAGAGAGCTGGACAATTTTCATTGAAGATTTATTGAAAAAGGATGTTTAGGCTTTTTTTTCAGTTGTGATACTCAATTGTCTAATTATTCAAATTTTTTCTCCTCCATCTTTTTCTGGATCAGTTCTTATTGCTATGAGATAACTTATATTTTCTATTAATTTTTTCAGTCTTTTGATTTTCTTTTTTTTTCACAGAATCATTGGCTTCTCTTTGGTCTACTACAGTTTTCAGGAAGTTTTTTGTTTGGACAAGGTTTATAACTCTTGTCACAAGTTGTTAATTTCCTAAAATTCTTTCTTCTATAGCTTTCAATTTATATACTTTTTTCTTTGGCTTTCTCATTTCACTGATACAAATATTTTTAACTCTTTCAAAAATTCTTGCCTCATCACTTGTAGGAATTCTAGTTGAAGTTGTACCTAAGCTTTCTCTCTCTCTCTCTCTCTCTCTGTATGTATGTGTGTTTGAGGCTTCTTTTCTGCATTTATATCTTGAGCATCTCTATTAGTAAAACAGCTTTTTGTGCTGGGATTTTTTTTTTTGCTTACTCTTATATCCTACTTACTAACTTCAGACTCGATATTTGGGCTGGGCTCTGTGAACTTTTGGAGGGAAGGTCTGGGTTGGTCCTATTGCTGTTTTTTAGGGGATACTGATTATTGTTTCAAGATCTCAACATTCCCAACGTGGTCTGAACCAGAGCAAAGTCTGATTGATGCCTCCTGGTTTGAGCTCTGCAAGTTCCTGACCTGGGTTTGGGTCTGACAGTAGCCTCCTTTTGGATTCAGCCCCCATGAGCTATTGGGAATAATCCATTGGTTCAGAATAATGGTATTGTAGGTTATTCTTTGTTCTGGTATTCTCATCTTGGTTATTACTCAGCAGGCTGGGCTAGTTGCTGAAACAGACTATGCTGTGATCCTGGGATCTGAACCACACTGTTGTTATTTGCTTTTGAACTTATTTCTCTCTTAGCAATTAAATCACCCAGAGCTCCTTATCAAGGAACTAACTCCACCCCTAGTTGCAAGTTTCCTCCTCATTTTCCCCTAGATCTGGGACCTGGAACTGATCAGTGGGCTACAAAGCTACCAGCTGGCATCTGTTACTTTTGTAATATCCTGCAATGAGTCTGTGGGGTCACCCATTTGGGTCAGGCACAAGGCTCAACTGGCTAACATTGTCCACATACCTCTGTCTCTCTCTGGCAACATTAGCAAAAAAAAAGATTCACTGTGACTTTTTCTTGGATTTATCATGTCAGACTTCAATTAGTGCCTTTTCTAGATCTGTTTGAATGAGTTTTGGGGAAGAGTTCACTTTATTATTTTTTACAATTATTCCATCATCTTGATTCTACCTCATCAACTTCATATACTATATGGAATATTAGAATTTTAATATAAAACACTTGTAACTTGTAACAACTGTTCTGATTGCTTCCTCATTTTCTTCCTCCAGGTGTCATCATAGTCAGTCTGATGAATAAATTGAATTACTCAGTGGTGTCAGAGTTTGTATTCATGGGAATCTTTAGTTCTTGGAGCATGCAACATCTCCTTCTGATTTTCTCCTCCATCTCCTATGTTGCCATTGTGTTGGGAAACCTCCTCATTATACTCACAGTGACTTCTACCCCTCAAGTACAGTCTCCTACGTATTTCCTATTAGCTAATCTCTCCTTTATTGACATGTGTCTCTCCACTGTTGCAGTTCCAAAGATGATTTCTGACCTTTTCTATGAGCACAAAACCATATCATTCCAAGGATGCATCACCCAGATATTTTTCATTCATTTAATGGGAGGAACTGAGATGGTGCTACTCATTTTCATGGCCTTTGACAGATATATTGCCATATGTAAGCCTCTCCACTATCCGACTATTATGAACCCTAGAACATGCATTTTTCTCCAGATGTCTGCTTGGGCCATTGGTCTCATACACTCACTGACCCAGTTGGCTTTTGTGGTAAATCTGCCTTTTTGTGGCCCTAACAAAATTGATAGTTTTTACTGTGACCTTCCTCAGTTCATCAAATTGGCTTGCATAGACACTTATAAGTTGGAGTTCATTGTTACAGCTAATAGTGGCTTCATCTCCATTGGCACTGTATTTCTCTTATCCATCTCCTACATTTACATTTTGGTCACTGTTCAAAAGCACTCTTCTAGTGGATTGTCCAAGGCTCTCACTACCCTGTCAGCTCACATCAGTGTGGTGGTCCTCTTCTTTGGCCCATGCATCTTTGTCTATGTTTGGCCATTCCCTACGATGCCAGTGGATAAATTTCTGGCTATTCTTGATTTTATTATTACCCCTGTCTTAAATCCATCCATCTATGCATTCAGGAACAAAGATATGAGGGTGGCAGTCAAGAGACTGAGCATCCATTCAATGAATTTTAAGAAAATTTCTTAAGATTCTAATTAATATGTGAAGAGTATGACTCAATTTCATCCTGGCTACTATATAACATGTGGATATCAACTTTAGTACATTAAGAGCTATATTGATAACATGCTCTATTCCAATGTTCCTCAAGCTGATTCCAAGACTACCTCGGTGTGGCAAAACATGTTGCTGACACTTTTACATTGGTCAGATGAATATCTTGTGGATTTTTATCTCCTTGTGTTAAAAAAATATTGTGGCAAAACTTTATAATGTTTATTATAATTATTTTTGCTTTTGTAATGTACAGAGTGTCTAAAAAGTCTTATTGAATGCCTGAGGCCAGATCTGAACTCAGGTTCATCCTCACTCCAGGGCCAGTGCTTTGTCCACTGCATGACCTAGTTGTACCCAGTCTTATTAAGTTTTAAGCAAAACTTATAACTGCATTAAGACTTTTGGGATAACTTATTAAAATCTCTGTGGAAAAATATACTTTAATGAAGAGAGATATTAAGACAGGTACTTTATTTGACTTGTAGGTTGTTCTGCAAGTTCAGGGACTATTTAACTTTATTTGCAGACTACACAGAAGCACTGGTTCTATCTTTTAGAGTAGTATTATTTTGTCAGTCACAAAATGTTATTCTCTCTTGAAAGATCTGTGGAAAAGAGACATGGATCTTTTTCTTCAGTACATTTAATTATCATGTAATGGAGATATTTCATTATACTCTAACAAGGGATGGTATACTTGAATGTTCCTGGCTTTTCATCTTTAGCTGATCTTTAACGTCCCTTCCAACTTTACAATAGTATGATTTCATAAGAAATCCAGTCTTTCTCTAAACTGGATGACCTTTCCTGATTAATTTTACTACATGACAAAAAACTGGAATCAAACACAAAATGAAGAATTGTCTCTTTTTTTAACCTATGACAATGAGATTCAAGCTATACTAGGGAGAAATAAACTGTCTTTCTCACCACCACTCACCTCACTTTGTTCTGTGAATTTCAATACAGACTTTTGCTTTGCAAAGATGGAATTTTTGTGAAATGTTACAAATTTCTTTGGTGTTTCCCTTCACTCTGTCATAAAGCAGCAAGGATGACTTGCATGATACATAGAGTCTGATCAAGGATATGTTACCAGCTTCATAAATGACCAATTCTGGATTAACCACTTACATGGCAGGGAAGTCCATTACTTCAAAAGACAACACCTACTATTATTGGACAGCTCTAAATATCAGAAAACATGTAAACCATTTTGATTGCTTTTCATGCATAAAGTCAAATAAATATATAAAAGTGTCATAATGGGTAGAAAAAAGTGGACTTCAAAATACCTCCAAAATCAGTGTGTGCTATTATATAAAGTAGTGAACTTTCCATCACTGAAAATTTTAAATTATAGTTTTGAAGACTGAGTGTAGTGCCATATCCTGGATCCAACTTTATGTACAGTGTAACCCATCTGTGTTCAGCTAAAATCTGCCCTTGTCCCCAGTCACTTGCAAATGTTGATTATAGTTCTGCCCTCTGGAGCAACATAGTATAAGTCAAATATCTCTTCCCCACGATAGCCCTTCAGACAATTATCATTTCTTCTTATCTCATGTCTTTTCTCCTGGCTAGACATTCCTAGTTTTTTGACCATTCTTCATTTGAAATGATTTGCAAACCCCTCACCTAATAATGGTTCCCATTCATATAGCTATTTAAGGTTAGAAAAGTGTTTTACACATATTATCTCATTTGATCCTCACAACAGCCTGATAATTTGGGCTTACTATTTGCCTAATTTTTTAGATGAGGTAACTGAGGCTCAAAGAAATTAGTGACTAGTTCCAAATCATATCTGAGTCTCTGGGGCAGTATTTGAACTGTAGTCCTCCTAATTCCAAACCTAACTCTTTAACCTCCATACCATACTACCTATTCATCCTTCTATAAAAGTGCTCTAATTTATCAATGTCCTTCTTAAAACATCATGTTGAGAATGTACACAGTACTTGAGGTGTAGTCAGACTAAGAGAAATTTAGTATTATTTAGTGTTTCTTCTCTTGCCAACTGGACTGCTAATGCGCCCAAACACCTCATTACCTTTTTGACAACTTGTCAAACTATTGACATATTGATCTGTAGTAAACAAAAATTCAAAAATTGTTTTCACATATACTACTATTAAGACCCTCAACCTCTATCTGTTCAGTTCCTAACCCCCCTGCCCCCAATTCTTAAGTATAGGACTTCTTGCTTGTACATTTATCTTTAGTAAATTTCATGTTGTCAGTTTTGTACATTTTTCTGTTTTCTTTTTTTCAGATCTTTATATGTCCTGATTCTCTAATACAGGAGAAATTAGTCCCAAAGTATTTATCATCTCCTTAGTGGATAAGCATACTTTCCTGTTTTTACAAAAATCATTGATATAAATGTTAAATAAGACAGGACCAGAGACTGTCAAGCATTGTAGTTCAGTTAATTCAACATCTACTTAACTGGATGTATATTTGGTCCATATTTCAACCTCCTCTTTACAAAGATCTTATGCAAGATTTCCCCCACCCCCAAGACTGCCCATCTTCCCAATTTTGCTGATGTTGGTGACCCTTTAGATTTAACAATGTGGAAATACTACTTTCTGTACACTGGTTTGCTGGTGACATTTAATTTCCTGGTGTAAGAGCACAGGATTTGGAGCAGAAGACCCTAGTTCAACTTTTGCCTCTGCTTCTTATTACCTGTGTGATTTTGGGCAAGTTAACATCTTCAGACTTTCTCAACTGTAATATGAGAGTGGTAGATTAGAAGACTCCTCATATAACTTCCCACTTTACATTCATGATCTCTTTATATTAGCATCAAGTACACTTTTCTGTATGTATTACACTCTTTCTATCGAATTTAAGCTCCCTGACAATGGGAACTTTTCCCTTAGATCTATGCCCCCACTCTCTTGTATAGGAGGCATTTAATAAATTTCCATTGAATTGAATTGTCAGTCTGCTTGGCCTGTCTACTGAATAGGATCTCTCATGAGTCAAATGTATATAGTCAGCAGACAGTCAGATGTGGTTAAGATACCAAGTTGCTTGGTGTCAACTGAGTTTGTTTAAGGGCTGACAGTAGGTATATATGAAATTACATACGAGGCTAACAGAAGTTTGAGAATATAGACTGAGGGGGAATGGCTTAGAAACTTTTTTTGAGAGTTCAATTTTATTCCACTTCTTAGGAGTGCATAACTATTAAGAAGGCAGTGTAGTACAGTGGATAGAGTACAGAACTTGGAGCCAGAAAGACCTGAGTTTGAATCATCCATTGGATCCTATGATTGTGACAGCTTGGACAGCTAGGATTCTGAGCAAATCACTTAGTTTTAATTAGCCTCAGTTTCCTTCCTTGGAAAATGGAGAGAGTACCTACCTTATATAATTATTGTGAGGATCAAATGAAATAATACAGGTGTTCCAAAAGTCTCAGTGCAGTTTTAAGCTTACATAGCTTAAATTGCTCATTTAGGTCATCACGGAGTAAGGGATCCCACCTTAACAGGGTTCTGGTGAAATATTAAAGCTGGCTACATATTTAATACCTCTGTTGTACAATATTGGCTCATGATGAATGTGATGTATAGAGGGAACATGGAAAAACCAATATGAACTGATGTACAGTGAAGTAAGCAGAGACAAAAAAAATCTATGCATGGTAGTTACAATAGTGTAAATGAAAAGAACTTCCAAAAAACAAAAACCAAATGTAAATGTGACAAACTTATAAAGGTCTAGCAAGATTTAATTGAAGAGAGATGAGAGGATACCACAAATGCACCCCTTCATGGAGGAGGGTGGTCCCCAGGTGTTACACATTGTACATGTTTTTGGGCTTGTTCAATGTATTGATCAGTCATGCTGATTTTTTTTTCCTTTCTAAAAAACACTCATATATGGCATGGATCTCTGGGAGAGGGTAGTGGAGAGATACATGGGATAACTATGATCCTGTGAAAAACAGAAGAAATCAATAAGAAGTTATTTTTAAAAAAGTTGTGAATACTCGAATTACATGTAGCAACTTCATCCTTAAATTCCTTGTAATTGAGCCTGTACCACTATTCTCTCAGTTGCTCTATAGAACAGTTGTAATATTCTTGACTTCTTAATGGTAGTATTCTTCAAGTATCTATCCTTAGCTCCTTCATATTTTTATTCTAAATTCTATAATTTGGCAACTCACTTAGTCTCAGAATTCAAACTGCCATCTTTATGAACATGGATTCTGAACATATGCCTCCAAACACTCATTTCCCTTCTGAACTGCATACATGCATCTACAGCTCCCTAGCAGTACATCTCCACTTCTATATCCCATTAACATTTTAGAAGTCTACATTTCCAAAACCAAATTCATTATCTTTCCTCAAAAACTTATTCTTATCATCTGCTTTTATTTCTTTTATGCTGTTATGATTTACTCTATCTCCACTGTTTTTCTTCTGTTTTTCCTTTTTTTTTTCTTGTTGATTTATATGTTTATATTCAAGGTCATTGAGGGTTTTTTTTTTGTAATTTCAGTGTTCTACCCCCTTACCAACTGATCTTATTATTATTATTTTTTTATTTTTCACTTTTTCAATTCCCTGCCCTCTGATTGTGATTTCCTTGAGAGATGGATCTCAAAAAAATCTCTGTCTCATTTCATGCTGGACAAGTCATTGTTCATCAGCCCAAGTCTCTGTGCCAAATGACTTTTGGATGGTCAGAATTGTTTGTAGCTAGGTTCTTGCTCTTTCTTTTAGGCTAAATGGATTTCAGCATAGCACCTTCTACCTCCTCCTCCCCCCCAGTCCTCACTGTCCTGTCCTGTTTCCTCTATTTCTTAGTTCTTTAGCCTGTGCCTTTTACAATTTTTCTGTTCTAGAGCTCCAGGGCTGTTCACCCCAGAACTTACTGATGGTGTTAAAGGACCAACTCTATTGACTTCCCTGTCTCTCCTGGTGCTACATGGTTGTTTGCCACAGCACTAGCAATTTAGAATTTTGGGGGCTGGTGGAAGGAGGTTATGGCTCCTGACAGGATTTTACTCTTGATGGGCTATGATTAGGTGAATATTTGTGTCAGCCAGGGCAAATTTCTGTAGCCTGGGGACAAGGTCTCCATGATACTGGAAAAGGGGAAGAGGAATGGGACACAAGTAGATTTTTAAAAGTAATATTTTCATTTTGTTTAATATTTCCCAATTACAGGTAAAGATTTTTAATGATCCTTTAAGATTTTTTTGATTTCCAAATTCTTCCTTCCCTTCTAGCACTGCCCCCTCCTTGAGAAGACAAGGACTTAGATTTTGATGATGCATGTGAGGTCATACCAATAGTATGTCCAAATTAGCCATATTAAAAAGAACCCCGCCCCCTCCAAAAAAATCCAACTCCAAGAAAAATAAAGTTAAAAAATATGTTTCAATTTACATAGTTCATCAGTTCTCTCTCTGGAGTCGGATAGCATTTTAATCATGTCCTTTTGAACAGTCTTGGATCATTGTCTTGATCAGGGTAGCTAAGTCTTTAATGGTTGATCATCCTTTTTACTGCATACAATGTTCTCCTAGCTCTGTGCACTCCACTTTGCATTAGTTCATGCAAGTTTTCCAAGGTTTCTCTGAAACCATCCTACTCATCATTTCTTATGGTAGAGTAGTATTCCATCACAACAATATACTACAATTAGTTCAGCCATCTCACAATTGATAGGCATAACCTCTATTTCTAGTTCTTAGCTGCTGCAAAAAGAGCTCCTATAAATATTTTGGTACAAGTAGGTCCTTTTTTATTTTGTTTGGCTTCTTTGGTCTACTACAAACCTAGTACTGATATTGCAGAGGCAAAGGGCATAGAGAGTTTTATAGCTCTTTGGGCATAATTCCAGATTGTTCTCCAGAATGGTTGGACTAGTTCATAACTCTACCAACAATGCACAGCATTCCAATTTTGCCCCATTTCCTCCAGCTTTTGTCATTTTCCTTTTCTGTCATGTTAGTCAAACTGATAGCTGTGGAGTGGTATTTCAGAATTGATTTAATTTACATGTCTTTAATCAGTAGTGCTTTAGAGCATTTTTTATGTGAGTAATAGCTTTAATTTCTTCTGAAAATTTCCATTCATTTATATTTTTGAGAAATGAAGCCTTTATCAGAAAAACTTGTTGCAAATTCACCCCCCCCTCCCCAGTTTCTTGTTTTCCTTCTAATTTTGGTTGCATTAGTTTTGGTTGTGAAACTGCATTTTAATTTAATGTAATTAAAATTACCCACTGTACATCCAATAATGCTTTCTATCTCTTCTTTGGTAATAAATTCCTCCCTTATCCATAGATTTAACATGTACATTTTTATGTCCCCTAATTTACTTACATTGTTACTCTGTATGTCTAAATAATTTATCTATTTTGACCTTATATTAGTGTATGGTTTGAGATATTGGTCTCTGCCTAGTTTCTGCCAGATTCCCTTCAAGTCTTCCCAGCAATATTTGTCAAATAGTGAGCTCTTGTCTCAAAAGCTTGGATCTTTGTGTTTATTAAAGACTAGATTACAATAGTCATTTACTACTGTGTTTTGTGTGCTCAATTTATTCCACTCATCAACCATTCTATTTCTTAGCCATTACCAGATTATTTTGGTGATTACAACTTTATAATATAGTTTAAAATTTGGAACTGCTAGGCCAGCTTCCTTAACACTTTTTTTCATTGATTTCCTTAATAATCTTGACCTTTTTACTCTTTTTACTCTCATCAATTTTCTTGCTATTTTTTCTAGCTCTATAAAATAATTCTTTGGTAGTTTGATTGTTATGGCACTAAATGAGTAAATTAACAGGTAGAATTGCCATTTTTACTATATTGGACCAGCAATTAATATTTCTTCAATTTTTAGATCTGTCTTTGTGTGAAAAGTATTTTGTGATTGTGTTCATATAGGGTTTGTCTAGTCAGGCAGAATCCCAAGTGCTTTATATTGTCTGCAGTTATTTTAATGAAATTTCTCTTTCTATCTCCTCTTACTGGGTTTTGTTGGTAATATATAGAAATTCTGATGATTTGTGTTGGTTTATTTTATATCCTGCAACTTTGTTGAAGTTGTTAATTGTTTCAACTATTTTTTTTAGTTAATTCTCTATGGTTCTCTAAGTATACCATCATATCACATGCATTTTCTCATTGACTATTTTTATTCCTTTAGTTCCTTTTATTTGTCTTATTGCTATAGCTAGTATTTCTAGTACAATATTGAATAATAATGGCAATAAGTACCATCCTTATTTCACTTCTGATCTTATTGGGAAGGCTTCAAGCTTATTTCTGTTATAGATAATGCTTGCTCTTGGTTTTACATAGATATTAGTTATCATTATAAGAAAAGTTTCATTGATTCCTATGCTTTCCAGTGTTTTTAATAGAAAAGGATGCTTTATTTTGTCGAGGGTTTTTCTGCATCTGTTGGGATAAACATATGATTTTCATTGTTATTCTTATTGATATGGTCAATTATGCTGATAGTTTTCCTGATATTGAACCATTCCTGCATTAGTGATATAAATCTCAACAGATCAACTTTGTGATATGTTGTCATAATCTTCTTGATAGTCTTTCATTTATTTTTTTTTGCATCACTATTCATTAGGCAAAATATGACAATAGGTTTCTTTCTCTGTTTTTGCTCTCCTTGGATTAGATATCAAAACCATATTTGTGTTCTAAAAGGAATATAGTAGGACTCCTTTTTTACTTATTTTTTTCAAATAGTTTATATAGTATTGGGATTAAATGCAGCTGGGATTGACGGAATAAATCATTGTGGAGAAGGGGCCTATTTTTCTTATCACTACCACCAATTGTTGATCAACTCACCAACAGGCAACAAGAACACTTTAAGTCGTAGCACCCCCACACCACAGGTACTGCTTCTAGCCCAGCCAATTAACTTAATTGGATTAAATTGTTCTTGGTTTTAAATTTGAAAAAAGTCCAGTGTCAGATGATACTGTGAGTTTAGGAAGACTCAATTTATCAAGAGGTCCCGTAGGAACACAGTTTGTGGTTTCTCTTCATGAATTTGCTCTGCACTTCCTCCTCCAGTGAATATATATCACACACACAGTCATAATCTAGCATAAATCTTGGTGTCCTTTTAGCATGCATATAGTCCTTTTACCTCTTCTATTGTCAAATCAGAATAGGAAGAAAAGAACTTGTTATTAACTAAGAAGTTTTTGGTCATAGAGAACTTATGTATATGGTAAATCATCTCCTTTATTCTCTAACCTTTTCAAATCATTTTAAAAAAGTTAAGGATATTACTATTTGATACTTTATACATGCACGCTGGACTTGATTTCATACTGTGTTATTCTGCTATTCCTGGCATGTTTCTTTTCCCACTTCAGCCTTGGGAATTAAGCCCTCTCTACAGCTGTGGCTTTCATATTATTTTTTTTTAAGTTCTTGCTTGGATTCACTCCTTCAGAATCCACAGGTATCTGGGTGTGTTTTTGATTTGCACTGTTAGCTGTTAAATGTTAGCTGCTTGTAGCTGTCAAGTGTTTAGTGATCCTGGTCTAGGTCGACATATGGATGACCAAAAGAAGATAATTTCCCATAGAGGAAGAATGTGGTTTGCCAGAAAAGCAGAGACAAGAAGGAAAGGAAGTCAAGGGAAAAGGGAAAACCTTTGGCTAGTTACCCAGACCCAAACAAAGAATTAGTCTCTGGAAAAATAAATGGAAGAATTGGCCTTGAAGTTGCAGTGCATGAGCGAATGTAGAGGTTTGGTTCTGTTTTCCTTTTCTTTGTTTTCTATGCTTTGCTGTTTTATAAAGTGCTCATTCGTTTTAGAGGGGTGAGGATTTTTGCCTGCATTGATTACATTGTACATTTGATAGTCACAATCAGACACTAATTAGTTGGAACCTGCCTTAGTTCTACTTTGGCAAGGGATCCTTTGCAAGGTTGTGCTGAAGCCAACTCAAATTGGCTTTACTAACTTTTTAGAGTGAGGATTTACACCTCAGAAATCAATAACTGCTACAAAATGTTCCTTGATTTATTGTTTTGTTAATTCCAAGACATGGAGAAAATGATAATAATGCAATTAAATCTAAAGGTATGTCATACACATATACATACATATTATGTATATGCGTGTATGCATGTATATACACACATATGTGTGTATATGTGTATATTTGTATGTATGTACACATGTGTGTGTGTATGTATTTGGAAAACCAGTTGTTAAATATTTACCAGCGTACTCTTGGTACTACACTATTTAATGTTCTCTTTCCCAATTAATTAATCAATTACCAACTCCTCAAGGTTTTTTTTTTAATTATTCTGATTCTGGGGAAGTAGTGAAGGAGATAGAAAAAAATTTTTTTTTTAGTTCCCCAAAATCAGACATCTGTTTTGTATCTGTTTTTGTTTCTCTTATAGTCCCAGCGATAGGGCTGAATGAGTGCTGGGCATAGGACATAGATTCATAGAAGTTATGGTATTGAAGATCAAAAAAGACCTTAGAGAACTTTTTGTCCAAGTTTTATATTTTAAAGATACTGGGAACTCACCTCTATATAATGCTTTAAGGTTAGCAAAGTGCTTTTACCTCTTCCAACAAGCCTGTGGGGTAAGTGATGAATGCATTCTTATCAACATGTGAAATGAGTAAATTGAAGCTCCGAAACATTGAGTTACTTGCTTATGAACCAGCTAGTAAGTGACAGGGGCAGGTTTCAGACTCAGTCCTAACTCCAATTCTAGCACTCCATCCACTACCTCATGCTGGCTCTGGAAACTGAGGAGATAAGGCTCATAGAGGATAAGTACTTTGTCCAAAGTCACAGTTTGTGACAAAGTGGAACTAAATATCAGATCTTCTGAATACCACACCCAATGATCTTTCCAGCCATGTATATATCCCATTACCTGTTAAGTGTTACATTCAAACATTTTTCAAGTTCTATTAGAAATGTAATAAATCATTACTAAGGAAAGACAAAAAGTTTTTACCCCAAACATTTCCTGTGTTTCTTCTAATTTAAAAAATTTTCTTATTGTCAAACAAGCCTGAATACAGAAAGTAAGATTGCAATCATTTAGAATAATGAAGCTAAGGAAAGTATGGATTAAGTTAAAAAAATCTTAGAGAATTTTAAAAAGTAAATTCAATGCTATTTCTTTCTAATATAGAAAAAGAAAATCAAAGGAAAAGGGTTAATAAAATATTGTTAGGATTTGGGAACCAGAATTTTAAGGATATTTAAATGGAATAAATAGGAATAATTTTGATATCAATATTTAGACATTGCTAGGAACCCCCAAAAGTCTTGACAACATTTTATTTTAAAATTATTTTCTCCAAATGCAAATGATTCAGTAAAAATTCAATACAAACCATTAATAAAATGAATTAAACATGCTTTATTTTCATCTACATAAAAAACAAATTACTGTTTTAAAAACCATTTCCATAAGCCCTTTATTGGACTTCCTTGTTCTTGTTCAGTCTTTCTCTTATATAATTATAATGAGCAGATATTCTCTTCTTTCAGTTCTGTTTTTTCCCACTCTGTGTTATCTCACAGTTTAAAAAAAAAATTTGTATTCCTTATTTTTGTCATTCTTAATTGCACTGTAGAATTCCACTACATGCATGTGTTACAATTTATTAAATTAGCTTAGTAATTGACATTTAATCTTCTTATAATATCCTTTTTGTAATAACAAATAATGTCAACACAAATAGAAA
Organism: Vombatus ursinus; assembly: GCF_900497805.2. Classification (NCBI taxonomy): domain Eukaryota; kingdom Metazoa; phylum Chordata; class Mammalia; order Diprotodontia; family Vombatidae; genus Vombatus; species Vombatus ursinus. Next base: position 262,024 of record NW_020954658.1, read on the forward strand.
ACTTTTTTTAAAATTAGATAAAACTCTCAGCATATTCTCATCATTGGAATTATTGATAGTAAGTAAATGGTTATTTCCTGAGAATCAACAAATTATTTTGCAGAAAGATTCCACTAACTGGCAATCTCATCATCTGAGACTTTTATCAATTTTTCCACACCTTCCACAGCTCTGTGTTTTGCTCCTTTTCATAATTTTTAGAATTTTGATAAATGTGGAGTGACATCCCAAAGTTGTTTTAATTTGTACCTCTTGACTTATAAAGTTGAACAAATGTTTTTCAAGTAGTTATTAGCAATTTGTATTGCCTCTCCTGTCAAGTGTCTGTTAATATCATTTGGTCTTTTATCCATGAAAACTTGGGAGTTGTCTTTGTTTATTCTTAATAGTTATTTAAATATTTAAATGTAAATTTTTACCTTTCTTATTTCTCATAAATGTTTTACCCAATATTTTATTTTTCTTTCTTCTGATTTCATTTTTTTCAAAAGGTAATGCTTTTTAGAGCTTCATGTACTCAAGTAAATCTTGTCTGTAATAATTTCTTCTACTCATTTATTAATTAAAAGGCATCTTCCTTCTATACCTGAGATAAACATATGATTTTATTTCCATCCATCTTTTTTTTTTGCAATTAAGAACAATCTCATTGAAACCCACTATGGGATATGCTGTGAAATGTGGGTATAAATTTATTTACTATTATATTATAATGAGGTTTCTCAAACATATTTTTTAAATAATGATTTTTTTTTGTTCTATAGGTTTATCAAAAGATCATCATCATTGTGAGAATAGAGAATTGCAGAAAGAAATCAGCCTGTGAAATACTGCTGGAGGATGCAGGAAAGAGGCCACTAGGCTCCCTGAATTCTCTAGCTAGTTTAGCAGTTATTATTTGGTTTTAAAAAACCATATACTATGGTTTTAAAAGCTGTGAAAACTAAAAAGAACTAAATGAAAAAATGCTCTAAATCACTAAGAGTAAGAGAAATGCATAGTAAAATAATGTTGAAATTTCTTCTAACATCCACAAAATTGGAAAAGTTGACAAAAAATGGAAAGATTCAATTTTGGAGAGCCTTTAGGAACATAGACATGCTGGTATATTGTTGAGGGCGCTGTGAATTGCTCCCAAGATTCTGGAAAACAAATTTGAATCTTGAAAAATGTGACTAAAATGTCCATATCCTTCGACTCAGAACTCCTACTGATCATCACATAGCTCAAAAAGGTAAAAAAGAGAAAAAGAAAGAAAGAAAGAGAGAGAGAAAGAGAGAGAGAGAGAAAGAAAGAAAGAAAGAAAGAAAGAAAGAAAGAAAGAAAGAAAGAAAGAAAGAAAGAAAGAAAGAAAGAAAGAAAGAAAGAAAGAAAGAAAGAAAGGAAGGAAGAAAGGAAGGAAGAAAGAAAGAAAGAAGACATTATATATTTATCTAAACTTTTACAGAAGAGATTTTTGTCTTGGCAAAGAACTGAAAAAGTGGGTGTACAGTGAATGGAAAATTACTAAATATGTTGTGGTATCATTATTATGATGGAATACTATTGTACTTTAGAAAGTAACAACTATGAGGAATTCAGAGAAAAAATGGAAAAAACATACCTACTGATGCAGAGCAAAGTAATCAGGACCAGAAAAACAATATTCACAATGCCTGAAAAATACAATGGAGAGAAAAATAAAGGAAATAGGATATTGCACTGTCACAGCATAAAAAACATGAGAATATGTATCTCCCTCCTTTCATTGGAGAAGTAAGGTAATGGGAGAGGAATGTGGCATACACTGTCATATGCAGTTAATGTACTAATTAGTTTTAATGAACTACTTAAAAATATTTGTTCCAAGGGAAGCCTTTCTGGGTAGAGGAGATGGAGGGACATATTTGTAAATGAATTCAATGTACATAAAAATAGTATTAACAAAATTTTCAAAGGAACTGTTATATTTTGAAAATGGAGACTTGAAACTCTTTTCTTTTTTTATTCTCTCACACTTTTATTAATCTTTCTTTTATTAATTTAACTGCTAAAATTTTGGTTTGTATAAATTGAGAACAATTTAATTTTTTCACCCTTAAAAAAATCTTTCCCTGTTTTCTAGTTTAAATTATATTTTACCAGCTACCATTATTACTGATCTTCTTTTTTGGAAGTGCCAACATATAATATATTTAAAATCAACCTTTTGGTTTTTATACAGCTATATCTCTTTATGTGTAATAGTTTTCCTGTCAATAAAATAGTGATTGGTTTTGTTTCTCAATCTATCTGTAATTTTTCCGGTCATTCAAATCTATTCTTATGAGTTTTGCATCCAATTTGCCTTCTTATATTTCCTTCTTACTGTTTTTGATGTTGCCTTATACAAGCCATTAAAAGTGGCTAGAGAGACAAGTTATATTTCTGTCTTTATATGATTAATTCTGATATTTCCTTAAGATTAAACCCTCTTTTTATTGTACATAGGAATCTGAAGAATAACAGAAATTGGGGCAGAATATAACAAGGTAATTTGAATTTAAGGGCACCATGACAATGTGACTGTATTGGTAGTGGCTGACTAAGTATTTCTCCTTCTCAAGGTGATTTAATTTTTTTTAACTTTCTCTTTTTGAGGGGCAGTAGGATTAACAGAAGTGCTACTTCTATATTTGTCTGGGGATTTCAGCAGATTTATTTGGCTCCCTTGCTTCTTTCTACTCTGCTCTATTTGAAAAGGAACCTCATTAGTATTTTTGTTGAAGTGTAACATTACTCTAAAACTTAATATATAGTAATTTGCTCATCAAAAGCTTTTTTTTTCATGGATAGTTAATATTTCACTTCAACCTATACTTGTTACAAATTACAAATGAGCATAATATGAATCTATTAATGTAATATGATCACATGGAAGGATCACTAGATTGGGGGTTCAGAGACTAATGTTTAAAACCTGGTTTCCCTATCTATTTATTGTGTGTTCTAAAGTAAATCTCTATAGAATTAGGGATTACAAATAATAATGGGAAATGACTGAATTAAGTGATCTTTAAGGCTCTTTTCAGGCAGCTAGGTGTTGCAGTGGATAGAGTGCTGGGCCTAGGGTCATGAAAATTCATCTTCCTGAGCTCAAATCTGGCCTCAGCACTTTTTAGCTATGTAACCCTGGGCAAGTCACTTAACTGATTGCCTCAGTTTCCTTATCAGTAAAATCAGCTGGAGAAAGAATGGCAAGCCATTCCAATATCTTTGCCAAGAGAAGACAGAATGGGTCACAACTAAAAATGACTGGACAACAAGACTCCTCTCTGCTCTAAAATTTTATAATTTAAATTCTACCTTTTCCAAAAAAAAAAAAGATAAAAAAAACCCAAACCATTATTCCTATATGTTATATGGAAACTGTTGTGTAATAAATATACGTATGTAACATTTTATCTTAGTTGATATTATCTGTAAGGTCCAAATCACGGGCATTTCTTTTTAACTGTGTAGCAATAGAGAAGAAAGTGGGACCCATTTGTAGAGAGGGGTCCACATATGGCAAAGGCTGTCCTTGTGATTGGCTCCAATCAAGGCAGAATAGACATCTGTAGCCTTTTCTCCCTTGCCACCACTCTCTAATGGAGACATATTCCTGCTGAGAGGGGAAGAAGGAAGTTATGATAGCAATGGATATGATAATATCCAAATCATAGCAGTGCAGAAATCAGAGAAGGGGAATATAGGAGATTATATACCAGACAATGCAGAGGGTAGGAGCTTGCTTATAGGGAGCAAGAGAACTCAGCTCAACTGAGAGAGATTGCTGGATATCACCCAAAGGAAAACTCCCTGAAGTCTCTAGAGTATTAAGCTGGGAACAGGGACATGATGGAGACCATTTGCTCTCCTTATGTCTTCCCAGTCTTTTCCTTCAGCAGCCTGAAGTGGGTTTGAACTCTTCCATCTCTCGAAGCTGGAATCTAACTTGAGACTCAAAGAAGACTCTCACTTGGAGAGTCCCCGACGTGGGACTGGCAAAAACTAGAGCTCTCTCACCTCTTGCCAACTCCACCCTGCCTCTCACATAGGTCGGGGCATTCATCTCTACCAAAAAGGAGAGAATTCTATAGCCATGGGCTTTGGGATAGGGGTGACAACTTCCTAAGTCTTCCACAATTTAATAGTAGGATTTTGGTGATTTATGAGGCTAACTATGGTAGTATCTCTCAGTACTACCATAAATTCTTCTTGGATCTAATTTCTTTTTCATTATTTTAAAAATTATTTCATTTTTTACAATTATGTGTAACAATAGTTTTTAAGAATTATATTTTTTAAAAATTGAGTTTTAAATTCTTTCTTTCCCTTCCCTTCCCCCTCATTGAGAAGGCAGGCAATTTAACATAGGTTATATGTGTGCAATCATGTAATATACATTTCCAAATTAGTCATGTTGTGAAAGAAAATATAGACTGAACTATCTCCACCACAAAAACTCTGTCCCTCCACACCACAAAAATGGAGTAAAAAATAGTATGTATTGATCTACGTTCAGACCCCATCAGTTATTTTTCTGAAGGTGGATAGCATTTTTCATCATACTTCTTTCAGAATTGTCTTAGATCTTTCTATTGCTAGGAAGAGCTGAGTCACTCCCAGCTGCTTATTGTAAAATATTGCTGTCACTGTGTACAATAGTTTCCTGGTTCTCCTTTTTTCACTTTGTATCAGTTAATGTAAGTTTTTCCAGGTTTTTCTGAAAGCATCCTGCTAATCATTTCTTGTAGTACAACAGTGTTCCATCAAAATCAAATACAACAACTTTTTCAGCCATTTCCCAATTGATGGGCATCCTCTCAATTTCCATAAAAGGAAATTCAATAATTATTTTTAAACATATAGGTCCTTTTCCTTTTATAAAAAATCTCTTTGGATGCAAACCTACCAGTAGTATAGCTGGGTCAAAGGGTATGCACAGTATATAGCCCTTTGGGCATAGTTTCAAATTTCTCTCCAGAATTGGATCAGTTCACAACTCCAGCAACAGTGCATTAGTGTCTTCCTCCAATACTTGTCATTTTCCTTTTCTGTCATATTAGCTAATCCGATAGGTGTGGGGTGGTACCTGAGTTGTTCTCATTTGCATTTCTCTAATCAATAATGATTTAGAGCATTTTTTCTTATTACTATAGATAGTTTTGATTTCTTTATCTGAAAACTACCTGATAAATGTCGACCATTTACAGTTGGGGAATGACTTGTATTCTTATACATTTGACTCAGTTCTCTATATATTTGAGAAATGAGGCCTTTAACAGAGAAAGTTGCTAAAATACCCCCCCCCTCCACACACATTTTCTGCTTTCCTTTTAATTTTGGCTGTATTGGGTTTGCACAATAATTTTTACATTTTATGTAATTGAAATTATACATTTTTGTATCCTGTAATGCACTCTATATCTTGTTTGGCCATAAATGCTTCCCTTGTCCATAAATCTGACACCTACACTATTCCATTTAGCTCTAATTTGTTTGTGGTGTCACCCTTTATATTTAAATCATGTGCCCATTTTGTTGGATCCAATTTCTTAATTAGAAGGAAGCTCTCATCCACATAATCCCATCCATATTTCTTGGGTTCCAAAACTGAGTTATAGTGATACTAGTTGTTATTTCAGATTAATCAAAATGATCTCAGATTTGACCAGATTGACCTCAGAAAAACACTGAAGCCAGGGTGAAAGAAAACAGGAGAAAGATGGAAGATCTTTCTACACTCTCACTAAAGAAATCATTATATAAATTTATATAAAGGTCAATTTAACCTGTATCATTGCAATCTAAGGAATTGGTTAAATTTGGTAGCTAGGGAAATTGAGTTATTATGTTTTAGACAACATGGCTAAGAGAGTAATTATCTTGGATTGATGTATTTGAGTCAAACTGGTCTTAAAAAAGGGAAGCTTCTTGGTGCCAGTGGAGGAGGAAGTGATTGAAAATGTGAGATATTCAGGGCTGAATCAAATGTAGTTGAGCTTGATTAATTTCCTTTTATAGATTCTTAGGGACAACTGTGAAAATGCCTAGGGAGATTACAAGGTCTTTTTGAAGCCAAAACTTACTCTAATCCACAAGACAGTTAATTGAATGCTCCTAATTGTAACAAATACTGGTCTAATTATGTTTTAGAATGCCATTAAACAATATATTTCAGTTATTAATTTGTCACTTATCAAGTATTATACAAGAAACATCATGTTGGAACATCAAGACTTATTCTACTTAGGCACAGAGGCAAAAACTAGGAGCAGCAGATAAAGATAAAGGGTAACAAAACAAACATCTTTGACATAAGGAAACATATTTAAACTGAGAATAGTCAACAGGTAGAAAAGGAATTTACTTTACTAGAAATATTCAAAAGAAGGCTGGATGGTCATTTGGTGATGCTGTTGGGTTGATTTCTCTTTAGTTATGGGTTGGATTGTCTAGCTTCTGAAGTCCCTTCCAAATGTGAGATTCTGTGATTCTATGATTTAGTTTATGATTTTGAATACAATTTATGATATAACAGAAAACTTAGATTGCAATTTAGAATTATGCTATCAAAATATCCTCAGGATAACTTAACATTTGAGGTATAACCCAGCTATGGAATCCTGTTAAAAATAGGTTGGACAAATGTCAATATTTTAGAATAAATAAGACACTTTAGATTCCCCTCACAGGAGTGGGGAATTTGTAGCCTTGAGGTCACATATTGGCTGCTAGGTCCTTAAATGCAGCCCTTTGAATGAATCTAAACTTCAATTGTTCTGTGAAGTCTGAATTCTGTCATGCAGCACTTGAGGACCTAGAAGGTCACATGTGGCCTCAAGGTTGTAGGTTCTCCACCCTGCCCTAGGGCAGATATCAACCTGCAGTTTTTCATATAATCTCTGATATCTAATTTACCTTTAATTTCTGATGAGCTCTTAGAATTATAGAATGTTTAAACTAGAAGACACAATAGAGATGGTCAGATCCAATTTTCTCATTTAATAGATAATCTTCTTGGTCATAATGATGACTACATTAGCAAGATAGATATTAATGGACACAGGTTTTGGTTTTAGATATACAGTATTTGGGAAAATACTTTTTTGGGAATCAAAGATTTAAAATTAAGCTATCTTTTCCATTCTAATGACTGCTTGTCCCATTTTCTCTAGGAGACTGGAGTAAATACTTGATGGAATGGATAGAGTGAATCAGTCTGTGGTATCTGAATTTGTGCTATTGGGACTTGCTGATTCATGGGAGCTCCAGATCTGTCTCTTCCTATTATTTTCTGTGATTTATTTGGCTACTGTTTCAGGTAACATTCTCATTATGACCACAGTTATCACTGATTCCCATCTCCATTCCCCCATGTACTTCCTGTTAGCCAACCTATCTTTTGTGGATTTGTGCCTTTCCTCAGTCACCATCCCCAAGACAATCATAGACTTTTTTAGACATAGCAAGACCATCTCCTTTGAAACCTGCATGTGGCAGGTTGTCTTTGTACATTTTGCTGGGGGTGGTGAGATGGTGTTGCTTGTGACTATGGCCTATGACCGCTATGTAGCCATATGCAAGCCTCTCTACTATACAACAATCATGAGCCAGCAAAAGTGCATTTGGCTTGTAGTGATCTCATGGGCTATTGGGCTTGTACACTCGATTAGCCAATTGGCTATGATTGTGGATCTGCCTTTCTGTGGCCCTAGAGAGATAGATAGCTTTTTCTGTGACCTACCACTGGTGATTGAACTTGCCTGCATGGATACTTATACCCTAGGATTATTGGTGAATGCTGATAGTGGATTCCTTGCTACAACCTGTTTCATCCTACTTTTGATTTCTTACACCTATATCCTACTCACTGTTCGCCACCACTCCACAGATGGGGTATATAAAGCACTGTCCACTTGTACTGCCCACATCATGGTGGTGGTAATATTCTTTGTACCTTGTATCTTCATTTATCTTTGTCCACTCAACATTCCTTCAGTGGACAAATTTCTTGCTGTGTTTTATGCAGTGTTCACACCTCTATTAAATCCTGCCATCTATACCCTGAGAAACAAAGAGATGAAAGCAGCCATGAAGAGACTGAGAAGTCAATATGTGAGTTCAAGGGAAAAATCTTAGGTTTTTTTCTTGATTAGAAGCACCATCCATCAAGTAACTCATTTGACTTGAAGTCATGGATGGATACATGAATTAGACCATTGTCAACACTCAGTTTGCACCTGGAAGCTATGCATATTGTTAAAACCATGATTAATATCCTGATCATTTAGTGGAAATATGTGAAGTTTTCCTTTGAAATTTTAACATGATAGATATTCAGAAGCTATTCTCTTTGAAGAGTGCTGTTTTTGTCTCTCTCTTTCTCTTTTTTTTTTCTCTCTATCCCTTTCTCCTTCACAGATATCCTTAAAGGTAATATGGCATAGTGCACAGGGCACTTGACCTGAAGTCAAGAAAGACTTGTGTTTGGCATTTGCCATACCTGTGTTCATGGATAAGTTATTCAAGTCCTCTGGACCTCAATTTCCTAATTTATAAAATTACAGTATTTACCTCTTAGGTTTGTCATGAGACTCTGAGAAGATAACATGTGTGAAGTCTTTTTGTAAATCCTAAAATACTAGATAAATGTCAGTTATAATTTGCCTTGATCTGCCAGACAATATAAAGGGATTTATTGAAAAGACAATTGTTTCTGTGATGATTATTGTTTTTAGATGAAATCATAAGTTTCCTGTGAGTTTTAAAAGTTCACTTAAAATTTATCAAAAAGTTGCTTGTTCAGCTCTTTTTGTGGTGGCTAAGAATTGGAAATCAAAGGGATGCCCATCAATTGGGGAATGGCTAGACAAACCGTGCTATATTGTAATGGAATATTACTGTGCTATGAGAAATGATTTCAGAAATGAAATGCAGGATGATTTCAGAAACACCTGGAAAGACTTACATGAACTGATACATAGTGAAGTGAACAGAACAAGGGCAACATTTTATACAGTAACAGCAACATTGTTTGATGAAGAACTGTGAATGACTTAGCTCAGGGGTGGGGAACCTGCAGCCTCTAAGCCACATATGGCCCTCTAGGTCTTTATGTGTGGCCTTTGACTGAATTCTAAGGTGATTTGCTCTGTGAAGTTTGGATTCAGTCAAAGCTCTGCACTTGAGGACCTAGGGGGCCACATGTGGCCTCAAGGCCATAGGTTCCCAGTCCATGATTTAGCTATTCTTAACAATACAATAATCCAAGACAATCCCAAATGACTAATGGTGAAATATACTATCTGCTTCTAGAGAAAGAACTGATATTAATTGAGTACAGACTAAATCATGCTATTTTTCACTTTCTTTTATTTTTTAAAATTTGAATCTTCTTTTGCAAAATGACTAATATGGAAATGTTTTACATGATTACACACGTGTAACTTATACCATTGCTTACCATAAAGTAAGATTGCTTATCATCTCAGGGAGGTGGGAGGGGAGAAAGGGAAGGAGGAATAGAATTTGGAACTCAAAATTTTAAATAAAAATGTTAAAAAATTTAAAAAAATGCTTTTTAAATCTAAAACAATTTGGGATGATAAGGAAAAATGGATTTGTTCTCATATGTCCTCCCATGCTCTCTCTGCTTTCAACCAAACTCAAACATACTTTCTCAAGTGTGTGTGTGTGTGTGTGTGTGTGTGTGAGTGTGTGTGTGCATGCCTGCACAATGGCTTAGGGCAATGAAGATGATTTTAAGGGAAAGGTTCCCAATTTATGATCATTGAACTCCTTGGAGTTGTGGAATTATTGCAAAGAATCTATCTTATTAAATGAGTCATTAATTAAATAATTAAATATTCCTTTTATATTCTGAATAAATGACATATCTTTAATGCATATGAATTATAATTTTTCAAATGAATGCCAATGTTTTTGTGATTAATAGAATATAAATTTATTCAAAAATTGAATTCATAGTAACTTTTTATCATATTTTCCTCCTCAGGTAATTTATTTAATATTACTATGTTCCAAGCATTGTAATAAGCACTAAGATTGCAAATAGAAAAACAGGATACTTCCTGCTCTCACACACATTGTAACTAGGGGAGGCAATGTATATTAAAGGTTCAGGAAAAATAAACCTATGCCATGATTAAAAAGCACTCCAGAGATTTTCCATATCCAAATATATTTTGGAAGAACTATAAACAGAACAGAAAAGATATTTTAAAAAATCCATGTGTGGTTCTTTGGAAATTCTTTGGAGACTTCTGGGTTAAGAAATGTGACCAAGTCTTATAAGATGCCCAGTATATGTACCAATTTTGTTTTTTATTCAACCAGAAGAGCCTATTTGAAATAATGGAACAAAAAGTTATTAGAATGGAAAAGAGAGCCTAATTTTCAAACTTTGGTTCCTAAACAAATATTTCTTCACATGCTGTATATCTAAAACCAAAACATGTATCCATTAACATTTATCTAGCTAAGATATATTCAGCATTAGGACTAGGAAAACATCTATAAAATGAGACAGCTGGTTTCGATTATTTCTATTGTGTATTCTAATTAAAAATTATATGATTCTATGAGCTCAGCAAAAATTAAGGATTAGAAATTAGAGATTGTATGAAGAACTACAGGCTGAATGATGTCAGCCTAGATGGCTTGGGAGAAGATTTGTACTAAAATAACATCAGCTATCAGAAGGTATTGAATTTGTCTCTAAGTAAAGACTCACTAGTAGTAACAAAAAGTTAAAAAAAAGTTAGAATTCTTGACCTTAAAGTTGGCTGTCACTGAAAAATTTTGTCTTTATGTGTGGACATGTTTTAGCCATACCTCCTTCTGGTATTACCAAGGGGATCAGGCTTCTATAGATAGATGCTGGTTCAGGCAGAAATTTTCTAATAATCTCTTTAAATCTCCTTTCTCCTCATTCCCCACTTCTGACCACCAGCCAAGGATTTTGTAATGACTTTGGGTCTGGAGCAGGTGCTGATTTGGATTCACAAGGTCATCTCTTCCACTTTTGCACTTGTGGGAGCAAAAAGCCAGAGAAGGAACAGGAGTTGGGGAGCTAGAAACACAGAGGAACTTGTCGCCATAGAAGAGCAAAATGGTGGTTACCTACCCCAGAACTCTGGAGCTGAGACTGTGTAGATGAATTATGCATCAGTCTTTGGTGGTGAAAGCTTATTTCTGAGACTCATGTTTCCCTGAGGCTTATCCTTACTTCTTTACAGTTCATTTGCCTTTTTGCATTTAAAAGTAAACTTTTCAGAGATGTTATGGGTAGCTAGACTGAGAAAACACAATTTTAGGTGGCTAAAGGGTAAGAATGATGTTTTAGAGATGCTTGGCACTTGAAGGTGAGAGTAACAGCAGTAGGGATGGTGAAAGTAACAATGGCAACAGTGACTGGGCAACCAGATTGGAAACATAGATCACATTTGGTCATACTTCCTAGAGCCCTGGGTTAGGCTGACATTCAAGGATGTCCAGAGCTGACCATGGACTCAACCTCAGGCAAAATACAAGAACTCAGGATTCTCTCACATGAGCCAGGAACATGGACTTTATATCTAGGGCAGCCAGCCAGGATCACTTGGAACAGAATGTGAATTGAGTACCTCATTCCCCTGCCAGCAAACGACTGGATATCTTCTAGAGAAACTGCATTTGCAGACTTACTATAATCCTACAGGTGAAAAAAAAATTAATCTTAAAGGAATTAGAGGACTTCCAAGCAGTGTGCTGGAGCAAGCTTAAACTAGCTCATGAGAGTTGATTGTTAAATTTCAGTGTGAGCATTTATACCTTAGGAATTAGCAAACAATAGAAATTAGGGCTAAACTGATTGTTTTGTGGAATGTCTAGCCTTAAGAAAGTGATGGAGAATCATTAATAATGCATATTAAACTTAAAAGTGTGTTGTGTGTGCATTTTTGAGAGCTAGTTTTTAAACATTTACCAGCACATTCCTACTTCCAAACATTTGTAATGAAAAGACCAGAGGTAGTAAAAACTTTGAAACACAAACACAAGAGTAAAGAGAAACATAAAAAAGGAAAAATACAAGTGGGAAATTGGGGAAATAAAAGCTTTTTAAAAATGAAGTATTTACATTCTATTGGTGAGGGAGAAGATGATACAAGTATGCAATGTCATCAGGAGTCATAGATGGAGTCAAATAAAATGGAGAACCTGGAAATAATTTTATTATGTTTTGATTTTCTTAAAATAAGAAAGGAAGGAGAAGGGAAAAAGAAATAGAGAAGAAAAAAGTTGAGGGAATTTATTTTATATAATGAAGGAACACAAGTAAATGTCTATATACATGAGGAAATGGAGGCAGGTATCATTTGAACATCATTTCTTCTGAACTGTTGAAAGTAGCGTAAAACACATGATATACACATCAAGACTTTGTTCTAGATATATTTCAACTTAACAAGGAAATAGGAGGAAACAGGGAAAGGGAAAAAGGGGTTGGGAATTGGAAGGATTGATTTAGGGAAGGATTAGTTATATGCAAAACAAATCCTAAATTCAGAAGAGAGATTATAAAGAGAGTTCTAAAAAGAAAAAATGAAGTGTAGGAACTGATTATTGGGGTCTGGGTAAAAGGAAAAGAGAGCCTGGGGATTAGAAGCTATTTGTATTAAGCAAAAAGCATTGATGTTGAGCTCCTGCCTATTCTGTTTTTCTCCTCTTATGTAAAGAGCATCTGTGTACCAAGAGACTGAAAAATGAGAATATGATATAGAAAGAAATGCATAACTTTTAAAAAAAGTTTTAATATAAACAAATTTGATGAAGCTAGGATTAATAGAAACTATTTAACTGGAGAAAAAAAATCTTAGCAACTAGCTTCACTGGTAATGATTTCATTTCCAAGATAAATATCCAACTAATGAAAATCAGTACTAATAACAGTAACAATGATAATTATAACTCACATTTATATGGTGCTTAAAGTTTTGAAAAATGTTTTGTAAATATTATCTCATTTCATCTTAATCAAACCCCTAAGAGGTAGGTTCTATTATTATCCCTATTTTATGGATGAGTGAATGGAGGCAAAATAAGAACCATTCCCCAATTTGATAAATAGCCAAAGGATATGAACAGGCAGTTCCAAAGGTCAGAAATCCAAGCTATCTATGCACATAGGGAAAAAAATAGCACCAATCACTAATAAGAGAAATTCCAACTAAAACAACTCCAAGGTTCTGCCTGATACGTACCAGACTGATAAAGCTGACAAAAAAGGAAAATGACCAGTGTTGGAGGGGCTGAGGGAAAAAAGGTACCTTGATGCATTCCTGGTAGAGCTATGAATTGGCCCAGATGTTCTGGAAAGCAATTTGGTACAATGCCTCTAAAGTTATTGAACTTTGCATACCCTTTGACTTAGTAATGTCACTATTAGGAGAGCCAAAAAGAAATATCCTATATGTACAAAAATATTTATACCAGCTCTTTTTGTAGTAGCAAATAACTGAAGACTAAGGACATAACCATCAATCAGGGAATGGTTGAGCAAAATATGGTATATGAGTATAATGGGGAGCTATTGTGCTATAAGAAATGAAGAAAGACAGAATTTCAGAGAATCCTGGGAGGACTTGTAGAGACTGATGGAGAGTGAAATGAGCAGAACAAAGGGGAATAATGTATACTGTAATGTCAACTTTTAAAAAACAGTTTTGAAAAATTTGCAAATTCTGGTTATTGTAATGATTAATCATGATTCCAGACAATTGATCATGAAAAATTCTGCCCACTTCCTGACAGAAAGTTAGTAGGTTAATGTGCAGAATGAGGCACAATGAAAAAAGCTATTGTTAAAGCTATTGATCAGTCATATTGTTAAATTACATGTATATGAATGTGACATTGGGGAGGATAATTTTGAATGGCCTGGGAAGAGAGATGTAAAATAGCTTTACCTATAGAGAAACATTTCTAGGTGGGTACTTTGAATTATTGTTTTTCTTTCTAAGATTTATTATTTATTTATTTTTTACATTCTTCTCTTTTTAAATTTTTAATTCTAGATTCCCTCCCTTCCTACCACACCCTCCATACCCACTGAAGAGGCAAATAATATCATATAAATCATACATGTGGAATCATGTAAAACATGTGTCTATATTAGTTATGCCACCAAAAAAAAGCAAAAAAAAAAAAAAGAAATAAAGTGAGAAAATTGCACTCAGAGTTCATCAGTACTATCTCTGGAGTTGTGTATCAATTTTTTTTTTTATCATGAGTCCTTTGGAATTGTCTTGAATCATTGTATTTATCAGAGTACCCACGTCTTTCACAGTTGATCGTTATGATATTGCTTTTAATGTGCACAATGATTTCCTGGCTCTTCTCATTTCACTTTGCATCAGTTAATATACATCTTGCCATGTTTTTCTGAAACCAGTGCATCACCATTTCTTATAGTAAAATAGTATTCTATCCCAATGATATGCCACAACTTATTCAGCCATTCACAGATTGATGAGCATCCCCTCAATTTGCAATTCTTTGTCATCACAAAAAGAGGTGCTATAAATATTTTTGTACATGTAGTTTTTTAATCCCTTTGGGATACAGACCTAGTAGTAGTATTGCTGAGTCAAAGGGCCTGAACAGTTTCATAGCTTTTTGGGCATAGTTATGAATTGCTTTCCACAATGGTTGGACAGTTGACTATTTCACCAACAGCTCATTAATGTACCTATTTCCCCCCATGCCCACCAACATTTCTCATTTCTGACAGTTATGAGAAGGTACATCAGAGTTGCTTTGGTTTGCCTTTTTCTAATCAATAGCGATGTAGAGCATTTTTGTGTGACCATTGAGAGTTGATTTCTTCTTCTTCTGAAAACTGTTTGTTCATATCTTTTGACCATTTATCATTTGTGGATTAGCTCTTATTTTTATAAATTTGACTCAGTTCTCTATATATTTGAGAAACAAAGTCTTTATCAGAGAAATTTCTGTTAAAGTTTTTGATATTACTTCATTGCTTATGATACTTTTTAGTAAAATGTAATTTCCCTGATAATCTCTTTTAATTAGATTTATTTTTATTTTTGCTTTGTCCAAGACCATGATTGCTACTCCTGCCTTTCTTGCTCCAACCATTTATTTTACTTCTTTGTGTGTCTTTCTGTTTCAAGTGCATCTCTTCTACACAATATATTGTTGGATTCTGGTTTCTAATCTATTCTGCTATCTGCTTTCATTTTATGGGTGAACTCATCCCATTAACATTTAAAGTTATAATTACTAACTGCATATTTCACTCCATCCTATTTTCTTTTGTTTATGCTTCTCTCTCTTCTCATCTTGTCCTTACTCAAAAACCTGTTTTGCTTCTGACCACTGCTTTTCTTAATCTGCCCTGACTTTTCACCTCCATCTCTTATTTCCATCCCTTTATATTTCCCTATTGGGTAAGAGATTTCTGTACTGAAACTGACTGTGTATACATATTCTTCTCTCCTTGAACCAATTCTGATGACAGTGAGGTTCAGACTTTGCCCACTACCCACCTATTTTCCCTTCCACTATAAAAGCTCTTCCTTGCATGCTGCTTTTATGTGAGAAAATTTCCTCCCTCCATGTTACCTCTTCCTCTTCCCTTCTCCTACTGCATCCCTCTTTCTCATTCCTACATTTATTTTTGGAGATAATCAGGACATAATTGACTTACATATGTCCCCTCTGTCTGTGTAAACTGCTTTTAATTTCTCTATCAATGATAAAGTTCTTAGAAGTTACATGTGTCATCTTCCCATACAGGAATGTAAACAGTTTGACTTTTTAGGGCCCCCTATGTTTATACTTCTCTTTAAGCTTCTGTTTAAATGTAAAATTTTATATTCAGCTGCAGTCTTTTCATCAGGAATGCTTGAAGTCCTCCATTTCCTTAAATATACATTTTTCTTTGAAGGATTATACTCACTTTTGGTGGGTAGGTGATTCTTGGTGGTATTTCTAGCTCCTTTGCCTTCTGGAATATTATATTCTAAGCCCTTCCATCCTTTAATGTAGAAGCTGCTAAATCTTGTGTGATCTTGACTGTGGCTCCATGATGGTTGAATTGTTTATTTTTGACTCCTTGAAATATTTTCTCTGTGACCTGAAAGCTCTGGAATTTAGGTATAATATTTCTGGGAGTTTTGATTTTGGGATCTCATTCAGGAGGTGATTGGTGAATTCTTTCAATTTCTGTTTTGCCCTCTGAATTCAAGACATTGGGGTAGTTTTCCTTGATAGTTTCTTGAAATGTGATGTCTAGGCTTTGACCATTTACCAATTGGGTAATGATTCATATTTTTATATATTTGACAAAGTTGTCTATATATTTGATATATGAGACCTTTATTTGAGAAACTGTCTATAATTTTTTTTCCAAAATTTTCTTCTTTCCTTCTAATCTTGGTTATATTGGTTTTATTTGTACAATTGTGCAAACTTTTTATTTAATGTAATCAAGATGATCCATTTTACATCTCACAATGCTATCTCTTGTTTCTTCATAAATTCTTCTTCTATCCATAAGTCTGATAAGTAATATGTTTCATCTTCCCATTTTCTTATATCTCCCTTTATATCTAGGTCATGTATCCATTTTGACCTTATCTTGGTAAATTGTGTAAGATATTGGTCTATATCCAATTTCTGCCAGACTGCTTTCCAGTTTTCCCAATATTTTAAACCAAATAGTGAATTCTTCTCCCAGAAGTTTAAATCTTTATATTTGTCAAACTCAAGGTTTCTATAATTACTTACCACTGTGAATTATATATCTACAATGTTCCACTTATCTACCTTTATATTTCTTGGCCTGTACCAGATAGTTTTGCTTACTATCTTATAATATAGTTTAAGATCTTATACTGCTAAACCTTTCCTTACATTTAGAAAACAAATTCCTTTGATATTCTTGACCTTTCATTCTTCCAAATGAATTTTGTTGCCATTTTTTTCCTAGCTCTATAAAATAATTTTTGGCAATTTAATTGGGATGGTATTGAATAAGTAGATTAATTTAGGTAGAATTGTCATTTTTATCATATTGGCTCTGCCCTCCCATAGACAATGAACATTCCTCCAGTTATTTAATTCTGATTGTATTTGTATAAAAAGTGTTTTATAATTATGTTCATGTGGTTCCTAGGTTTGTCATGACAAGTATACTCCCAGTTATTTTTACTCTCTACAATTATTTTAAATGGGGTATCTTTTACTATCTCTAGGGTTTTGTTGATGATAAATAGAAATGCTGATGATTTAAGTGAATTTATTTTATATCTTGTTGCTTTGCTAAAATTATTAATTGTTTCAACTAGATTTTTTGTTGAATCTCTATGATTTTCATAGTGTATCATCATATTGTCTGCAAAAAGAGATAGTTTTATTACCTAATTGCCCATTTTGATTCCTTAATTCCTTTTTTCCCTCTTATTGGTAGTACTACCATTTCCAATACAATATTGAACAATATTGTTGATAACGAGTTTCCTTGTTTCACTCCTCATCTTATTAGGGAATGCTTCTATCTTATCCTTTAGAAATAATATTTGCTAATGATTTTAGGAATATGCTTCTTATAATGTTAAGGGAAAATCCATTTATACGTATGCTGTCAAGTGTTTTTTTTTTTTTAATAGGAATGAATGTTGTGTTTTGTCAAAAGCTTTTTCTGCATCTATTGATATAATCATATGTTTTTTTGTTATTTTGTTATTGATGTAATCACTTATCTTAGTTTCAATGTTAAACCATCCTTGTTTTACTGGTATAAATCCCACTTGATCACAAAATATAATCTTTTTGATATATTACTGTGGTCTCCTACCTAGTCTTTTGTTTAAGGTTTTTGTATCCATATTAATGAAATTGGTCTATAATTTTCTTTCTCTATTTTTGCTCTTCCTAGTTTAGATATTTGTTTCATGAAAGGAGCTTGGTAGAACTACTTCTTTGCCTATTATTTTAAATATTTTATTTAATATTGGAATTAGTTGATCTTTAAATGCTTGGTAAAAAATTGCCTGTAAATCCATCTAGTCCTCATGCTTTTTTCTTAGGAAGCTCATTTGTGGCTTGTTCAAATTCTTTGTTTAAAATAGGCTTGTTTAGATATTCTATTTCCTCTTCTTTTAATTTAGGCAGTTTTTATTTTTGTAAATATTCTTCCATTTCACCGAAATTGTTAAATTTATTGGCCTATGTTTGGGTAAAATGACTCCTGAAGAATGCTTTGATTTCATCTCAATTAGTGGTATATTTGCTCTTTTAATTTTTGATACTGGTAATTTGGTTTTCTTCTCTCTTAAAAAAATCATATTAACCAATGGTTTATCTATTTTGTGTTTTTTCCCATAAGACCAATTCCTAATTTTATTTATTAATTCAATGCTTTTCTTACATTTAGTTTTTTAATCTCACTTTTAAGTTTCAGGGTTTCCAATTTGGTGTTTAATTGGGGCTTTTTAGTTTGTTCTTTTTCTATTTTGTGGATATAAGCTTTTAGAGGTATAGAATGTTTTCACATATGGTCTTGTTGTTGTTATTCTCTTTAATAAAGTTATTTATTACTTCCATAACTTGTTCTTTAACTCACTCATTCTTTAAGATTAGGTTGTTTAGACTTCATTTTTTTTTTAAATTTTTTTTTCAGTCAAAGACAAGGTTTATTAGAACATCCATCATATTGGGTAGACCCTTGAGGAGTCTGAATATTAGTAAGCTATTGGCTAGATTATAAGAATCTGACCAGTGACAAGATTTTAAGGATCCCAGCAGTGGCTAGATTATAAAAATCTAAGCATCTTAATGGAGGCAAGATGGACTTTATATATAGAAAGACTGTGGGAGGGATCTAGGAGTGGCCAAGTAGTCCATGAGGTAATAGATTAACCAAGTGGGAGGTGGCCTGGGGCCATAGGTAGGTAAGACAAAGGAAAGCCAGGCTAGATTTACAGAACTGGGAGATTGGGTGTAGCCATAATGAAAGGTCAGTTAATGGGATTATAGCCTCAGGAGAATACCAGAGATTTGACCAAGTGGGAAAGTCCAAGGTTTTTCTTTTCTGGGGTCTAGATCCCAACCCCATCATTCCCCCTTTAAACAAATGGGACCCAAATTCTTTTGGTAAGGAGCAAAGGTCTTGGCTTCTGAAACTGCTTCCTACTGGCAAGGGGCATAGAGCTGTCCCGGCCTCAAGCAGGTCCCAAAGAGGAGGTTGACTGGAACCAAGCACAGGCTGCATCCAGAGAATGATGTGGGGTCATTGGCCAGTAACCGCTGTTTGCTACTAACTGTAGGTGAATGGCCCATAGTCTGGAAGACATAAATCTGACAGAAAAGACTGCAGGTCTCAGATATAAAGCAGGGACTAGATTTAGGGCCCAACTTTGAGAGGATAAAACATCCTTAGCTCTATTTGGATTCAGATAATTCAGTTTTCCAAGCATGCAGTATCAAATCCACCTCATAGCCAGACTCAGGAATAGCCAGGTGGGTAACATTCCCTTTCAAAGGAACATAAAGGGGAAACCAGGAAGATCCCATCTTAGACTGAGGCTAAAAATTGTCCTCTCAGCTTTTCCCAATGCTGACTTCCCACCAGTATCTCCTTCTCTGAGTAGCTTGTGGCATTTCTCTCAGATGGTGGATTATTGATTATTGATGGGTTATGACCCATCAGACAACTCAAAATCAAATCCTATGAGCTTTTACTTCAAACAGCAAATTTTACTAATCACAACTTAGGAAAAGCTTTTCCAGGATTTACACCTCAAACTTAAATTTGTCCTGGTATAAAAAGCCAATCATTAGAGATTTCCATACACTTGCAAATTCTCAGCAAGCCACACATAACCCAAACAAACATTAAAACAATAACCAACAATAGCTAAATTATTTTAGTGGTAACCAAATTATGAAAAGTTGCTTGACATAACTGATACAGAAAGTTCACCAGTTTGAAACTTGAAACAAACCCATTACCAATCAGGTGACTTCAGTTTTTTTAAATGCACTTTGAAATTACTTTACACAGAGAATCAACATTTCATCATTAACAGTTAAAACTACAAATTTAAAAGAGCTTGCTTACCTGTGTTTGGAGGCTAGCTTCATTACCTTGAGCAGGATGTGGTGAACCTGGGTGATGTTCCCAGGTGAAGGTTGCCATAGGGCCCAAGGCCATTGCCAGGGGGGCCCATGCCTTAGCTGCTGCCCCTCCCCCCTCTTTCCTTTCCCAGGTGGTGGAGGGCAAAATCAAAGGTGAGAGGTTATGGGTGAAACTCTCTTGTCCTATGAGAGAAATTAACAGATACCCTCTTGATTCAAGGGGAGTGACCAGGTTATACAGGTGTTTCAAAACTCCTTAATGATCAATAACTAAATCTCCAGAATATGCCAAGATAGTTTTAGCTCTTCTAACTTTCCCTGTAATCTCCATGAAGGAGGATTCAGAGGTGCAGAGGGAAGGGAGTAAGTAAGCCTCAGGGAACCAAAAAGTAACTGCAGTTTTCCCCAATTCCCTAGTGCTGAGGAATTAACAGAATTGAACATACACTTCCAGATACAGCATCCATCCTTGTCCTCTATGCTATGGAAGGTGTACCCAGGTCCATTGCCTCAACCCAGTGGACTGAGCCTGAGAGTGTCAGGTCCAGTGAGAGACAGCCTAGTAACTGTCTGCCAGAAAAGCACCTCTAAACATTGGTGCTTGGAGAGCGACCCTAACTGCAGAGCAAGAAAGGAGGGTGGGGAGGCTTACATGCCTTCCAGTCTTGATGGGAGAAAAACTTGGGGTTAGGTGGTTTCCCAAACAGGCCACCAAAATGATGCAGTTTGGGGGTTCAGGGATGCTGGAACCCCAATATCACAACCTATGGGTCCTGCCCAAAAGAATTCAACCCAATCCTTCTTTCAGCCAAAGACAAGGTTCATTAGAACATCTGTCATATTGGGCAGACTCTTAAGGAGTCTGACCATTAGCAAGCTAGTGGCTAGATTATAAGAATCTGACTAGTGACTAGATTTTAAGAATCTTAGCAGTGGCTAGATTTTAAGAATCTAAAATGACTTCAATATATTTTTAATCTGTGTTTTCATGGTCCATTATTACATATAGTTTTTATTGCAGATCTGACAATTTACATATTTACTTTTCTGCATTTAGCTGTAAAGTTTTTCTGTTTTATGTGTTCAATTTTTGTGAATGTATGATGTCCCACTCAGAAAAAAGGTATGTTCCTTTCTATTCCTATTCAAGTCTCTCCAGATATCTATCATATCTAGTTTATCAAAGACTCCATTCATCTCTTTGACTTCTTTCTTATTGATGTTTTTTCATTAGATTTATCTAGTTCTGAGAGGGGAAGATTGAAGTTCTCCACTACTATAGTTTTGTTCTCTATTCTTATCTGCAATTCATTTAGCATTTTATTTTAAAAATTTGGATGCTATAGTATTTGGTGCATATAGGTTTAGTGTTGATATTACTTCATTATCTGTGGTACCTTTTATCATAACACACTTTCCCTGTTTATCTCTTCTAATTAAATCTATTAGCTTTAACTCTGAGATCATGATTGCTACCCCTGCCTTTTTATTTTGCATCAGCTGAAGAATTCTAATTGTCCTTAAATCATCTCTTCTCAATTTATTCTCCAGTTTAGTTGTTTTTCCAATGAGATATTTCATATTTTCTTCTATTTTTCCACTTTTTTAACTTTTTAAATTATTCTTTGATGTCTCATGAAATCATTAGTTTCCACTCCCTCAGTTCTAATTTTTAAGGAATTATTTTCATCCCTGAGATTTTGTACTTCTGTTTTTTCAGTTTGTTAATTTTACTTTTTAACGAGTTCTTTTCATCAGTGAATTTTTGTGCCTCTTTTCCAAGAGTCCCTTTCTTCAATGAATTTTTGTGCCTATTTTATCATTAGGACAATTCTGTTTTTTAAAATGCTATTTTCTTCAGAACTTTTTGTGCCTCTTTTATCAAGTCATTAATTTTTTTTCATAATTTTCTTCCATCACTCTTGTTTATTTTCCCTATTTTCCTCTACTACTTAAAGAGATAGAAGTCTCTTTCTTGAACTCTTCCAGGAATTCTTGCTGGCCTTGCATGTGCTTAGCATTTTTCTTTGAAGTTTTGCTTATTGCTGTTTTCACAGTGTTGTCTTTTTCTGTTTATAACTTTCTCTTCCCTGACATTGTAGTAGTTTTTCACAGTCAAATGCTTTTTGTTGTTGTTGTTGTTGTTCATTTTCCAAGCCTATTTTTCCATTTTGAACTTTATATTAAAGTTGGGCTTTGCTCACCTGGGGTTGGGGAGACACTGTCCTAAGCTTCAGGCTTTTTCATGCTACTTTTTGAGACCTAGTTATGTGGGTCTGCATGTTTTTGGTCTTTCTGAGATGAAGTTATCCTTAGAGAAGTGTGGTCACTGCTCTTCTGGTTTGTGCCCTAGTCTTTATCTATGAAGGGCTCCTACATCCACAAGCACTAGTACTCTTCTTGACCCTGGAATTGGAAAAAGGCCCCTGTTTCCTTGTGGCTAATCAAAGCACTCCTCTCTGCCTTGGAACTGTGACCAAGAAGGGGCAGCTGTACCCTGTGGTAGGAAATGGTCCCCTGTTATCTCTTTCTGATCAGTTGTGCAACCCTCATACTGTTGTGCCTGCTTTAAAAGGGGCCCATTCCTGGTGCTCCTACCGTGCTCTGGACCTGTACCCATCTAGGTGTTATAGACCTCTTCTATAGATTTTGTAGCTTGTCTTAGGCCAGAAGAATGTTTCCCTCTCACTTTTTTTTTTTTTGGCTCTCTTGTCCCCAAATTTCATTTGAGGAGTTATTTTAAAGTTGTTTGAAGGGGAATGTTGAGAGAATTCAGCTGAGTCCCAGCTTGTACTTTACCACCTTAGCTCCCTGGGGGACTTGAGTTAAAGAAGAATTATCGACTCATTTTTACTACTTCTCTGGAGCAAAATGGATTTATTCTTTGGGGTTTCTCTGGACAAAAAAGTGAGCAACAGTATAAGATTTTACCAATTTATGCATTGAGGCAGGCATTTGCCAATATCTCTATTTATAACTGTCCCAATACCTCTATTTATAAACTAGTCCCACAAATGTGACAAGAGCAGATGGTGAGAAAACACTTGCAGTTAGGTTGGGGGAGGAGGTAAATCAAAGAAAGTTTTATGGACTATTTGGCACCTGGGCTAGGTTTTGAAGGAAAAAGCAGAGTTTTAAGAGATTCAAGTGTGGGAAGACCATATTCAATGCATGGAATATGGAAGGGTCATACCATCCAAACACACAGTTGGAGGGGAGGTGGGTTTTAAGCTTATTAAGGGATTTTTTAGTTGGATGGAACTCTTCTCTCTGGCTTTGAATTTTCAAAGGACTCAGTGCCAGATGTTTCTTCAAATTTGGTGATACTCAAAGACGCTAAGAAGTCCCAGAGGACTATAATATATGGATTCTTTCCATGAACCCTGACCTGTCTTGCCTAGAATACAGAGAAAGAAGTTTTCCTCACCAGGGATATTCCCTGAAATGAATATATATGTCATACTGAGGAAGATCTTCTTTGTTACATCATAGTCTCTAGCCTGGTTATATTCTCTTCGTTGCTCACAGACTCAAACCAGAAGAGGGAAAACAGAATTTGTCACCAAATGAAAAGTCTTTAGTGAGAGAGGCCTTGAATATGGTAAGCTCTTTCCTGTCATCTCTGATTTTCTGCTGTTCTCTCTAATTCTTTCCTATTTCTGTCTCTTCTTTATCTTAAGGCAATTTAAGGGTATCACCTTTAGATTCTACTTCCAAATACACGGGGCTCAGAGTTTACACCATGTCATGCTATTCCTTGGAAAATTCAGAGTTTCTTCTCCTAATTTAACCTAGGAAATTAGCCTTCTGTGTAGCCACAGCCATGGCTCTCAAACCATTTCAAAGTCTCAAACCTACTTATTCTTCAGAGTCCTTTCTAAAATTTTTGGTTTTGTACATGATTATTTTCTCAGTTCACTTTATATTAGCAGTTTGCGCTCTTAAGGCATAAATGACAGGCAGGTCAATGGGATGGATGAACAAAGAGTTTTCCAGATTAGAGGAAAGTTGGGTTTTGGGTACATTGGCAAAAGAGAAACTGAAGACAAATCTGAGCAATAACAGGGTGGGGGGGAAACTAAGGGAAGTGGAAAAAAGTCTCAGATAGTTGTTATGATATGGGGACTCGGCTTTGTAACACTGAGCTCTAGAAATTATATATATATATATATATATGTTTATAGTTACAAGTGTAAATCATAGTAAAATATATATGGGAAAAACATACATACATAGATGTAACCTCAGGTCATGTAATCTAAACCCCACTTTTTATATCTTAGGAGACAGATCTAGGAAGGATATGTGACTTTCCCAAGGTCACCTTGGTATTAAGCAGAAGAGGCATTATTTGAATCCCAGTCTTCTGACTTTGACTCAGAACCAGTACTTTTTCAACTATACCAAGTTGCTCCCCTAAATATCCTTGTTATAGCAATACAAATGAGAAAAGCCATAACCTTGATCCCATTTCTGCTATTCTCTTATTTCACTACTTTGCTATTTTAGTAGTTTTCATTCTTTTTTTGGGGGGACAGGTGAGGTAGGAAAATGTTCCTGAATTTACAGAATTATATAATTAACACTCCTAGTAAACATAGAAATCTATCTCTTTTGGGTAAAACTTGTTTAGGTTCTCCAAAAGTAAAAGGAAAGGCTGCCTATTTAGTTTTCTTTCTTAGAACTTTATAAAGCGAATCGCAAGAAAGCAGTGAAACAAAGGCAGGGATGATTGTTAAACTACTTGAGAGAAGACTGCTTATTTATAGCCAATAAGGTCTTGTATAGGGCTAAGTGCACAAAACATGGAAAACTAGAGGCAAAATATAGATCATGCATTCCATCTCCTCTTAGTATCAATGAGGAAACTGAATTGCAAAAAAGGTAAGGGAGTTATCTTGGGTCAAATAGCTAATTAGCAGTAGTGTTGCTATTAGAAACCAGGCAGATTAAATAGCTATCCAAGGTTCTTTCCATATTACTATACTACTTCTTGGTAGCAGTGTGTAAAATTCTTTCTTTATAGGATGACTGTAACATGCTATACAAATGTAAGTTATCATCACTGAAACACAAAAATATATCTAGACATATCCAACATCCTGATTTCTATATGTGTTTCATGTGGGAACAAGTCTGAATACATATCACAAAGTATCATTCATTAAAACTAATGACACTAATTTTAATCTGGAAAAGAAGAAACCATTTATTTAAAGAGAGGAAATAGTAGTATTTTTAAGTATGAAAAATAATGGGAAACAAACCAATACATTATCAAATGGTATGACAATGAGAAATCGTGAATACCCATTTTAAAGAATTAATAGCAAAGGTTAGTACATTGATGGTACATACAAGTTAAGAGCTTTGGAGGGGATTAAAAATAAAGTATTTTTGCAAAGAATTTAAATGTTCTTTCCCTACTTTTTTAAAATTTAGTTTATACACAAATTATTTTTCATGGATGGTTCTTAATTCAATTCAGCCCCATTCCTGAATAATATATTGAAAACTGGCAATGAGGACAATCAGAATTCATAAGGCAATGTAGCTGCATGAAAAGAGCACTGGAATAATTATCAGGAGATCTGGGCTTCATTGTTTATTAACTTGGAGATGTTGAATAAGTTAAGGCCTCTCAGTTGTAATTTATGAGTAAATCAATAATCTCTAAGGACTCTTTCAGCTCTAAAATTCTATGATATTGTGGCTTCCTACGTTGAAAAGCCCTTGTACATTACAGGCAAACATTTTCATATCAAAACAAATTAATATCTTCTTCCACGCACTCTCCTTCTCCTTCCCTCTTTCCTTTTTCCCTTTGTCTTTCATCACTTCTCCTCCCCATTATTCTACATCTCTTCATCTGCCTCTTCATTTTTCTCTCTCTATCCCTCTTACTCTTCTTTCCCCTCTTTCTGAATCTGTCTGTGTGGGTAAAAGATCTCTCTAAAATGGAAAAGTATTTTTAACAGGTTACATAGGTATTGATATATTTATGTGGAGAGATATTTATTTGATAGGCAAAGACTGAAAATTAAGTTCTCTTTTCTACTTCAACAAAACCATCTTTTTTAAAATCTTCCCAGTAAATTTTCTACTAAATACTGAACTGAATGGATGAAGCAAATAATTCTGTGGAGTCAGAATTTGTGCTACTGGGGCATTGTGACTCTGCAGAGCTGCAAGTCTTCTTGTTTTTATTGTTTTCCATGCTTTACTTGATCATTATCTTAGGCAACATCCTGATTATTCTCTCAGTCATCAATGATCCTAATCTCTACTCTCCCATGTATTACTTGTTGGCTAACCTTTCTTTTGTTGATTTGTAGCTTTCCTCAGTCACAACACCAAAGATAATCATGGACTTTCTCAAAGAAAGAAAGACCATTTCCTTTGGGGGCTGCATGTGCCAGATCTTCTTTGGGCATTTTGTTGGAAGGGGTGAGATGGTGCTGCTCGTGGTCATGGCTTATGACTGCTATGTAGCCATATGCAAGCCACTTCCCTATACAATCATCATAAACCAGCAAAGATGCATTTGGCTTGTAGTGATCTCATGGACTATGGGGTTTGTGCATTCAATCAGTCAACTGGCTATGGTCATAGATTTGCCCTTCTGTGGCCCTAGAGAGATGGACAGCTTTTTTTGTGACCTCCCACTGGTAATTCAGTTTGTGTGCATGGATACTTATGTCCTAGGACTAATTGTGAATGCTGATAGTGGAATCCTTGCCTTGATTTGCTTATTTCTCTTGCTAATCTCTTACACCCATATCGTACTCACTGACTGTCATCACTCTATGGATGGGGCAGCCAAGGCATTATCCACCTGTAGTGCCCACGGTATGGTTGTGGTGATATTCTTTGTACCTTTCATCTTCATCTATCTGTTGCCACTTAAAATCACCTCAGTGGACAAGTTTCTTGCAGTGTTTCACAGTCTTTACACCTCTGTTGAATCCTGCTATATATACCTTGAGAAACAAAGAGATGAAGGTTGCTCTTAGGAAACTGGGAAGTCAGTATATGAATTTGAAGTGGAATTCTTAGATGTTTCTTTTTATTGGAAGCCTTATATTGAAATATTGACATTTTTTTACTGTTGAGGGTAAAACCATTCTTCCAGCCACCCAGACTTGTAATATAGATGTCACTCTTGAGTCCTTATTCTCTTTTACTCTTTATATAAAATCTATTGCTAAATCCTGTCATTTTTTTCCTTTGTATCAACAGTTTTGTACACCCCCTTCTCTGATCCTGTCACCACTCTGGTGTAGGTCCTTATCACTTCACTCCTGGACTGTTGTAATAATCCCTCAGTCAATAAACATTTAAGCATCTATTGAGTGCCAGACATTGTGCTAAGCACTGGGAATAAAGAGATCAAAGACAGTCTCACTTTCAAGGAGCTCATAGTCTAGTTGGGGAGACAATACACAAAGAACTATGTACACATAAGTTATATACAAGATAAATCAGAAATG
Organism: Vombatus ursinus; assembly: GCF_900497805.2. NCBI lineage: Eukaryota > Metazoa > Chordata > Mammalia > Diprotodontia > Vombatidae > Vombatus > Vombatus ursinus. The sequence continues at coordinate 289,683 of NW_020954658.1, forward strand.
ACCAATGGAGGGAAGGTAGTAGACATAAAGGTGTTAATAAAGATTCCATATAGAAGGTACTATCCACAACCATATGCAAAATGTTCCAAATCACTAAAAATAATATGCAAATTCAATGAACTATGAGGCTCTACTTCACACCTAGAAAATTCATAAAGATGACTAAAAAAGGAAATGACAATTGTTGGTGAAGCTGTGGGTGGAGACACACTGATGTACATTTGGTAGAGCTTTGAAGTGGTCCAAACCAACTGGAAAGCCATTTGGAACTATTCCCCAGTAATAACTAAACTTCACTGCATATTTTGACCTAGTAATATCATGATTTGGCTTATACTATGAGGAGATCACAGGAAAATGGAAACACCCATATATACTGAGATATTTATAGCAAAACTTTTAATTTTAGCAAAGAATAGAAAACAAAATGGGAGCCTGTTAATTGGGGAATGGTTGAATAAATTACAGCACATGAGTATAATAGATGGGTATGGGTATGGTTATGGTGCACTAAGAAATGATGAAAGAAATTGATTCAGAGAAAACCATTGGGACATCCATGTATTGATATAAAATGAAATGAGAACAATTTATACAGTAACAACATTATAAAGAAAACAACTGTGAAAGTTTTATGAACTATAGTCAACAAAATCAGGGATGTCTGAAAGACTAATGATTTATCTGCCCCTTGGCAGAGAGGGAATGAAGTAGAGGTGTAGAATGAAATATAAATTTTTTTCAGACATGGCCAATTAATGAATTTATTTTGCAAGACTATTTGAGGGAGAGCAGTGGATAGTTACAGGGGATGGAGAGTATGATTGTGATACTAAAAAAAGAAGAAAAGAAAGAAATAACATTATTTAATCATTAAAATACACAGAGCAGATCATGAAGAAATTCAGAAATATATACATATAAGAGTGGGAATGTTGGAGTTAGCTGTTTTATACTTTAAAATTTTAAATAATGAAGATTCATTATTTTATATGAAGTTCTTTTTTAATCTTTTTTGAATAGAGAAATGTTCATTTTAGATCATCATAAAGAAAAGGAAAAAATTAAGAATAAAATAAAAATAATATATAGTCAGTGGTATGCTCGTAAATGTTTAGCAACCAGCTCAAACATAACAACAACAACAGCAGCAGCAACAAGATCAACATATACTTAGCACAATTTACATTTAATCTGCATTGTTAACATATTCTCCATCACTTTAAAAAAATCTAAACAATCATCAAAACAATAAATCAAACCCTCATGTGTAGTAATTTCTGATTTCAGAGGTGTAAATGCTTACCCTGATTATTTAAAAATCAGTTCCTGCAAGCTGATTCAATCTGACTCTACCACATTCCTGTGCATAGTCAAAAATATTTAGGAACATTTAATAATGTCATAATATTGAATACTTACCATCTTTAAACTACATAGGAGGAAAAACTTTCAAGATATAGCAATCGAGCAAAAACAACCAAACACCCTAGAACTATGTGGCAATGGGATGAGATATATTTCATCCTTGTTATCCCATCTTCTAATAGAGTTGTACCAAAGATGCTTTCAGTGCATCTACAGATGATGGATCTATACCACAGTATTCATTCAATCACAAAAAGCAGTTATTAACTACACCCACATCATAGTCCACAGAACAAAAAATATAAAAGAATAATAGAACATTAGATATAGATGATGATGGTATTTGTATTAATTCAAAGTTTTTGTGAGTAAAGTGACTTATACATCTTAAAATGTTAGGAGCATTTTGTTAAATGTATTAAAAGGAATATCACATGCTCCTGGGAAATAAGAAATACAGGAAATGGGGTACAGAAATCTATCCTGACCTACAGGAAAATAAAAGGGGGAGGGGATAAGAGAAGGGGGGGAGAGATAGAAGGTAAGGCAGACTAGGGGATGGGGTATTCAGAACACATTGCCATCTTGGGGTGGGGGGAGGGGCAAGATGGGGTGAAAATTTGGAACTCAAAATCTTGTGGAAGTAAATGTTGAAAACTAAAAATAAATAAATTTATTAATAAAAAATAAAAAGAGGAGGAATAAAAATACCTCAAGTATAGACTTAAAAACCTATAGTTAAGTCAAGAAGTATTTATTTTTTACAAGAATGTTGATTTATGAAGCAAAAAACTCACTGTATTGAGATTAGTAGACTTAGCTTCTTAGCTTTGTCCATAATCAGATATGTAAATTTGGGTAAGATATCTAGCTTCTCTTTTCAATGATTTTGGGAAAGTAATTCAAGCCTCTCTGAGCCTCATTATCTCACCTATAAAACGATTTGGTAATATTAGATGACTTCTCTTACCCTTTGACAATAGATATTATATTGGTCTAATAGGGATGGGTAATTCCTTTAAATGATAATAGATATTTTCCAGGAGGCTTCGAATTTTTCTAGGGATTGAAGAAGCCACATAATGCCATCTAGGTTAGAAGTTTGTAGAGAATGTTACCTTCCTGTACACAGGTAACCTTTCATCAACGTGGATTCTGTGCTGGAAGCTGCCCCATCTTAGTGTCAAACACCTCTGTTGAGCATAGATGTCTATGTTTTATAACTTGCTTGTAATTTACGATATGAGGGTCATTGAATGGGGCTATTACTATTGAACTAGATTTTTTAAGGTTGTTTATACCTCTGAAATTCTATGGGTCTCTCACATAGGATTACTAAAGGAAGAAAGTTTAACAGAGAGAAAATCTTTTGCCAGGCAGATAGGCCATAAATTGGAGGAGAATCAGAGAAATAGTTGCAAAGACATGTAAGGAAAGCATAAAATAGCTCAGTTCATTGCACTTGACCTGAAAACTTTTTAATTCACCTAGCATGCATGATTTTAGGTTAGTTATTTGTGCATATGTCAGAGGATGACCCTACATATTTCTTAGGGAAGTCTTGAGAAGTTTTGTATGCCTTCTGGGAAATTGAGTTGGGTTGCTAATATATAGTATGTCTTATTTCATTTTGGGTAGAATGAGCTACTTGCTGAATTAAATACAAATGAACTGAAATTAAAGGTAACAGATGGGTAATGTTCAAGAAGAGTGTCATTGATGTGACAGTACTACTGTGATAGTTCTATTAGAGTTATAAATGGGGAAAGTGGAGGGTAAAGACTCTAACAAATGAAAGGGGAAGTATCATGAATCCTGTCCTTCTTATATCCTATTTGGGAGCCATAGGAGGGGAGATGGTGCAAAAATCTTCTTGGTTGCCTATGCGACACTCTAACTTTCACAGACAAAGCTATTGAATATCTACCATGTTTTCATTTCTACCCTAGATTTTGGGCCAATCTCACCCCTAAAGTGAGGGAACACAAGAAATCATGCACCAGTACATTATAGGCACTTATTTGATGCAATCTTGCTCTTGAACTTGTTCCCTTGTGCAGTAACTTGTCCCTTGTCTTGTTCTGCTGTGATTAAACCCCTATTTGTTTTGTAGGAATCAAAATTAGTCTTTCTCATATATTTCCCCCTCACCTTGCCTTCAACTAAATTCAAACCAATACAGTACTATAGTATGTTGTTTATTGATATATAGTTCTTTCCAGAATGTTTTTCAGTTACATAATCAAAATATATATTCACTACTTCTGGCACTGAGGGGTCCAAATGGGTCCACATCTCTCAAAGACTGAATAAAAATAGATAGATGACTGATAGATAACAAATTGATGTCATTTACACTGATAAAAACCATATCAGTTCTGATGCCGAATCATTTCACAATGCCAAAGATTTTGGTGTCAAGAACTTTCTTTTCTGGATCTTCAGTAGCTATGACTGTACCACCTGCAGGACAGTTACCAAACTGCATCTACAGATGGTGTCCTTTCTACAATGATCACTGCAGGCATCGAACTAGAAGGCTCTTGGGTAGTGGATCTTGGGTTGGATAGGAAGGTTGGGCAAAAAAGGACTTCTAAATAGAAGATAAACAAGGGATATCAGTCACAGCCTGTCTCTGGACTTGCTTAAAATTCTAGAATCTGCTAGGATTGATTGTTTCTTTTTTTAAAATATATACTTAAGTAATTTATTTTTAGTTTTCAACATTCACTTCTATAGGATTTTCAGTGGTAAATTTTCTCCCTCTCCCTTTTCTCCCCCCTCCCCAAGATGGCATGTGATCTGATATAAGCTGTACTTACATATTCTTATTAAACATATTTTCACATTAGTCATGATGTAAAGAAGAATTAAATCTATGGGGAGGAGCCATGAGAAAGAGAAAAAAGAAAACAACAAAAGAAAAGCAGAGCAAATAGTATGCTTCCATCTTTATCATTCAGACTCCAAAGTTCTTTCTCTGGATGAGGATAACATTTTCCATCATGAGTCCTTTGGAGTTGTCTTGCATTGCTAAGAAGAGATGAGTCTATCAAAGTCAGTCATTGCACAGTGTGGCTGTTACTGTGTACAATATTCTCCTGGTTCAACTCATTTCATTCAGCATCAGTTCATATAAGTCTTTCCAGGTTTTTCTGAAGTCTGACTGCTCATAATTTCTTATGGCACAATAGTATTGCATTACATTCATATACCACAACTTATTCAGCCATTCCCCAATTCATGGACATCTCATTTTGCCATTCTTTGCCACCAAAAAAAGAGCTGTTATAAATATTTTGTACATGTGGGTTCTTTTCCCATTTTTATGATATATTTGAGATAGAGACCTAGAAGTGGTATAGTGAAAGGGTAAGCACAATTTTATAGCACTTTGGCTTTAGTTCCAAATTGCTCTCCAACAATGCATCAGTGTTGCATTTTTCCCACATATTCTCCAACATTTATCACTGTCCTGTTTTGTCATGTTAGCCAATCTGATATGTGTGAGGTGGCAAATCAAGTTATTTTGATTTGCATTTCTCTAATCAATAGTGATTTAGAGCATTTTTTCATATGACTATAGATAGCTTTAATTTTTTCTTCTGAAAATTGCTTGTTCATATCCTTTGATCATTTATCAATTGGGAAATGACTTGTATTCTTATAAATGGGTCCTGTCTCTATCAAGATCCAAGGGGAGATAGTGATCCAGGTGCTGGTATTAGTTTGATTTCCTGTGTTTTTCTCTATTTGCCATGCTGTTTCATATAGGTTAGCTTGCTTCCTATGTGGAGGATATTTGATTGGAAGTTTATAAGGATGGTTGGCCACTTCTCCACAGGAGTAATTTCCCAAAATTAAGGCCAAGAGACCTTGGCCTTATGAAGTAGAAATGAAGTTGAACTAAAAGGCTGGTGATGCTACCATTCCCAGGACTTCTATGCTTATCTGTCTGTTGGTCATTAATTGGTGCTAGTGAAGATGAGGAAGGTGGCTCCTTTTCCATAATGATTTCTCATCTCAATGATTGTCATGTGAGGCTGGGTTGGAAGCAGTTCTGGTGGGTTGGGGGACACTACTATTCCCAAGGCTTTACATACCACCATCACCATCCTTATACCCCTATTACTCAATGGAACTCTCCGAGACTGGATTTATTTTTCTGGCCTTGTTACCAAATTGTTTCTTAAGCTGAAAAAAATCCTTTTCAAAGTTGAGAGAAGGGCAAAGTTTCAGAGATTTTCACATCTGACAGCCTTCAAGGGTCTATGAAATTATACTCCAGTGGAACAAAAAGTACAACCCAAATCATATATCTAAAAATGGATGTTACATTCTAGCACACAGTATTTAGAATATACTTAGTATGAAAACACAGAGGATTGCTAAAACACATGCAAAAAATACATTTTACTTACAAGAGATTTGGAGAAAAATCAGTATTCATTAATGTTGAAATCCCTTAAATAAATCTCTTCATAAGTCCCTTAAATTAATACTAATTATGTTATGAACTGTTCAGATTAGTAATTGTTAGTTTTGTACTCAGTTGATTGTAGGGGATTTTATACATATGATATGTAAGTCATACTTGACTTATGACTGATTATCAATTTATAGGCAGGTTCACTTGTTGGAGACTACCAGTTTGCCTAGCTGGTATATAATCTATAACATATGATTTACTCAATCTTTTGCTGTCATATGTGCCACAACAACATATTGCAATGAAAACTCACAAATAAAATCAACTTGTTGCCAGAGACACAATATATAGACAATCTAATTCAATTAAAATTATTAATTGCCCATTATAAATATGATCTCATGCTGGGCACTAAGGATACAAATATGAAAAAAGAACCCTACAATCACTACCTTAAAGAATCTGATAATATATGTTGGATAAAGCAATATGGCATGCATATTGCAAGTAGAAAATGATAAGCATAAAACACTATTAATGGTAGTATTAGGAATTTTAGAAGAGAAACTCTTCTTTCAACTTTTAGTGATAGAGGATGATGATCAGGAAAGTCTTGTTGAAAGAGGCTGTACCTGAGGTGGCTTGAAGAAAGAGAAAGATTCTAGCAAATAGGAGATGTGGAGGAAGTACACTCTAGGGACAAAATATGGAAGAAATATTTAGGGGAAAAACCTCTCAAAATAGTGCTTGTTTGGGGATTTCTATTTAGATTCAGTTGTTCTTGGTCTTGAATTTTGAGAAATGATTTGCCAGGTGATACTATCAACTTAAGGAGCATTAGGGATAAAGAAGTCTCAGAGGACTAAAGAAGATCACTCCTTTCATGAACCTTATGCCCTTCTCTGCACAGAACACAATGTGGAAAGTTCCCTGATTTACCACAGGGACTACACTGCTTACCTGAAGTGAATATAATTCACTACTACACCAAGAACAATGGTCATTCAAAGATCAATGGTCTCTACTAGAAAGATTAGATGCCCATCATTCTCCACAAACTTGTTACCAAAGGAGAAATCACTGGCTGAGAGATTGTGTATGGTAAGTCATTTCTGTTATTTTTTTTACCTCTATACTTATTTCACTTCTCTCTTCCTCTCTTACCAGGGACATAGGACAGACCTTTAGAATGTTGAGCATATGAAACAATACAAAAATACAATTTTAGAGGAGAGAAGAAAAATTTGGTTCATTTTCCTTTTCTTTGCTTTTCCCACTTTGTTATTTCCAAAGTTTCTGTTTTCTTTGATGTGAGGGGACAGGGAGAGTTTTGCCTGTATTCACAGAATTGTAAAATTAATCATGCCAGGTATCACAAAGAGAATTATTTTTCTTCAGTGGAACTTACCTAGTCTTTCTAGTATAAAGGAGGTAGATTGATCTTATGATTTTGCTTTTTAGAGTTTTAACCAATCCCATTTTAAATGAAGCAATGAAAGAAAAGAAGAGGATATTATTGATCTTTTTGAGAGCTCATTTATTTTGAGTACCCCCACAGGACATAGTGTATTTGAAAATATTACATAAGTTCATAGAACCATATATTTTTAGAGCTAGAAGACTTTTTATTTATTTATTTATCTATTCCCTTTTTATCTACATCCCTGAATTATGAATGAAGGAATTTAAACCAAGAGATGCTAAGTGTAACATAATTCTTTAGTAAGAGAGTCAGGAATAGAACTGTGACCAGCTTTATCCCCATCCAAAGGACATTCCAGTCCACCATACTACCTCCAAGTTTTTAATAAATCCTTGCTAATGGTAGCCATCTCTGGCTTGGTGGGGGAGAGAAGAAAAGAAACAAAAAGGAAAGAAATTTACTTGATAAATTTATTATATATTTAAAAGGAATAGCAAGTTGTACATAACAGATTTGCAGTTTCATATAATAATTATCTTTATTTTTGATTATACTATGTTATGGAAATGCTTGTTTTATTCCATGAAGAAAAATGAAATAAATAAAATAAAAAATAAAATTAAAAAATGCTTTTTAGTTTGACTTAATCCTTTGTGTCTGGAAAGTGCTGTATAAATTAAAGGAAAAAAAAATTCCCTTCCATTTATTTCTTGTTTTCTTTCTGATATCTCAATTTCTCCTATCTTGGAATCATTACAAAACAAAAAAATCCCAGAATTTTACTCAGCCTTATGCATGAATATCCATAAGACCAGCCTAGATGAAGGAAAAATCTTAATGAGGGAATATTTTAAGAGATACAGTAGTAGTATGGATTTCAATATTTTTTCAATATTTCCAACTATTTTAAATATTCAACAGTAGCATGGATTTGAGGATTTTTCCTAGCTTGAATATTGGAAATTGAGTTAGAAAGTACTGTCAAGAAATTTTTAGCAACATTTAATCAATAAATATTTATAAAGTGCCTACAGCGCCAGGCTGCTGTGCTGAACAGCAAAACATTCCAGGGACTTGTTTAAAGAATAAATAACAGTGGTTAAATATTCCAAATTACAAATATTAGGAGGTCCCAAACAACTTGAAAACAGTAAGTTTTCTTGGTTAAGTGAGTTATTGCTTCTCTAAAATCCATTTCTCCATTAATTTGCTAAAATATTCTTTTTTCATAGCTGGGGCATTAGGTGATTTTTGACCATGCTTGTTGGAAGTATTGCCAATTGTGTATGATGATGAAACAATGAACTTGGGTGGAAAGAGCACTAGGTTAAATCACAAGAAAACCAAATCTGAGTCCTGTGACCATCACTTTCAATGTGATGTTGAGCAAATCCCATCAATTCTCTGGGTCTTAGTTTCCATGCCTGCAAAAGAAAGATTTGGAGAATTTAGATTAATATTCTTTATAAAACCTCCAATTTCTTCCATCTCTAAAATGCCATGATTCTCAATCTTCCCATTCTAAAAACTCCTTATACCTTACATGATGAGCATTTGTATGCAAAAAAAAATTTCTTCCTCTCAGGGGATTTATGTCCATAGGTGCATGACATCATAACATTTCTTTTTCACTTAAAAAATTTCCTTCAACTTTATATCAAGTGGAGAATATGTTTCTGGTGAGTTTTGAGGTCTCAAAGTATAAACATTTCCCTTTTAGTCCATGCAAAATTCCTACCCCTCACCTCCAAATAAACTCATTTAATGCAAAGGCTAATTTTGCATAATAATCAAACTTATCCTTTTTTTTCTTTAAATCTCAGACTGAACTACTTTAATCATGCAAAAACTTTCAATCATCCCTTTGTGTTTTATCCTTGTGATCTAAGGAGATTATTGATAGTTTAATGAACAGTGATGGGATGATTTTCCAGTTCTTCTCATAACAGCTGAGAGAGTTTCAATCAATCAATCACTCAATAGACATTTATTAATCATTTACTATGTACCGTACATTGTGCTAAGTGTTGAGTTTCCTTTCAATGAATTTGTTGAACTGATGTCAATCACCTGGGTCTTAAGAAAGAAAACCTATTGGTGGCAAGGGTGGAAAAGAAGGTGATGGTAATAATGATGCAGTGAAGGTAAAGGTGAGTAAAGACATAGGGTTCTGATAGCTAAGGAAGACATGGTTGTGCTTAATTTATCTTCCTGTGTGGATGCTTAGGTAGTTTTTTTTTTTCTTTTTGGTCCAGACCATCTGTGATTTAATTAGTACAAGAACTGCCCTCCTCAGGAACAGTGTAGATTGGTGCCTGCCTGCAATTTAGTCTTAGAGCATTTCCTGAAGCACTTATAGGTTAAATGAAAACATGTAGTCATTAAGGTACTGAAGACTGTCCACTCTTGAAGGAAAACTTTAGTCTGTTTCACTGGACAGTTGATGCACAGCTTCTCCTCTCACAGATCAAAATATCACCATCAGGTCATATGGACCTGAAGCAAACTTAATATTATTTATTCTAATTATATCATTTTAGAGCTAAGGAAACTGAGGACCAAGGTAGTAAGTAATAGGAGTTTTGAGCTCCTCTGTTTCTGAACCTTTCTATTTATATCAAACTGCTATTGAATTACATAAATTAAATCTTAGAATTCCATTTAGTGATGTATTTTGGTTATTGATTAGTCACATATTGAACACATTTCAGGATCATGTCAGGATCTTTATTCTGGTCAATCATTTAATGATTTTTTATTAAGTGTCTACTGTGAGCCAGACAAGTGAATACAACCATTACCATGCTGAAGCCTCAGATTGCATTTTAGAGTTCTCTGATTAAGATGTTGGATTAAGTCACTTATTTTGGATTTGCTTAGGAATCTTTGTGTAGCCCTTCTTGGGCATCACATCTGATGGTTGACTTCTCTTATTGGTCCTCACTTGGAATCACAAAATCATTGAATGTTAAATATGGGTGGGATATTTGAGACATGAGCAGTCTCAGAGGTTTCTCAGCTGTTTATTTATTCTTTTTAAGTCTTCTTGGCTTTTTTTTTTAGTATGCCTTGACTTTTAGCAAACCTTCACATACCCCCTATTCAATATGAAAGGAAATAAATTCTAGAATCTGCCATGCATAAGCACAAGACAAAATAAATATATTAATCATAAAATCAATATTTATGGATTTAAACTTAACATTAAATTTAATAAAAATAAAATAAATAATATTTTATTTACATACTTTTAGTATAATAAAGTTGTTAAACATTTGTCAGAATACAGTTAAATAAATTAGCATGAACCATGATTTTATTTGTTAACCAATAGTTTTATTGTCAGTATAGTTTTTGAGATAAATATCTGCATGTGATGTTCAGCCTCCAGTTTCTTTTTTGCTTTGGATTTGAGAACAGGATTGATAATCTTGCTTCACAGAGAATAATTTTTAAAATGTACTGAAGGCCTCATGGAACGTTTGGAAAATTAAGAATTCTTTTCCAAGTTTATGCCAAATATTTAACTTCATTCATTGAAATGCAATTTGGAGTCTCTCTTTATCATTGGGGATCAATCAGATCATCTTTCACCTGGTGGAATTTGCCTTTTTATATTTTTTTCTAACTCATTATTAAAAGGGCTTCTCATTCAGACCTCATTCACTTAGTTTTGATCAGCTTTTTTTCAACTGTCTCATTTTTTTCAGATGTCTTCCCTTTTCCAGCCTACCTCCACCTCTTTACCATTCCCTCTTCCTCCATTATTTTTTTCAGTTAACACTATTACTTTTGGAATATTTTAATAGGGTAATATAGTTATTTTTTCAAATATTCCACATACATCTTTCACCAGATGTTCCTTTTCATTTGGGGTATGTGCATCTCACATAGATTGGGAACCCCCAATCTCTCAAATCATATTCCCACATACATATCATTGGAAGACTGGTTAAATGAACATAAGATGTTCATTTCATATTAAGATGTGGTTTCATATTTATGTGGGAGAATATTTATTTGCCCATTAAAGGTAGAGAATTAAGCTCTTTTATATTCTAATAAATAATTTTCTCATTTTCTCTAGGAGGTTTATAAAAAAGATAAATGAATGGCTGAAGTACATCATTCTACAGTGTCTGAGTTTGTGCTGTTGGGAATTTGTGATTCATGGGAACTTCAGATTTTCTTTTTTCTTTTGATTTTGGTGCTCTACCTGGTCATTGTTTTAGGTAATATCTTTATTGTGATTTTAGTTATTACTGACTCTCATCTCCATTCTCCCATGTACTTCCTGTTGGCCAACCATTCTTTTGTTGATTTGTTGCTTTCCTCAGTCACTACTCCAAAGATGATTACAGATTTGCTAAAGGAAAACAAAACCATCTCCTTTGGGGGCTGCATGTGTCATATCGTCTTTGGGTATTTTGTTGGAAGAGGTGAGACAGTACTGTTTGTGGCCATGCCCTATGATTGCTATGCAGCTATAAGCAAGCCACCCCACCACACATCCATCATGAGCCAAAGAAGATGCATTTGGCTTGTAATGATCTCATCGTCTATTGGATTCGTACCCTCTATGAATCAATTGGTTATGATTGTGGAGCTGCCTTTCTGTGGTCCTAGAGTAGTGAACAGTTTTTTTCTGTGACATCCCACTGGTGATTGAGCTTCCCTGCATTAATTCCTCTTTCCTGGGAATCTTGATGAATTCTGACAGTGGTGTTCTTGCTATGACATGCTTCATTCTCTTACTGATTTCCTATACTTACATCCTACTCACATTTTGCCATTACTCCAAAGGTGGGGCATCCAAGGCACTATCCACTTGCACTGCTTATATCATGGTTGTGTTGTTATTCCTTGGACCCTGCATCTTGATCTATGTATGGCCACTTAACACAACATCTGTGGACAAATTTCTTGCTATGTTTTACTCAGTCATCACACCTCTCCTGAATCCAGCCATCTATACCTTGAGAAACAAAGAGATGAAAGTTTCCCTGAGAAGATTTAAAAGTCAGTATGTGAATTCTAGGTGGGATTTGTAAGTGCTTTGTACTTAGAAGTTCCATGTTTTGTGTATCTCAGTAGACCAGTTAATGGCTGCAAGTAATGTTGCATACAATTCCAGGTATTTGATTTGCAAATAAAAGTTGTCATATAAAATAAGATAATATACAAAATTAGTGTGTTGATAATCAAATTAATGATTTATTGTGTTATTCATTGTTAGCCTATTATTCATTATTATATTATAATTTATAATTAATAATTGAATACATTAAATACATATCTTACTCTAGAAATTTAGTACCCAAGTCTTCATGAGCAATGCTCCATAATGACTTGTTTTCATGCCTCCAGAAAAATCCAAAAAGATCTTTATTTGAATAGACTTTGTCTCTCATGTGGTACCAGTGGAATTGGTTGGTGACTGCATTCATCCTGAAGTTCAACAGAGAATGTAAGCTCCAGGGACTATTTCATTTTTGTCTTTGTGTCTCTGGCACTGAGTCCACTGCTTGGTACAGAGTGGACATTTAATAAATGATTGTTGATTGGTTAATTGAGGTCTTGCACTTAATCTTTATCACAACTGGGATCTTGAAAATTGTGGGTGATTATGATTAATTTGTCAAGCTTAAGTGACTTTTGAATAATGGGGAAAAAGTAACAGAATCACTACCTCTTCCTTTTACCCTCCCCTCTCACCTAAGAAGAAACTGGGATTTTTTTTTTCAAGGGGGAGAAAAAAGGCAATACAGGAGACAACAAGGAATATACAGTTTGTAGATGTCATTTTATACTGTTTTTCACCCACTCAGAAGGAATTAAATGAAAGTAAGCCTTTATACTTCCCCTATGAGTTCTTATAATTTTAATCAGAGAATGTATTACATTTGATTTCTTTTACTCGATTTGCCTATGATTATGAGTTGTCTGTAGAGTGTAGTCATCAAATACACAATTTGAGAAAAGATCTGTTACCAATACTTGTTTGGTTTACTTTGTTGATCTTCAATTTAAAAATCATACATCACAATCATTTTCTTCTGAGATAAAGTTAATTGTGTCATGGTTAAATTATAGGAAATCATCATTATTATTTTACCAAACTAATCAAATTGCATGAATGGGGATGATGTTGTCAATATCCTTTGATTCTAGTGGGAAAAAGACAAAATACAGTAAAAGAGTTAACAGCAACAACAAAAATAATGAACAATAAGCAACAAATTCTAGCATTTATATAGCATTTCAAATTTGTAAAGTGCTGTTTGCAAACTTACATCATTTATTAATGAAAATTACCTCTTTTGGGCCAAATAGTAGAACTATTTCCCTATAATGAGACTGATGGGGGAGGTCATATAATCTCATTGTCACCCATTTCATCTCTACTGAACAGGATGCCAGGGGTTGAGAGAATTATAAACATTTTCTTAATTAATGTGACCCCTTTTTGGACCAGTTGTATTATACCAAAGATCGTGTAAATTTAGGGGGTGGATATTAGTTCATTCTAGCTTCCTTCGTTCTAGGGGACATCCTATCTTTATCTCACTGAATTGATTTAGTCAGTTAGCATGATTCTTAGCCCTCAACTTGCCCTTCTTTGTAAATTGGCAAATATTTCCCATCCTCCAGTCATGGAAGAACTATTTGGGGGCAATATTGCTCTGTATATATTCCCCGGCCTCATTCCTGAGTCCTCTTTTTTGATATAACTCAATATCCTCCTTGACTTGGCATCAGGAAGAGATCTTTGTTTAAATCTTGCTTTATTTACTCACTAGCTGTGTGATACTGGTTAAGTCAATTAGCCTCTCAGACTCAATTTCTCCATTGGATAAGAGGGAAAATAATATCACCTACCTCACAGGGTTGCTGTGAGGATTGACAAAAGTAAAGCTTTTTGCATATCTTAAATTGCTAAATAAGTGCTATTTGTATCATCATCATCATCATCATCATCATCATCATCCTCTTTCACCTTACAATCTTCTCATGAAACAACCCAAATAAAGCATGATCACTTCAGGTGTGAAAACTCTTGTTGGACACCAAATGCATTTGAATGAAGGAACATAAAATAATTCCAAGCCTGGAAAGTCCTATTTCAAATATGACTGGATAAGGCCTTTCTGTCATAGAGTAACAGTCATGTATGACCTGAGATGGGAATGGACTCTGCATAGATATATTGATATGTTTTTACTGATTCTAAATCCTCTGATTCCAATAGCTAGCTCTAAATTTTCACTGATATTTCTGATGCAACTCTTGTTTCCACATTTTACTTCCACTGAGGCAATAAATACCCTAACTTGTTACTACCACTCATGCTCTCATCCTCATCTGGGTTAGTCCCAATCCTGAAATTTCTCTGTTCTCCCCTTCAACTGTGTCCTTTGGAACCCTCATCTCATTTTTTTTCAGCCAAAGACAAGGTTTATTAGAACATCAGTCATATTGGGCAGACTCTTAAGGAGTCTGAGCATTAGTAAGCTATTGGTTAGATTAGAAGAATCTGAGCAGTGGCTAGATAATAGGAATCTAAGCCTCATCTCATTTTCTTACAAACTTTTATTCATCTAATATTTCTTCCACTCTTATTCATCTAATCCTTTTTGATTAAAATTAGTGTCTTCTTTCTGATAAAAACTTGGCCTTCTGGAAGACACCCCCCTTTATTGGCCACCTGACCACAGCAGGATGTTCCTTCTCGTACTCTTGATACATTGGGCCAAGAAGAAGGGTCAGCAAACTCCTTATTGCTCATTGCCACTTTTAGAGTCTCCCTTTATTGTCATCTCTTTTCAAACTTTCCTTTTCTGAGAGTCACACCAACTGTCTATATCTTTGGAGTCTGTATATTTGTTGCTGGTTTTCACATCATATGCCTTTTTCAAATATTTTAACATCAGATAGTGTTCCTTTCTATAGCAGGTGGTACAGTGATTAAAGGGTTGAGTCCAGAGTCACTAAGACCAGAGTTCAAATTGAGCCTCAGGCAAATGTCACAGTGGCTGTGTGACCATGGACAAGTTACTTAACTTCTGTTTGCCTCAGTTTGCTCAAGTATAAAATGGGGGTGACAACAATGGAGCCAATAATAATGTTGACAAAGCTGGAACCAGAAAGTTGGAACAAGAAAGGGATTTAATTCAATCCAGCTAGGCATATGCATTAAGCATGTACTATATGCCAATGAATGTGTGAATTTCTGGGGATACAAAGAAAAATTTAAAATAGCCCTGTTCTCAAGGACAGCATTTTCAACTGTCAATATTCAAGGACATTGACAGAGGGCATCTGGCAAAATGTAGTTAATACTATGGCAAGAGATTTGGATTCCATGCTTCTGGACATCTTATTTACCATGGAGGATGTAGGACCAAACGTGCTCACATATTTTTCAGGACAGAAGTGTTCCTAAGTAGGAGGATCTGCTTAATTTTTAAATGCCTCAGGTGACCAATCAGGTAGGAAAATAGAAATCTTGAACCTAGAAAGTTCCTGTCATAGAAGATCTACAAATGTAACAAAACTGATCAGTATATTAAAAAAAAATATGAGGCAGACTTCCAAGGGTAGAGTCAAAATGGAGGGGTAAAAAAAACACAGGCTCTCACAACATTCCCTTCCAAACAACATTAAAGTAATGCATGAAATCAAATTCTGGAGTGGCAGAAACAACAAAAAGTCAGGATGAGACATTCTTCCAGCCCAAGATAACTTAGGAGGACAGAAAGAGAGCTCTGTGACATGGGGGTGGAGACAGGTCTGGGGTCTAAGTGTATGCAACAATAGTTGTGGGACACAGTGGTGGCAAAAGAAACAGCAGCAGCTTTGGGAGCTCTCAAGTCAAAGGTTTTAAGGGGAGCTGACAACTCATCAGAAAGAGATTACATGGGACCACTGTGCAAGTACTGAACGTAGGACCAGATGTTTGGAGAATCCATTGGCTATAACCATTTCTGGGTCATAATTTAAGGGCAGAGAGGAGCAGTTTCTGTGAATAGGTAACAGAAGCCCTGAGGAAACAGTACGATTTTTGGTCACAAAGCATCAGGGACCCTGAGGAACAATATCACTTCTGGTCCCAAGGGAGTAGGAAACTGGAGGAGCAGTATTGATTGCAACCCCTGGAGATCAGGGGCCATGTCTGGATAAGGAACAGAGTATAGACCAAGAGAGCATTGGCCATACCTCTCCATAGATCACACCACCTTGGAAGCACCAAAAACTTCCAAAACCCTAGAACTAGCTCTAAAAATGGTAGTGTGAAAAAACTTAAAGTCTGAGACAGTGCCCATGCCCCCACGCACTCTGGCAAAAGAGCCCAACTTTAATATAAAATTCAAAATCAAGAAATAGTGTGGAAAAATGAGTAGATTAAAGAAAAAAGGCCTGACCATAAAAATCTACTATGGTGACAGGGAAGATTAAGACACAAACTCAGAAGAAGACAATGGAGTCAAAACACCTACAAGCAAAGTCACAGAAGAAAAAAAAAATGTGAATTGGAGAAAAACCCATCAAGAATTCCTAGATGAGGTAGAAAAATGATTTTTAAAAACATTTAAGATTTGTAGAGGAAATTTTAGATAAAAAAAGAGATAAAAAGGAAGAAAATTATGAAAAGGCAATTAACATATTGGTAAAAGAGGCACAAAAATTACTGAAGAAAATAACATCTTAAAAAACAGAATTGGTCATACAGAAGGAGAGGTAAAAAAATTTAACTGATGAAAATAACTCCTTAAAAAGCAGAATTGGCTCAGATTCTTAAAATCTAGCCAATCTGCTCAGATTCTTACAATCTAGCTAATAGCTTACTAATGTTCAGACTCCTGAAGAGTCTGCCCGATATGATGGATGTTCCAACAAACCTTGTCTTTGGCTGAAAGAAGACTTGGGTCAAATTCTTTAAGCCAGGGACTTCATGTTGTGATATTGGGGTCCCAGCACTCCAGAACCCCTAAACCATATTATTTTGGTGGCCCTTATGGGGAAACTGCCTAACCCCAAGTTCTTCTCCAGCCAAGACTGGAAGGTATGTAAGCCTCCCTTCCCTCCTTTCTTGCTCTGCAGTTAGGGTTGGTCTCTAAGCACCAAGGCTTGGAGGTGCTTTTCTGGCAGACAGATACAAGGCTGTCTCTCACTTGACCTGACACTCTCAGGCTCTTGGTCCACTGGGTCGATTCAAGGTCATGGACCTGGGTACACCTTCTGCAACATTGTGGACAAGGACTGATGCCTTATCTGGAAGTGTATGCTCAATTCTGTTAATTCCCTTGGTGTTAGGGAATTGGGGAAAACTGCAGTTGCTTTTTGGTTCCCTGAGGCTTACTTACTCCCTTCCCTCTGCACCTCTGAATCCTCATTCATGGAGGTTACAGAGAAAGTTAGAACAGCTAAAAATATCTTGGCAGATTTTGGAGGTTTTGTGATTGATCATTAAGGACTTTTGAAACTCCTCCTTACAACCCTGGTCACTCCTTTCTCCCACTCCCTTCCCTTGAGTCAAGAGGGTATCCATTAACCCCTCTCAAAGCAGAAGAGACTTTCACCCTTTACCCCTCACCTTTGATTTTGCCCTCCCCCACCTGGGAAGAGAAGGAGGGAGGAGAGGGAGCAACTATGATATGGGCCCCCCTGGCAATGTCCTTGGGCTCTAGGGCAACCTTTATCTGGATGCAAACCCCAGGTTCAGCACACCTTGTTTAAGGTAAAGAAACTGGCCTCTGAACTTGGGTCAACAAGCTCTTCTTAAAGTTTTAGTTTTAACTGTTAATGATCAAATGTTGATTCTCTGTGTAAAGTAACTTGGAAGTGCATTTAAAAAAACTGAAGTCCCCTGAATGGTAATGGGTTGCTTTCCAGTTTCAAACTGGTGAACTTTCTGTATCAGTTATGTCAAGCAACTTTTCATAATTTTGTTACCGCTAAAATAATTTAGCTATTGTTGGTTATTGTTTTAATGTGTAAACTAGCCAAAAAGTTTGTCTGGGTTATGTATGGCTTGCTGAGAATTTTCAAGTGTATAGAAATCTCTAATGATTGACTTTTTACACCAGGACAAATTTAAATTTGAGATGTAAATCCTGGAAAAGTTTTTCCTAAGCTGTGATTAGTAAAACTTGCTTTTTGAGGTAAAAGCTCATAGGATTTTATTTTGAGTTGTCTGATGGGTCCTAATCCATCGATAATCAATAATCCACCATCTGAGAGAAATGCCACAAGCTACTCAGAGAAGGTGATACTGGTGGGAAGTAAGCACTGGGAAAAGCTGAGAGGACAATTTTAGCCTCAGTCTAAGATGGGACCTTCCTGGCTCAGTTTCCCCATTATATTCCTGTGAAAAGGAATGTTACCCATCTGGCTATTCCTGAGTATGGCTATGAGGTGGATTTGATAATTGCATGGTTGAAAAACTGAGTTTTCCAAACAGAGCTAAGGATATTTTATCCTGTCATTGGGTCCTGCAGTCTTCTCTGTCGAAGTTGTGTCTTCCAGACTACAGGCCATTCACCTACAGTTGGTAGCAAACAGGAGGTACCAGCCAATGTCTATTCTTCCCTGGATGCAGCCTGTGCTCAGTTCCAGTCAACCTCCTCTTTGGGACCCCCTTGAGACAGGGACAGCTCTATGCCCCTTGCCAGCAGGAAGCAGTTTCAGGAGCTGAGATCTTCGCCCCTTACTCCAAAAGAATTTAGGTCCCATTTGTTTGAGGGGGTAATGATAAGGTTGGAATCTAGACCCCAAAAAGAAAAAACCCTGGACTTTCCCACATGGCCAAATCTCTTGCATTCTCCTGAGGCTATAATTCCATACCTCCCTATGGCCCCAGGCCACTTCCCACCCTTAATCCTAACTAGGCTCCATTCTCCCTTGGTCACCCCTGGAGTTCTATTACCTCATAGACTACTTGGTCACTCCTAGATCCCTCCCATAATCTTTCTGTATATAAGGTCCATCTTGTCTCCATTAAGATGCTCAGATTCTTAAAATTGAGGCACTGGTCAGATTCTTATAATCTAGCCAATAGCTTACTACTGTTCAGACTCCTTAAGATTCTGCTCAATATGATGGATGTTCTAATAAACCTTGCCTTTGGCTGAAAAAAAAAAACAGAATTGGCCAAATGGAAAAAAAAAAAGAGGTACATAACCTCACTGAAAAAATAATTCTTTAAAAATTAGAGTTGGACAAGTGGAAGCTAATGACTTCATGAAACATCAAGAAACAATAAAACAAAGCCAAAAGAATGAAAAAAAATGTAGAAATGTGAAATATCTCATTGGAGGAACAACTGACCTGGAAAATAGATCCAGGAGAGATAAGTTGAGAAATACTGGAGCATCTGAAAGCATGACCAAAAAACAGAGCCTAGTCATCCTCTTTCAAGAAATTGCCAAGGAAAACTGCATTGATATTCTAGAACCAGAGGGTAAAATAGAAATTGAGAGTCCACCAATCACCTCCTGAAAGAAATCCCCAAATGAAAACTTCCAGGAATATTATAGGCAAATTCCAGAGCTCCCAAGTGAAGGAGAAAATACTGCAAGCAGCTCAAAAGAAACAGTGCAACTATTATGGAGCAAAAGTCAGAATAACACAAGATTTAGCAGTTTCCTCATTAAAAGCTCTGAGGGCTTGGGATATGATATTCCAGAGGGTAAAACAGTGAGGATTACAGTCAAGTATCACTTACCCAGAGAAAGTGAGTATAATCCTTTAGGGGGAAAATGGATATTTAATGAAATAGAGGACTTTCAAGCATTCCTGATAAAAAGACCAGAGCTGAAAAGAAACTTTGACAACTAAATAAAAGACACAAGAGAAGTATGAAAAAGAAAACAGGAAAGAGAAATCAATAAATTTAATAAATTTAAATAAATTTAAAGTGCAATAAATTTAAACTGTTTATATTCCTACATGGGAAGATGATCTGATGATACTTGTAACTCCTAAAATCTTTCTGATTATTAGGGCAATTAGAGGGAGGATACACTGACAGAGGGAATAGGTGTGTGTTGGATATGATGGTATGATCATACAAAAAATAAAATTAATAGATGAGAAAGTGGAATGCACTGGAAGAATGGGAAAGAGAGAGGTAGAGTGGCGAGAATGATGTTATATAAAAGAGGCCTGCAAGGAAGAGCATTTATAGTGGAGAAAAAGATGGTGGGGGGGCTGGGTGGAGGAGCACATGGACCTTACTCTCATCAGAATTGGCCCAAAGCAGAAATAACATACATATTCATTTGGCTGTAGAAATCTAACTTGCCCTACAGGAAAGTAGGAAAGGAAGGGGATAAGAAATAGGGGAATGGTGCTGATAGAAGGGAGGGTGGATTAGGGTGGTAAAAGTAAGAAGCAAAAAACTTTTGAGAGTGAACAGGGTGAAAGGAGAGAGAGAGAGTAGGATAAAAGAGGGGAAATAGGGTGGAAAAATACATAGTAACCATAACTGTGAAAAAAGTGTTGCAGCAAATTTCTCTGATAGAGGCCTCATTTCTCAAGTATATAGAGAACTGAATCAAATTTATAGAAATAAGAGCCGTTCATCAATTCATAGATGGTCAAATGATATGAATAGGCAGTTTTTAGATGGAATGATCAAAGCTCTCTATAATCATATGAAAATTTGCCCTCAGTCACTATTGATTAGAGAAATGCAAATTAAAGCATCTCTGAGCTACCACACTACAGCTATCAGATTGGCTAATATGACAGAAAAGGAAAATGACAAATGTTGAAGGGCATATGAGAAAATTGATATACTAATATACCATTGGTGAAGTTGTGTACTGATTCAAACATTCTGTAGAGAAATTTGGAACTCTGTTCAATGAGGTATAAAACAATGCAAACCATAAAGTGGTTGGACCAAAGCTGAAACGAAGCTCAGCTGTGGATGTGCCTGGTGCTGAAAGGAAAGTCTGATGCTATAAAGATCAATATTGCATAAGAATCTGGAATATAGTATCTATGAACCAAGGTAAGCTAGATGTGGTCAAACAGGAGATGCATTGGTTAAACATCAACATCTTAGGTGTCAGTGAACTTAAATGGACAGAAATAGGTGAATTTAATTCAGCTTATCATTACATATACTATTATGGGTAAGAATACCTTAGAAGAAATAGAGTAGCCCTCACAGTCAAAAAGATAAGAAAAGTAGTACTGGAGTATAATCTCAAAAATGACAGAATATGTTTCAATCCAAGGGAAAGCATTCAACATCACAGGAACATAAGACTATGCCTCAACCACTGATGGTGAAGAGGTCAAAGTTCATTTGTTCTATGAAGACCTATAACATCTTCTAGTAATAATAGCAAAAAAAAA
Source organism: Vombatus ursinus (assembly GCF_900497805.2). Taxonomy (NCBI): domain Eukaryota; kingdom Metazoa; phylum Chordata; class Mammalia; order Diprotodontia; family Vombatidae; genus Vombatus; species Vombatus ursinus. The sequence goes on from NW_020954658.1 coordinate 311,270, forward strand.
AAAGTCAAATTCATCATAGGGGATTGGAATGCTAAAGTGGGAAATCAAAGTATAATTGAAAGAACACAGAAGTTTGGCGTTGGAAGACAAAATGAAACAGGGCAGAGACTAATATAGCTTTGTCAAGATAACTTACTAGTCATAGCAAACACTTTTTCAACAACCCAAAATGTGACTCTGATGTAATTCAGCTGTTTTTCAATCCTGTCTGACTCTTGGTGACCTCATTTGGGGTTTGCTTGGCAAAAGATATTGGAGTAGTTTGCCATTTTCTTCTCCAGCTCATTTTACAGAGGAGGAAACTGAGGTTAACTGGGTTAAGTGACTTGTCCAAGATCACACAGCAAGTGTCTGAAGTTATACTATAACTTGAAAAAATGAGTCTTCCTGACTTGAGGCCCACCACTGTATCCATTGTGCCACCTACATGCCCCACAGGTGACTAACTACAAATGGACATCATCAGATGTTCAATATTAAAATCAGATTGATTGCACACTTTGTAGCCAAAGGTGAAGAAGCTCTATATAGGTAAAACAAGACCTGGGGTTGACTATAGCTCAGATCATGAGCTTCTTATTGCAAAATTCAGAAAGAAGGGAAAGCCACCAGACCATATGGGTATGACCTAAATAACATCCCTTGTGCATATGAAGTAGAAATGACAAATAGATTTAAAGGATTAGATCTAGTAGATAAAGTGTCTGAAGAACTATGGACAGAAGTTTTCATTTACACGAGGCAGCAACAAAAACATTCCATAGAAAAAGAAATGCAAGGAAGTAAAATGGCTTTACAAATAGCTGAGGTAAGAAGGAAAGCAAAAGGTAAAGGAAAAAGGAAAAGATACACCCAGCTGAATGCAGAATTCCAGAGAATAGCAAGGAGTGATAAAAAGGTTTTCTTAAATGAGCAATGCAAAGAAATAGAAGAAAACAATAGAATGGGAAAGACATCTTCAAGAAAATTACAGATGTCAAAGCAATGATTCACACAAAAATGGACATGATAGAAGACAAAAATGGTAGGGCTTTAATAGAAGCAACAAAGATTAAAAAGAGGTGGAAAAATATACAGAAAACTATATTAAAAAGTTCTTAATATCACCAATAAGCACAGTGGTGTGGTTACTGATCTAGAGTCAGACATCCTGGAGAATGAAGTGAAATGGGCCTTATGAAATATTATTAACAACAAAGCTAGTAGAGGTGACAGTTTCAGCTGAGATATTTAACAACATAAAAGATGATGCTATTAAAGTGCTGCAGTCACTGTGCCAACAAATTTGGAAAATTTAAGGGGCAGCTAGCTGGCACAGTGGATAGAGCACTGGCCCTGAAGTCAGGAGGACCTGAGTTCAAATTTGGCCTCAGACCAAACACTTGACACGTACTAGGTATGTGAGCTTGGGCAAGTAACTTAACCCTGACTGCCTCACCAAGAAAAAAAAAAGGAAAATTCAACAGTTGCTACTAGATTGGAAAAGATCAGTTTATGTTCCAGTCCTAAAGAAGGGCAATGCCAAAGAATGTTCAAATTACTGAACTCACTTCCCATGCCAGCAAGGTCATGCTTAAGTTTCTGCAAGTGAGACTTCAGCAATATATGAACTAAAAATTATCAGAAAAGCAGGTATATAAATCAAACCTCACCAAAGAAAATCTGTTTCCTTTTTTTTCTTTTCCCAGATAAATCTAGTGTTCTCCTAGGTGACCCTGCAGATAAAAAGCTGGACCTTAAGTCAGAAAGACCTGAGTTCAAATCCAGCCTCAGACATCTAGCCATATAACTTTGCACAAGTCACTTCACCAGCCTCAGTTTCTTCTTCTGTAAAGGTGGAGATATAATAAGAGCACCTACTTCCCAGTGCTTTTGTGAGGATAAAATAAAGTGTTTGTAAAGTGCTTTGCAAATCTTAAGATACTTCATCAACATTTACTATTACCTATTTTCCTAGTCTTCCAACTTTCTTCTTGGAATTTTTTCTTTTAAAAATTCAATACTATCTTGTTTCTTCCATGTCCTGCCTAATAGTCTAATGTACGGGATACTCCAAAAATTCCAGTTTACACTATAATTCTCTCCCTCTTTAAAGGAAGGAAAGGAGGGAAATAAGCATTGATTCACTGCCAACTGTGTGCCATGTACTGTGCTAAGACCTTCAAAATGAAAGGAAATAAGCATTTATAAAATTTGTATTATGTGCCAAGCACTTTGCCAAGAGCGTTAGAAAGGAAGATAATAAGCATTTAGTAAGCACCTTCTATGTGCCAAGCACCATGCTAAGTTCTTTTTTCTGTTACAAATATCATCTCATTTGATCCTTGAGACAACCCTATGGGGTAGGTGTTGATAATCATTTAAGATCAATTGAACCGCAATAAGGGCCAAAAACCTGAACTAATCTTTTCTCTCTGAGTGAACTAACAATGCCCCTTCCTGTGTCAGCAACAGCAAGACCAGCTGATGAGCATTCTTCCTGTTTGTGATCACTAAGAACAGGATACGTGTGATCAGACACTCTCTTGAATAGTGGGACTTTTCTTATTTTGGTATCCTATGGACATATGTTATGTAGGGGAAACACAGATATTCTTGGACTGTAATTCCAATGGACACTTTGATACTTCTCTTGTCTTATTGCATTTACATCACATTCAACTAAGAAACTTCCTTTCTCACACTGTATGTTAAAAACACATGGAGGCTATATATTTTTTTGAGTAACACAGATATCCTGAGTCATGGTTTAAATGTCCTCCTAAAATTGCTTGAGTCAGTCAGAGTTAAAGCTCTGGCTCCCTCTACATTTCGCTAACTTAAGGGAATAAACAATATGAATTTACTTATCACCTAGCTTGTTGCCTCTTTAACCAATTTCAGGTTGACAGTGCTACTTTCATTTTACTATTGAGGAAACTGAGGAAAACAGAGGTTAAGTGACTTACCCTGGATCACATTTTAAAATTATACATATGCAAATATCTGCATATACACACATGCACAAGTATTTCTCTCTCCTCTTACTTTTCCCCTTCCCCGTGATATGTTAAAAAAATAAAAATTACTTATAAAAACAGGCATATTCTTGCAAAACTAATTCCCATATTGGTCATGTCTCAAAATGTACGTTTTATTTTGCATTTTATATCCATCGATTCTCTAGCAAGAGAATAGGGAGCGACCTTGTTTCATAGTTAGTCCTCTAATGTTGTGGTTTATCATTGCATTTATTAGAATTCCAAAGTCTCTTAAAGTTGTTTTTCTTTATACTGTTGTTGTCATTGTATACCATTCTCCATGTCTTTTCACTTCATTCTGCACCACTTCATTCAAGTATTTCCATTTCCTCTGAAAATGATCATTTGTCATTTTTATGGCACAATAACATTTCATTATATTAATTTACAGTAATTTATTTAGCCATTTTCCGATACATGAACACACCTAATGAACCTCTCAATATCAATGAATGAAAAACATTTATTAATGGTTGAAAGGAGCCTCAAATACTCATAGAATTGAGAATAGCCATCTAAGTGTTAGTTGGTTGAAGGCTGTATCTTCACACTAAACTTCCTTAGGGAAGATTTCATCTTTTCCATTTAGTTATTATATCTGTAAGGAAAAACAAAACAAACCAAAACCAAAAATCTTTTTTATGGTTAGAATTTAGTGAAAGAATATAACAGATTAATGTTGGCCATCCATCATGCCAACTCTAAATGAAAAACTTAAGGACCAACCTCTTCAGTGGACACACAGATTATCACCTTGTAGGCTGGCAGACTTTCTCTGTGGCCCTGGGAATTTCCACATATAGGAACTCTTTCTCAAGCAGAGAAAGTGAGAGGAAACATCTTTGTACAATAATGAGCACTGGCAGGGATTCAATCCCAGTGGGATTTATTAAATAATGCTGTTGATTTCACCTAGACTTCAAAGCAAAGAATTATTTCTTGTTGTTGTTTAGTTGTTTCAACCATGTCCAACTCTTTGTGACTCCATTTGGGGTTTTCTTGGCAAAGGTTCTAGAGTGGTTTGCTATTTCCTTCTCCAGCTCATTTTACAGATGAGGAAATTGAGGCAAACCACGTTGAATGACACAGCTAGTTAGTGTCTGAGGCCAGATTTGAACTCAGGAAGATGAGCCTTCCTGACTTTAGTCCTAGGACTCTATCCACTCTGCCACCTAGCTGCCCTAAAGAATTGTTTTCTATTCAGTTATAGTGAATAGAGAGTCTTGCCAAAATGGGTGTGTTATCTATTTAAATCTCTTCATAATACTTACTTGATAGGAACGCATAAAACTGATGCAAATGAGTTCTTTAAACATTTTAATGAACTTTAAAACTAACCTTTTTCTGAGATGAATGCTTTGTGTTATGTAAATTCAGGATCCTGAACTGTAGTTTGAAATTAATTCTTGTCCTACCAGTCCTGGATTCTCAAAGGCCATCCCAAAATATAGAAAGCTCCTATAGGTCTTATGAAATTGAAAAATCCATGAGGAAATGAATTAGTAAGTCTAGAGCTAGGCTAGCTAAGTTTTGTAAACTAAGGCACACACCCCAAGGAATCTGGATATCTCTTTCCTCCAAGGGAAGATGTCCAGAGGGCACAAAGGACAGCCCAAGAAATCTCTTTTCCTCAGAGAGGAAGGAAACTGGAGGGAGACTGAAGGGTTAAGGTCTTTGGACCCCCCCCCTTTGAATTTTCCAGTGACTTCCAGAAACTCAGCCCCTGAACTGAGATCCCTGTGCTTTGCCTGAGGCATCTGCAAATTTTAAAGGCCATTTCATTGTGGCCCTCATGGTCTGCACCTGGCCCCAACCTATACCACTGCTCCTTGATTCCATCTATACCTACTCTTTGACCACTGTATGTAAGTGTCTATCTTTCCCCCATTAGATCTCACAGATTCCTTAAGGGTCTGGCCTGATTGTTAATACAAGCATCACAAATGAATGGATTCTTAGGATTTTGCCCACCCCAAATGGTATTTTAATAAACATTGTCTCTGACTGAAAGAAGACTTGAGTCAAATTCTTTCAAGGCAGGACCCAGAATTTAAGCCTTTGTGATGCAGATACAACTGGGCCATAGTCTTAAGGAGTCTGAGTGATCTATTGGGGGAAAAATGGACACTTATATGCAGTGGTCAAGGAGTGGGTCTAGATGGAATCAAGGAGTGGTGGTATAGTTTGGGGCCAGGTGCAGAGAATGATGGTCACAATGAAATGGCAGTTAAAAGGATTATTTGCCAATGTCTCGGGCAAACCCCAGGGATCTGAGTTTAGGGGCTGAGTTCCTGGAATTCATTGAAAGTTCAAAGGGGAAGGGTCCAAAGCCCATACAGGACAAGACAATGCCTGTGAAATCAAAAGTGATCTTTATATATAGGTATGATATGATCACATGGAGCAGACAGCCTAATGCTGATACAGCTCTTCTATGCAGAAGATGAGGATCACATATATATTTTCCTGACAAAAGCAGGCAGGAAATGAGATTAGGCTGGTCAGAGAAGGGGACCAGGCTTGTAGTGGGAAGAGAGCACCAGGCATGAGGGGAGGGGTAGTGTCAGGAAATGGGGAGACACACAGACACACACAGGCAGACACACACATATATCTGCATATCAGAGAGGTTCATACATCTTTGAGTTCATGGGCAAATATTAGATTTCTCTTTCAATAATATTTGTTAAGACTTTTCTACCACTTTCCATTACTCTCACCTCTGCATACACAATTTTGACACCAAGTATTACTTGACCTTTTCTTTCTTTCTTTCTTTCTTTTTTTTTTTTTGGTTAGACAATGGTGTTAAGTGACTTGCCCAGGGTCACACAGCTAGTAAGTGTCAAGTGTCTGAGGTTGGATTTGAACTCAGGTCCTCCTGACTCCAGGGACTCCAATGAACATTTATTTATCTTGGATATTAGAGAACACAATGACAAACATATTATAACAGTCCCTGTCTTCAAGTAGCTCATGTTTTACCCTGGGAATACTGCATGTAAAAAGATAAATCAGATAATTGCTTAACTTCTTTCAGACAGAGCAGATACATGCCTTAGTAGTCTGACCTTCACTTTTATGGGGAAAGGATGTCAGAAGGGAATATAATATTTTGTTGGTGATCACTTAGTTTGGCTCATTAGGCTATGGAATGCTCCCTCCCATCCTATCATATTGTTCTGGGATTCATCTGCTCTAGGAGTCATCTAGTCCTGGCCCAATCTCCTCCTTCACTTATCTACTAGCCACTGCTGTTTGGAAGGAGGTCCATTCTCAAGCTCACCACTCAGTGACAGGGAGACCTTTCATATATGTTTAAAGACTGGAAGTCACCCAAACCCACTTCAACTCTTTTTTCCTGGCCTCGGTTTGGGAGGGGGCTGCCTATGTTGTTAGAACTACAATGTCCTATGGGAAGAGGAGACTCCTGGTTGGCCAACTTCCCCATAAGCTGGCAGAGGGATTGCGATGTATGTATAACATTCACCAGAGGATTTGGGTGTATTAAAGTCCTATCCTTCCTATGTCATCCTCTTCTGATTAAATGTGAAGCCTCTTCCTGGGTTCCAATGCTAATTTAACACATTCTAAATGTATCTATTCTTAGGCATGATCCTTTCTCCTGAGCTAGTATAGCTCTAAGGAAGATTATGATTGATCTAGTCATGCAACTCTAAGAACTTGTGCAAGTTAACTCAAGTATTGGAAAACTGAGGCTTAAACATGGTCTGAACATGAAATTGATGAGAGAATATCTGGAAATATATAAGGGAATCTGTGGAAAGTCCATTATTAGTAAAAGGATTGAATATATTGAGACTATTATGGGAAGTAAATGCATTTGCTTTATGCTTCTGTTTCTTCAGTTTGTTGTATTGCTATGGTTCATCTTTCTCTTCCTCCTCCTCCTCATTCTTCTTCTTCCCACATGTATTCTAGTGAACCTTTTTTTCTTCTCCTTTCTTAACCTTTCCTTTGCTGACCTAATCTTGTTACCCTTCTACTTTCTTGCATCTCCAAGACCCATGACCTGCAGCCTTTTGAAATTTTTGCTGGTAAGACAAATACAACATCCACTTTTCATCCCCACAATTTTAATTACTTTCCTTGTTCTCTACTCTTAGGTCATTTCAGCAACTGTGGAACCAGTTGAATCAATGGAGGGAACAAATGACTCTATGGTAGCTGTGTTTGAGTTTCTGAGTCTTTCTTCTTCTTGGGAGTTGAAGTTTCTACTATTTTTGTTCTTCTCCTTGTTTTTTATGGGAACCATGCTGGGAAATCTTTTTATTGTATTTACTGTGATTTTTGACCCCTACCTGCACTCCCCTATGTATTTCCTGCTGGACAATCTCTCCTTCATTGACTTAGGTCAGTCTGCTACTGCAGTACCAAGGATGATAGTGGATCTTTTCAGTGAATGTAATATGGTCATCTCCTTCCAGATTGCATGACACAGATGTTCTTTATCCATGTCATTGGAGGAACTGAGATGGTTCTGTTCATAGCCATGGCTATGACAGATATATAGTAATCTGTAAGCCTCTCCACTCTTTGACAATCATGAGTCAGAAAATGTGCATTTGCTTTGTAGTGACTGCCTGGATAGTTGGGATGATTCATGCTCTTTCTCAGTTTGTTTTTGTTATAAACTTGCCCTTCTGTGCCCCAAACAACATGGAGAGCTTTTATTATGACTTTCCTCAGATCATAAAACTTGCCTGCATAGACACCTATAGGCTGGAGTTTGTGGTCACAGCCAACAGTGGATTTATCTCCATTGGGACTTTTCTCCTATTGATGATATCCTACATTTTCATCCTGATCTGTGTTCGACAACATTCTGCAGATGATTAGTCCAAAGCCTTCTTTACTTTATCAGCTCACATCACTGTGGTGGTTCTATTTTTTGGTCCATGTATGTTTCTTTATGTGTGGTCACTTCCTACATTGTCACTTGATAAATTCTTTGCTATTGTTGACTTTGTTATCACCCCTGTCTTGAATCCTGCTATCTATACATTAAGGAATAAGGATATGAAGATGGCAATGAGAAGACTGAGTAGCCAGATTGTGAGCTCTAGGGAGAACTTGTGATATATTTTATTGATAAAGGTCAAGAGATAATTTTGGCTTACTGTGCTCACATTGGGATATGTGCATCTAATTTTCAACATATGAGATCACACAAGTTGGAAGAAAATATGGTATGAGGAACTCTTAGCAGTTCATCTAGATGTAAGAGATGAGATGATTTTGCTTATCACCGAGGACAGAAGGACATTCCTTCATATTGATAAGGACTGAAAATGTTACCCTGAATTATTTTAGGAGACAACACATTAAACTGTCACATGCCTATTTCAGTGCCATATTTTCACCAGACTTTACTTCATCTTCATTGCATGCTAGATATCTTCATGGAAATTCCATGTATCCAATTGATAAAAATAGAGGTTTTATATTTATGTAATAAACATAATATATAATAAACATAGAATAAAGATAGAATAAAATGGCAAAAAATTTCCTCAGTTTTTCCATTATAAAAGTGTTAAGTTATTGGAATAGGAATACCAAGTCAATGATACTTAAGTTCTTGAGTCAAGCTTGTGATTTCTCCCCATGCTTTGCCAGTATGGGCAGCTACTTTGGAGGTATATAGAAGAGATCCTACATGTATCAACAAGGTTTTGGATACTGATTTTGGGCCATTGCATTTTCCTGCAACTTCTTCATTCTAAATGTGGCTACAACTCACTATTCAATGACTTGCACCTCTACCTTAATTACTGATTCTTACTTGGTATGCCTGGTTTAGGAAAGAAACATCTAATCCACAGAATAAGAACCACCTTCAGTCCTCAGCATTTAGGGGAAGGTTAGCTTTTCTTGCATAGGGTGATCAATTCAAATAAGAGGCCCCAAAACTTGCTAAGATAATGTTAGATCATGGTCTATAGTGTGTTGTACTGCATGAAGCAAAACTGACTTTGTGGTCCAATGGATAAAGCACTGGACCTGGAGTCAGGGAGAATTCAGATCTTCAGATATTTACTGTGTGACCAAGTCACTTAACCTCTGTATGCCTCACTTTCTTCAACAGTAAAATGGGGACAATAATAGCACCTACCTCCTAAGGTTGTTGTGAGGATCAAATGAGATAATATCTGTAAAGTAGTTAGCAACAATGCCTGGCATATAGTGGGCACTCAGCAAATGCTTGTTTTTTCCCCTTCTTTTCTTGTTTTTGGCCAATGTTTGTAAGTGTCAGTAAAACACAGGGTCAGGCTGGTTGCCAAGAAAGGTACACTAGATACCACTGTAATTCTAGGTTCTATAATAAGTATTATCATCTTTTCAATAGATAGGAACACATAAGGACTTCGGTGTGAGTGATATTTGCTTCCCAAGTTCCTTTTGTGACACAAGTATACATTGCACGTGACACTTGGGTACCCCATATGATATTTGGAAAACGTAGTTGTGCAAGCAGCCCTCCCTGGCTTATGTTCTGCCTTCCTTAATCGTGCAGAAAACCAATGTGTCCTGATGTGATCTTAATTATCCAAGATGGAATGCAGTCCATGATTTGCCCACAATGTGGCAATGAACAGAAGCCACTAGCCAAGTGATCTTTAGATAACTTTGGATCCTGAGTGAATTAACTTTAAAAAATGCAGCATTCTACTGGGTCACCAGAGAGCACTCATCCTGCATAATACAGTAACCTCCCCCCCACCTCTTCCCCCCCAGGAATGGCTTCTGGTGGTAGTACTGCATTTTGAATTTTGATTGAGGTATGATGCCAAAATAATTACAGGAGTAGAAAAAATCTATTACTCTAGCAAATGGACTTTTTTCCTATTAGTTCACTCAAACCCCAAATTCATAAAGCATGGTCAAACTATTGTGGCCAAGCAGTTTATTGAACATAAAAAAGAAATAGAATAAGTGGTTCTCCTTGGAGCTTCTCCCCAAACATGACTTTTAACTCCTATACCAATGGATTGTGATAGCTTGTAGAAAGGGAGGGCTATGTTTGAGATCCATCTTAGGGTCTAGACTGAATTAAGAGAAAACCAGGAAAATGCAGGGAAGGGAGAAAGCTGATCTGCCCTTTATCTCACAAACCAATGGAATTTTCAAAAGTCCCTAGTTTCTATCCACTGGTCTGATCTAGCCTCTGGCTCACCTCTATGGATTCCATCATAGAAGACAAAAACATGGGCTACCTGAGTTTCAATGCTTATTGCCACTTGCCCACAAGATAGGCAGAAAAACCTCAGTTAATTATACATCCTAGATTCCCAAAATGACTTACAGGGAGTCTCTCTTAATAGTAAAAGAAAAAGAGTACTTCAAAGTCTGTACGGCCATACATCAATTTTTCAATCAATCAATTGCCCGATTGAAATAAGAATACTTGAAACCTGTATACTCCTGTATTTTTGTTGTTTTTTAGTTGTTTCAGTCATGTCTGACTTTCTGTGACACTTTTTTGGGGGGGTTTTCTTGGCAAATATACTGTAGTGGTTTGCCATTTCCTTCTTCAGCTCATTTTACAGATGAGAAAACTGCGGCAAACAGGTAAGTGACTTGCCCAAGGACACACAAATAGTAAGTGTCTGCACATAGCTATTAAGTGTCTAAAACTGGATTTGAACTTAGGTCTGCTTGACTCCAGGCCAGGTGTCTATCCATTGTACCACCTAATTCATCTGGGTCCATCTCTAGCCTTCTTGTTCTGTATCTTGCCACTGGACCCAATTGGCTTCGGAGTAGGGAGTGAGATTAGTGACTTTGCACAGCCCTCCCTCACTTAAATCCAATTCACTTACAAGTCATGGCATTACCTTCCTCATGCCATGATCCTCTTCAAGAACAAAGACAAACAACCACCACCTAGTTGCAGAAGATAATGGGAGATGAATGGCAAAGAGTGTTCTGATTTGTGTAAGACAACTTTTGAAATACACATGTATAGAATTTTGAGTAGCCATACTGGCAGGACAGATAAGAAGAAAAAATACAATGGAAAGTTTCACAGATGAGGAAATTGAGACGCAGAAATGCCAAGTGATGTGATGATGTCACAAAGTTAAGTGGAAAAGCCAGAATTTGAACACAAGTTTTTAATTTGTTCATCTATACATCAAGGTTGCATAATGAGTTAGTGACTGTGCAACAACAGGAATCCAGTTCTTATTTCCCAGTCCAGTAACTATCACATCACCTAATTATCCTCCTTTCCCTCACTGTTGATTTTCTATACCCTCCCCTTAGCCATTGTACAAAATTTTCTTCTTTACAGTAGTTTTTTATTGATATCTTTCATTTTTACATCAGTCATTTCTGGGCATGCCTTACTTCACTGCCCTTCCTCCCAAATTTTTCAAACTTCTCTTATAAGAAAGAAAACTGACAGGGACAATATCTAATAATGTATGTGACATTCTGCACCAGTATCACCCATGTCCAACCAACTAAAAGGGAAGACATATATTTCCTCATCTCTTCTATGGGACCAAGTCTAATTTTTATAATTAATCATTGTTGAGTATCACATCAATGTTCTTTTCATTTACATTGTTGTAGTCATTCCATATATTGTTCTGATTTTGCTCACTTCACTGTCCATTAGTTCATCAAAATGTTTGTTTCTCTGGATTCTTCATATTTGTTCTTTCTTACAAACCAATAATATTCTATTTTATTCATATATTACAATTTTCTCAGCCATTCCCCAATCCATGAACTCTCAATTTCCTTTTACTTCTTTTCTACCACAAAACTGATATTTCAAGTATTTTGTTATATGTGGAGATAGTTCTCACTGGGATCAGACTTTCAAAGCTTACTTTTGCAGTTCTGGGAAAACACAAGTGCCTCAGAAAGAGAATCCCCATGAAGGCCAGATTAGGGACTCTTGCACCAACTGCATCAATTGGCCACTGACTCTTGATGTGAGGGTGGGAGCAACATTTAATCCTTTCAGGCACTTTCAAGTGTCTAATGTTGTAGAATCTATTCATTTCTTTAATAATGCATTAGAAATCTATGAAGGTATTGCTGTCCTTCTTTCAGACATGTATGTAGGAAAGATCCAGAGTGAATTGGGTTTAAAGCTTGGTCTTTGATAAAAAAAAATCTAGACAGTAAACCCCAAATTAACCAGGCAGCTTTTGGCCATCAAAATTCACCCTCCTTTGATATATACACCCTCAAGTAAGGGGGAGGAAAAGAGAGGAGAAGAGAGGAAAGGAGAGGACAGGAGAGGGGAAGGGAGGGGAAGTGGGGGAAAATGAGCTGAGTTGTTCAGCTGGAACTGGCCAGCTGCTTCCCCATTCATGGATCGGACAATAGGTGCCTGCTCAAGCACCACTTAGTGGTTATTCTTTTTGGTTCTCCTGGCTCAGAGTGAGTGTAAATAGTAACTGTTTCTCTATTGGCCAGCAACCCTGAGGGTCTTCCCCTCCAAGTTTAATTTTTTTTTTTTTGATTAAAGGGTCCATCCCTTGACTCACATCTTAAGGAAACCTATTAATGGAATGGTATTGCCTCACTCAAAGTAAGAAGCTGAAAAGACCTTAGCTTAAAATGGCTGACATCTCCCATTGCATCCTGGACCATCTCCAATAGTCCTGATGGATATCTGGCCACTGGACTCAGATAGCTCTGGAAGAGAAAATGAGGCTGGTGACTTTGCACAGTCCTTCCTCACTCAACTATAAGTTGATTGTAAGACATGTCATCATTTCCCTGATGTCATGGTCCTCTTCAAGAATGAGAATAAAGGACAAGTCACAGGTAGGAAAGATAAAATTAAAGTCAGTGTTATGGAAAGAACTTTCTCCTGACAATTAGAAGAGTCTTCGACAAAACACTGAAGATTGGAGATTGCAAGAAATTCCCTGCCATATTTAGGTAGTCCAAGATCAGTGAAGAACTTTTGTTGCCCAGATCAATTTTAGTCTATCTGGAATGTACTCCTTGCCTCTGGAAAGGTTCAGAGGTTGTCAGTGCCACTTGGGTAAGGAATAGTATGGATCTGTGTAACTAGTTGTGATCTAACTATTTTGAGTTGACTTTCTAAGAACTGGATTGTCCTGGATTATTTGGTTGACCACACAGCTTGTGGGTTGATTCTGCACTTTATCCACTATCCAAGGGAAAGGATGTAATTTGAGATGTATTTCTAGAAACTCTTAATCATATCAGGGCTCACATGCAATATAGAACTCTTGAGCAACCCCAAATGAAATCAACAAAATCTCCTCCCCTTTCCAGCCCCTCCACCTCCAACTCCAATCACAGACTTTAAATTACTTAGGAGAAAATGAGGGATCTGAGGCTCAGAGGATAATTCAAGGGTTATGAGGGCAACTAGATTTCTATCTGTCACTTGAAGTTTAGCAGACCTCTATGACATGTACAACTTTTTGCAATGGGATTTAGATTGCCCAAAAGAGACAATTTATTCCTTCTCTATCATCATGCAAATGTGGTCTGATAATAGTATAAATCTATGCAAAAGAATTATTCATATTCAGGGGAGGTGGAAGACTCTGGAAAATCAGGTCCTGGGAAGGGAACTTCATTTTAAGGGTCAGAGACTTCAGAGAGAGGTAAATATACTTATTTTATACTGGGGTTGACAGAAAGACAATAGAGTCACTGCCATAGCCAATGACTCAAAGTGACCAGCTATAGTACAGCTTGGGGATTGGGAGAATGAATCATGGCTAGGAGAAACACAAAAGAGACGGCCAAGACCCTTTGGGGGTTGGGGTACACCTTTCTTTTCTCTTACTTGTAAAAAGCCTTTTTCTTTTTTCTCTGAACACTGTACTTCCTCCATATACCTTCTTTTTTTTAAATTTTAATGCTTCTACTGGTTCCTGTGATGGTGTTTTTTTTTTTTTAATTTTTGGAGTATTTGAGCTTTGTTGGTGACAGATGGTATTCAAAATAAATTTTCTTTTTTTGAAGTGACATATTTGTGAAGGGATTTTGTTTCTTCCCTCATATCATTTATTCTAATCATTTGGAGGTTTGAAATAAATATTGCAGCTACAACCCACTATTGTGTCTCTGGAGTTATCATATTCTAATTCAGGAAGCACTAGTTCACATGAGGTACATAATTAGACTCATATTTAGAGTTGGAAGGTACTTCAGGTGCAGTTTAGTCTAATCCATTATATTTACATACAAGAGGTGTGAGACCTATGGAGATTAGGTGATTTATCCAATTTTATACAGATAGGAAGTATCAGAGACCGGATTTGAACTCCAAAGACTTGATGACTTCCCATTCTATTATGCTGACCCCTGTATGTTCTCCAAGTTCATGTAACAAGCATCAGAGAGATTTGAACAGAAGTCCTCTGATATAGGAGTTAATGCTTTTTCTGCTTATCTTAACAGTTACTTTCTGTCTTCTTCATGCCTTCCTTACAATTACTAAGCTCATAGACTCCATTGTGATGATGTGTTTCAAGTTTCCTTAAAACTAACTCCAGATGACTTCCACAATTTTTTTAAATTTCCTCTTTTACTTTATTTTTTCTCAATGATATGTAAATTTTTTAAACATTTGTTTTTTGAAGTTTTCAGTTCCAAATTATCTCCTTTCCTTTCTCTCCTTCACCCTCCTCAAGAAGGCAAGGGATTTCATATAGATTATAATGTGAAGTCACAGACAACATATTTTCATATTAGCCATGTTGCAAAAAAAAAGACCAACCCCCCCCCAAGAAAAAATAAATAAAGAAAAAAAGTATGCTTTGATCTTCATTTAGACTCCATCAGTTCTTCCTCTGGAGGTGGATAGCATTTTTAAAAAATCCTTTAGAATTATCTTGGATCACTGTATTGATCAGAATAGCTACATCATTCACCAATCATCACTATATAATAATCCTGCTACTATGTACAATGTTTTTCTGGTTCTGCTTACTTCACTTTGCATCAGTTCATGTAAGTCTTTCCAGGTTTTTCTGAAGTGTGGCTGCTCATTATTTCTTACAGCACAATTGTTAATCCATCACAAAAGTCATATACCACAACTTGATCAGCCATTCCCCAATTAATGGGCATCCCCTCAATTTTCAATTCTTTGCCACCACAAAAAAGAACTGTTATAAATACTTTTGTATATACAGGTTCCTTTCCTTTGTCTTTGATCTTTTTGGATACAGTCCTCATAGTGATATTGCTGGGTCAAAGGGTATGTACAGTTTTGTAGCCCTTCAATATAGTTCCAAATTATTCCCTAGAATAATTGGACAAGTTCACAACTTCACCAACAATGCATTCATGTCCTAATTTTCCCACATTTCCTCCAACATTTGTCATTTTCTTTTTCTGTCATATTAGGCAATGTGATAGGTATGAAGTGGTACTTCAGAGTTGTTTGAATTTGTGGTTCTCTAATTAATACTGATTCAGAGCACTTTTTCACATGACTATAGATAGTTTTTCTCTTTTTTCTTCTGAAAACTGTCTGTTCGTGTCCTTTGACCATTTATCAATTGGAGAATGACTTGTATTCTTATAAATTTGACTTAGTTTTCTATATATTTGAGATGAGGCCTTTACTGGAGAAACTTACTGTAAATTTTTTTCTCCCAGTTTTCTGCTTTCCTTTTAATCTTGGCTACTTTGGTTTTGTTTGTGCAAAACCTCTTAACTGTAATTTAATCAAATTATCCATTTTACATTCTGTAATGCTCTTTATATCTTTCTTGGTCTTCCATTACTCTTTGTATTGATTATTGCTTCAAATAAGAGAGTCATTGGCAGGTTTTTAAAAAATAAGATTTTTTTAATCCTAATAATATTTGAGAAGTAAGTTTTGTCTTATGACACATAGGGAGAACCCCCAGAAAAAAAAGGCACCCACATGAGTACATTGATTTGAGTCAACCACTTTGAACAGTTATGGAAATAGTGGGTCACTTCAGAAAGAATAACTGCATCAATACAGTAGTAAGTACTTAATGTCTCAATTGCAATTCAATTTTGTCAAAATGTTAAAACACTACTGTATACATAGAGAAAGTCATAGAATTTTATAAAGGGCAATGTCTGTCACTGAGATAGTATGAGAGCAAAAATCCAAGGTAAAATAGGAATTGAAAGTCCTAAGATTAGAACCTATGGTTCAGAAATAGTTGAGAAATGTGAATTTTGAAAAGAAGATATAATGATGAAGAAAAGGTCCTACAGAATTCTTGATTCTACCCTAGTCTTTGCTAGTGCATTGGAAAACGGCAGAACTCATTTCTAGGTCTTGTCATTCCAAGCCTGGGGATATTTTTCATTGACAAATCCTGGAAAATTATAGATTATATGAAACTAAGGATAGCTAACGTGTTGAATGACTTAGATGTGATCTATAAAAGAACTCAATAGACTAAAATGATGATCTGAGTCTAATAAAATACAAATTAATAGGGATAAAATTCTTACTTTTGGGGTCAATAATCAACTACATAGTTAAAGAATTGTAATGGTTAGGTCAGATATGAATTCTTGTGAAAAAAAAATTCTAGTGAATGAGAAACTCCATAATAGTCAATTTCATGATGGAACAGCCAGTGAAGCAGATGTGAGCTTAGTCTTTTTTTTTTTTAAAGTGAGATGCAAGGGTCCTGAAGGAAAGGGTGATGGTTTTGCTATAGCCTACTCAGACGGCATTTGGAATATCATGTACAGCTTGAAATGTCAAATTCCAGCATAGATCTTGATAAGCTAGCGATCATCAGAAGGAGGGAAAGAAGGGTGGTAAAGGGACTTGAAATGATACCATATGAGGATTGCTTGAAGAAAATGGGTATGTTTAGCTTAGAGAAGAGACAACTTGATAAGACCCTTCAAGCATTTGAAGAGTGGACAGTCTTATGGAAGAGGGATGGGACATTTTATATTTATCTCCAAAGGTCAAAACTAGAAGCAGAGTGAAGATGTAGATAGGCAGATTTTAGCTTAATATAAGGAAGAAAAAAAACATAGCTATTGTTATCCAAAGTTGAAAGGTGGGAGCAGGAGGACACTGTCTCAGGAGGACATTGATTTCTTCTCCTTGGCATTACCCAAGTGGAAGTTGGGTGAGTCCTTGGGTGTTGTTGTTGAGGAGATTCTTATTCAAGATTGGATTGGATTAGCTGGCCCCTAAGATCCCATCTAAGACTGAGACTCTATGATTCTGTCACTCTCATTTACTCCTTAAGTTCTGAGCTTCTGATTGGTATGACCAAGCCTTGAAGAGGGATGACTTAAGGAAGAAGATCTTCTACAAGATAAATAGGGAATAGTCCTGTTCTCACAGTCATTATGTCAAAGTCTACACTGGGAAGATGAAGGGTTTATCTATGTCAGTATTTAGTGCAAGTTGGAATTCTATGATGAGATTCTAAGTACTTTCAGACAAAATACATTGATTGCCCACTCACATGGGTTTTCATTTGCTCCTTAATCTATGAACCTTAGCTGTCAAACATGCTCAAATCTGGGACACAAAAAATTTCCTTTTAATCAAAGATTCAGTCCTGGACAAGTCTGTGGCCTGTGAATATTTCCAATTTGACTACAATCTTTTATTTATCCTTACTTTTGTTTCTTCTACCTTCTCCTAGACCTTTCCCTCTTTTCCCCTCATTTTTCCATTCCTTCTATTTCTCTTCCCATTTTATTTTTTCTTTCTATAATTTGATTTATAAATTATTCTTTTCTTGGACTTTTATTGAACAACTACCACAACTATATCAATGAGATGGAGTTGAGAGGAACATGTGGTCTTGACTGCAAGGAGTTAACAGCCTAATTAAGGAGGCAGAACATGTAACATAAAAAGATAAATAACATGGGGTAGCACTTTATAAGTACCAAATCAGTGGTACAGGCAATAAATACCCCAAGAGTTCAAATGAGGGAATAATTATTGACAATTGGGCTGGTCAAGGAATTTTAAAAAATATATTAATTAACTAATTTTTAGTTTTCAACATTCAGTTCCATAAGATTTTGAATTCCAGAATTTTTCCTCTCCCTCCCCTGCCCCTACCTCTACCTCAAGACAGCATGCAATCTGATATAGGCTCTACATATATGTTCATATTAAACATATTTTCATATTAGTCATTTTGTAAAGAAGAATTAGAACCAATGGGAAGAAACACGAGAAAGAAGAAACAAACAAGCAAATAAACAAAAAAAGAGAACAAATGGTATACTTCGATCTGCATTCAGACTCCATAGTTCTTTTTCTGAATGTTGATAGCATTTTCCATTATGAGTCTTTTGAAGTTGTCTTAGACCCTTGCATTGCTAAGAGAAGGCAAGTCTATCAAAGTTAGTCATCACACAGTGTTGCT
Source organism: Vombatus ursinus (assembly GCF_900497805.2). Taxonomy (NCBI): domain Eukaryota; kingdom Metazoa; phylum Chordata; class Mammalia; order Diprotodontia; family Vombatidae; genus Vombatus; species Vombatus ursinus. The sequence goes on from NW_020954658.1 coordinate 329,673, forward strand.
GTTACTATGTACAATGTTCTTTTGCTTCTGCCCACTTCATTCAGCATCAGTTCATGTAAATCTTTCCAGGTTTTTCTGAAATCTTCCTGCTCATAATTTCTTATGCAACATTCATATACCATGGCTTGTTCAGTCATTCCCCAATTGATGGGCATCCCTCCAACTTCCAATTCTTGGCCACCACAACAACAACTTCTATAAATATTTTTGTATATGTGGGTCCTGTCCTCATTTTTATGATCTCTTGGGGTGGTATTGCTGGGTCAAAGGGTATGCATTATTTTATAGTCCTTTGGGCATAGTTCCAAATTGCTCTCCAGAGTGGGTGGATCAGTTCACAACTCCACCAGCAATACTTCAGTGTTTCAATTTTCCAACATCTTCTTCACCATTTATAATTTTCCTGTTTTAGCATGTTAGCCAGTCTGATAGATATGATGTGGTACCTCAGGGTTATTTTATTATTTGTTAAAAAAATTCTAAGTGTTTTAGGAGAATAGACAAATGAGGACAGGATAATGTAGGGGGTAATAACCAGGCAGGGTATTTTGAAGTAAGGGAAATATCTAAGGCCTATTTTCAGCTTGTCACTCTATGTGGTGCTTTGGAAGAAGGGTATAGATATATCCTGGATTGGGGCCAGTGGAGTTCTACAGTTGTCAGGATAGCCTATGCTATTATTCTGGGCCTATTTTTAAGGGCAGAAATGCAGAAAGTGGTTATTTTAGAATAGAGAGAGAGGAGGAATGTGTTTTGTGGGTGGATTTTTGTTAGACATTTGCTAAATATGATAATGATGATGATAGATAGTATCTATATAGTGCTCTGAAGTTTGCAAAGTGCTTTACAAACATTATCTCATTTTATCCTCATAATAACCCTGGGAGGCAAGTGCTATCATTAACCCTATTTTATAGATGATTAAACTGAGACACAGAGGTTAGATCACTTACCCAAGTTCACAGAGCTAGTAAATGTCTGAAATCTGAACTCAAGACTTCTTGACTCCAAGTGAAATGCTTTACCCACTGTACCATCTCTGTAATTGTCATTTTGGTAGTCGAATATATTTATTTCATTGTGTCCTGTTCCTCTTTTGCTGCAATGCTTCCTGTGTGCTTTTACATGATGAGAATCTTGGTTGCTTTAATGACCTCTCTTTTGATGCCAGTGAGGAAATATGGGGTATTATCTGAACCTTAATACTAAGCATAGATTAAGCGTTTAATATATTTGTTGAGTGAATGAATCCCTATGAATGATTCCTGAAGTTTCCAGATTTCAAAATCTCTAAATTGCACTGACTCAAACCTATTCTAGTCTTTTAACCAGAGATTGCATTGTGTTGCACCTCTGATCCTCAACAATATAATTCCTTAAACCATATTTTTTCACTCCTGTTTAGTGTTTTTGATCCCTTTTTCATTATCTTACTACTCACAAATGCCTAACACTGCTTCCTGCTAGATTCCTAGAATTGCTCCCCACTCATTTCCATTTCTCTAATTTTTAATAACTATGCCAAGATTTTGGATTCCCATAGGTCTGCTGCCATATTCATGCATGGATTCCTTCCTAATATCCCTGAACAGTTTCATTTCTCAGCTAGAATCTTTATCTCTGCTGGTTTCCTCAACCACGCTGGTGCTGAAAACAGAGGTGAGCCCTGGGGTTAGCTAGGTTGGGAGGTAGCCTCAGCCTCAGCCATAGGAATTTTCCCTCTCACAGTGTGGGAATTTGGGCATTTGAGCAGGAGAAGATTGAGGGAACCTCTGCTAATAAGAGATGTCAGACCCAGCTGTGTTGCCAAGATGTGGCCCTGGGCAGGAAGGAGCCAGCACCTGGCAGGGATGCTGCTTGCTGTGGGCACTTACAGGAGGGTGGAGTTCTTGGTTTTAATTTCAGGCCAGAGAAAAGAACTGAAGGATAATCTGACACCAAAGATACCATCCTCCATACCCCGGGACTAGAGGTGATTACAATAACAAGCCACTATAAAGCAATTAGCAGGCAGAGGAGAAGAACCAACCATAGGAAGTTACTATGGGAATAGAGAAGACTGGGGTTCATCTTCAGAGGAGGATATTGAAGCAAAAAAGACATCAAAGCTCAGATTCTTAAAATCTAGCCACTGCTTAGATTCTTATAATCTAGACACAGTTCATACTCCTTAAGAGTCTGGCTAATATGATGGATGTTCTAATAAACCTTGTCTTTGGGTGAAAGAAGGCTTGAGTCGAATTTTTGGGCAGGACCTGCTTGTTGTGATTTTGGGGTCCAAGCACCCCTGAACCCCTAAACCACATCATTTTGGTGGCCCGTACTGGGAAACTGCCTAACCCCAAGTTATCCTCCAGCCAAGACTGGAAGGTATGCAAGCCTCCTCTCCCTGCCTTTCTTGCTCTGCAGTTGGGATTGCTCTCTAAGTACCACGGCTTCGAGGTGCTTTTTGGGCAGACAGTTACAAGGCTGTCTCGCACTTGGCCAGACACTCTCAGGCTCTCAGTCCACTGGATCAGTTCAAGGCCATGGACCTGGGTCCAACTTCCACAGCATAGAGGACAAGGATGGATGCCCTATCTGGAAGTGTATCTGTTAATTCCCTCGGCGCTAGGGAATTGGGGAAAAATGCAGTTGCCTTTTGGTTCCCTGAGGCTTACTTACTCCCTTCCCTCTGCACCTCTGAATCCTCCTTCATGGAGGTTACAGGGAAAGTTAGAACAGCTCAAAATATCTTGGCAGATTCTGGAGGTTTTGTGATTGATCATTAAGGAGTTTAGAACTCCTCCTTACAACCCTGGTCACTCTTTTCTCCCACTCCCTTAACTATCAACCCCTCTCATAGGAGAAGAGAGTTTCACCCTTTACCCCTCACTTTTGATTTCGCCCTCCCCCACGTGGTGAAAAGGAGGGGCAGCAGCTAAAGCATGGGCCCCACTGACAGTGGCCTTGGGCTTTAGGGCAACTTTGCATGCAATCATCACCCAGGTTCAGCACATCCTGCTCAAGGTAAAGAAGCTGGCCTCTGAACTTGGGTAAGCATGCTCTTTTAAATTTTGGTTTTAACTGTTAAGAGAGATGTTGATTCTCTGTGTAAAGTAATTTGGAAGTGCATTTAACAAAACTGAAGTCACCTGATTGGTAATGGGTTTGTTTCAAGTTTCAAATTGGTGAACTTTCTGTATCAGTTATGTCAAGCAACTTTTCATAATTTTGTTACCGCTAAAATAATTTAGCTATTGTTGGTTATTGTTTTTATGTGTAAACTAGCCAAAAAAGTTCGTTTGGGTTATGCATGCCTTACTGAGAATTTGCAAGTGTATAGAAATCTCTAATGACTGGCTTTTTACACAGGGACAAATTTAAATTTGAGATGTAAATCCTGGAAAAGTTTTTCCTAAGGTGTGATTAACAAAACTTCCTGTTTGAGGTAAAAGCTCATAGGATTTTATTTTGAGTTGTCTGATGGGTCCTAATTCATCAATAATCAATAATCCACCATCTGAGAGAAATGCCATAAGCTTCTCAGAGAAGGTGGGAAGTCAGCATTGGGAAAAGCTGAGAGGACAATTTTAGCCTCAGTCTAAGATGGGATCCTCCTGGCTCAGTTTCCCCATTATGTTCCTTTAAAAGGGAATGTTACCCATCTGACTATTCCTGAGTCTGACTATGAGGTGGATTTGATACAGAATGGTTAGAAAACTGAATTACCTGAATCAAAACAGAGCTAAGGATATTTTATCCTCTCAAAGTTGGGCCCTAAATCTAGTCCCTGCTTTATATCTGGGCCATGCAGTCTTTTCTATCAGATTGATTTGTATCTTTCAGACTACAACTCATTCATCCACAGTTGGTAGCAAACAGCGAGTACCAGCCAATGTCCCCACATCGTTCCCAGGATGCAGCCTGTGCTCAGTTGCAGTCAACCTCCTCTTTGGGGCCCCCTCAAGGTAGGGACAGCTCTACACTATTTGCCAGCAGGAAGAAGTTTCAAAAGCTAAGACCTTTGCCCCTTACTCCAAAAGAATTTGGGTCCCATTTGTTTGAGAGGGGAATGATGGGGTTGGGATCTGGGCCCCAGAAAGGAAAAACCCTGGATTTTTCCACATGGCTAAATCTCTTGGAATTCCCCTGAGGCTATAATCCCATCAACTGGCCTTTCATTGTGGACCTCCCCATGGCCCCAGGCCATTTCTCCATTCTCCCTTTGCCATGTGGTTCAGGTCCCTGGAATTCTATTACCTCACAGACTATTTGTCCACTCCTAGATCCCTCCCATTGTGTTTCTGTATATAAGGTCCATCTTGTCTCCATTAAGATGTACAGATTCTTAAAATCTAGCCACAGCTTAGATTCTTATAATCTAGCCACAGCTCAGATTCCTAAAATTTGGCCACTTCTTGGATTCTTAAAATCTAGCCACTGCTTACTCATGTTTGGACTCCTTGAGAGTCTGCCCAATATGATGGATGTTCTAATAAACCTTGTCTTTGACTGAAAAAAAATCACCTATCTTTCCTGAAAGAATAACATCAAATGATCACCTGCCCAAAACGAATTCATAGGGGAACTTAAAAAAGACTTAAAATATCAAATGAGAGAGATTGAAGAAAAATAAAAAAAAAATAAGAACAATCCAAGAAAAACAAGACTATGAAAAGAAAGTCAGCCAACTAGAAGAAGAGATCTAGAATCTTAAGGAAGAAAATTAGAAAATTTCTTGAAAATTAGATGTGGGCAAGAGAAAGCCAGCAAATTTATAAGAGATCAAGAAATAACACAACCAAACATAAAGAATGAAAAAATAGAAGAGAACATTTTTAATGTACGGGTGAATAAAAAATAGTTAAAAGTACTTTGCATCCATAAGAATCAAACAGCCAATCAGACAGCCTGTATTGAGTTCTTCTTGTTGAACAACAACAAGTTTGTGGGTGTGATATTGAGTTATTAGTATTCTTGTTTTGACTTTTGAGTAAACGCTTTTTGTTAAAAGTGCATTTCTGTCATCTGCCTGATTTGTTCATTGGAAATACATTGTTGAGGGTTTGGGAGCTATGGTATTAGGAACCTTGAATGTAGTTGTTAGCAGCTGCTACTTTGAGAAACTCCACTTTCTAGAGTGAATTAAGTTTGATTGATCAAATCACTGCACAGAGAGATGTCCTGGGCCAGGGGAACAGCCTCTGATGATCTTGTATTCATTTTTCCAAGTAGATAGATAGATAAAAAATGTGAATCCAAGTGTATCAGGGACTGCCCTTGTCCAGGATTTCTCTTTGTATGTATATATCTAAATGTGTGGATCCATATGCATATAGCATATTTATATAGATAGATAGATTTACCTGCATATTAATGTAGACATATAGATGTTATAGATTTAGAGACAGAAACAAAGATAGAGCTTGAGACAGAGATATGTACATGTGGTCCCCTCTTTGAGAATATAAGCTTTTGAATGTAGTCATTTTTTCACTTTATCTTTAAATCACCATTGCTTAGTTCAATATTTAGCAAACAATAAGAGCTTGCTAAAGGGGCAGATAGATGGTGTAATTGAAAAGTTCGAGACCTGGAGAAAAGAAGACTCATGTCCTTGAGTTCAAATCTGGCCTCAGACACTTACCAGCAATGTGATCTTGGACAAGTCACTTATCCCTGTAAATTTCCTCAGTTTCCTCATCGTTGTTGTTTGTTCATGAAGAGGACCAATTACATCATGAAGGTGATGTCTTAACTTGCAAGTGAGTTGGATTTAAGTTTGTCAGAGCTGTGCAGAGTCATCAGCCTCACTCTTTCCTGTAGAATCTTTGGAATCCAGTGGCAAGACATAGGTCAAGATGACTGGAGAGGGCCTTGGATTCAGTGGGGGACCTTGGCTTTTTAAGCTAAGGCCTTTTCCAGGTCTCAGTTTGTCTGAGGCAATGACCATACAGTGATTAAAGGCTAGGTAAGAAGAGACAAAAGATGACCTATTTTGCCTTCATTAAAGACTTGATCTGGAAGGAGAAGACCCTCAGAGTTTCTGGTGACAACAAGAACAATTTCTATTTACACTCACTCTCCCTCATTTCTAAATGAGATACAGAAGGAAATGGCAAATCACTCCAGTATCTTTGCCAAGAAAACCACAAATGAGGTCACTCTACCTACTGTGTCACCTAGATCTCCCAATATATCTATTTCTATTTTTATCTCTATCATTTTTATCTATCTCTCTAATCATCAAGAATTTTATTAAACACTCCTGGGAATATAAAACTCATTAGTTCACAAGAGAGCACACACAATTTTTGGATAGTTTAGTTATGAGAAAGTTCTTGCTTAAGCTGAACTGCAATCTGTCTCCCTCTAAGTCTGCAGTATATACTATTTGATTCCAGTTTTGTACTCTGGAGCTACATGGAACAAGTCAGATCCCATCTCTAAGTGTCAATCTTCTAAGTATCTGAAGATAGCTAATGTCATTCCTGTCAAAGATGTCTTTTCTTCTGGCTAAAAATCTTAAATCTTTTCAATTGTTCTTCATGTGACAGGATTTTCAGGCACCTGCTCACCTTCCTGCAAAAGTGCTTCAACTTGTCAATGTTTCTCTTTAAATAATATTTTAAAAAAAAGAACAAAATTTGTTAGATGTAGTCAGAACATGCAAATTCAGGACAATCATCCCTTTTGTTTTATACATTATTATGTTATTAATATATCCTAAGAATGAATTAATTTTTTGACAGCTATGCCAAACTATTGACATACAATGATCTTGGAGTCAACAAAAATCTTTACATTCTTTTCTTTTTTTAAGATTAAATTTTATTTTTTTCAATTAACTCAGACCTTCCTTCATTCTCTCTGTCTCTTAGCTTCAAATCAAAGACTTTCTTTTTCTCTCTCTTTCTACATACATATATACACATGCATACATATATATACACACATGTATAGCTTTTCAATTGAAAAAAAAGCCCTTGTAACAAATATGTTATACACACACACACACACACACACACATGCATACATGCACGCACACACACACAGAGTAAGTGCTGCCCTTGGGACCTGGTAATACAGGACTCCTAACTCCATGTTCAATGATCTTCTCACACTGGCACTCCAATATAGAATTAATGAGACAATTTGTGGATTCTTAAGCTCCTGGATAGTTATCAGACTTCTCTTTCTGTCATATCTTGTGAGACTCTTTTGCCTCTCCCTAGACCTTTCCCCTACACTACTTCATGTATATTTATATCTATTTATCTATATCTAAATATACTCACGATACTGATGGCTTGAAGTTTAAGTTCACCTTCACAAATATTAGCTATAAAGCTGCTTTCTAAAGCATTGACTCTATTTGTTCCCCTCAAATCATTACCATGAATTTCCTAGAAATATTGCTCTATCCTGAAGTCTTAATCCATTGAGATTAAATTAATTTGTTCAGTGAAGTTACAATTTTTACCCCAGCTTCATGTTTTATTCTCCAAAGTCACGGAAGCTCATTCTGGCTTAAGGAAGACATAAGTAGTGTTCTGAGATTGGCTGGATTCACTGCATTTGGCTAAGTACTTAGCCTAGTTTGAAGTTAGAATTCATTCTCTGACACAAACTTGGTTGCCAGCAAATATATAGGAAAGTTTCAGAGGACAAATCATAGGATCGCAGACTATTAGAGCTCAAAAGTAATTTAAGCTTGTAATTTAAATCCACTTCCTTAGTTTATAGGTGGTAACTGAAAAAAGAGATAGAATGAATTTCCCAAAGCCTTACAACTAAGTAGCAAAATTGAGATAAGAACTTTGTTATCATTAACGTGCTGTTTTAATTGTGTGAGGCAGCCTCCAATGCATCAGACTAATGCATCTGAAAATAACTTAGCCTCTTTTCCAGTCCCTTGGTCATGATTTCCAATATGTTTGTTGAATTAGACTTTGTGTAAAAGGGAGAGAATCTGGAAGAGTATGATAGGTTGATTTATGGTGCAGCTGCTACAGTAGGCACAAAGTAGTTCAAGTGCTAGAGAGCTCCTGTTTACAAAGGGATTCAGCATACATGAGATAAGCAGGTGTGGAAATGGACTAGAGGACCAATCTCAACCCTGCTGTCTTGAATTGACAGAGGAAGTTTCTTTATTCAGGAATTCTCTTTATTAGTGAAATCAGAAGTCTAGGCCTAATCCCTAAAATGTCCAGAAAATGGAGGTCATAAAACAGATAGAGACTGGGTATAATAATAGGCATTCTTAAATGTTCAAGGGACAACATGAATTCATAGGGTGATTGGAGATTGGGGGGGCAGCAGTGAAGATCAGAAAAAAAGAAGGAATATCAAGGAAAAATTTCTAATTCAGAATTTGTCACAGGCTGAGCTGTCATCCTAGTAGCCAAAACCTCTTCTATGTTACCAGTATCATGCTGTTACTGGCAGTGATGGAAGTGAATTTATTGGGTATGGACTAAAAATGAAAAGAAATAGAGGACAGTATGATCCACAAGAAATCTGTGTTTGAAGTCATATGACCTGTGATCAAATTCCTCTTCTGTCATGTGCTAAGTCACTTTAGTCATTTAACCTCTCTGAGCCTTAGCTTCTTCTTCTGTAAAATTAGGTGGTCAGTTTTAATGATCTCTAAGGTTCCTTGCAGCTCTAAATCTTTGATTGTATGATTTTTTAAACATATGCACAAATTCAATGTCTTTTTATGAGAAATTGAATGACCCCAAATCAGAATTAGGCTGTATAGCTTAACTTTGTTGTTGTGTTTGTCCTTCATTTTCTAAGAGAACCATGACATCAGGGAGATGATGACATGACTTGCAATTGACTTTGACTTGAGTGAAGGAGGGCTGTGCAAAGTCACCAGCCTCACTTTCTCCCCCGGAGCCATCTGGATCCAGTGGCCAGATATCAATCAGGACAACTGGAAGTGGTTCAGGATGTAATGGGAGACCCTGGCCCTTTTAAGCTAAAGTCTTTTCAAGTTCTCACTTTGAGTGAAGCAATGCCCACTCAGTGAGTGACTTTAAGAAGTGAGTCAAGGGATGGCCTCTTTAACTAAAAAAAAAAATCAAAACTGGGAGGGGAATACCCTCAGGATTGCTGGCCAAAAGAGAAACATTCTTTACATTCTTATTCCTTACATTCACTCTGAGCCAGGAGGGTCCAAAAAATAACCATCAAGTGGTGCCTGGGCAAGGACCTATTATTGTCCAATCTATGAGTTCCAGGGTGAATTGGGCTTGGTCTTTGAGAGAGAAATCTAGCCAGTAAACCCAGAGTTAAGTAGGTTAGAGTCAAAAGATGATGGGAGATTGGATTCTTGGTAGCTCTGATGGCTTGAGAGATAACAAGAAAAAGTGACAGAAAATACCATAGATAGGAAGTTGAAGCCTAGAAAAGCTAAACAAGATAAGTAAGGCCACATAGATGAAAAGTTTAAGAGCCTGGTTTGAACACAGGTCTTTCAATTTATTTTGGTGGCCTAGTGAGTTAGCAGAGATCACAGATTAGAAACCAGGTCCCTACTCCTAGTCAGTGCTTACTCTCTCACACTACCTGATTCTCCAGCACTGTCTCCCAACATTATTATTCTATACCCTCCCCTTTATTTCTGGATCATATTTTTCCTTTTTAAAATAGAATATTTTGTTTGTTTATGACTGACATTTTCATATCAAAATCAATTCTGGTTAACCACATGCCAACCAATCAAAAGTCCCCTATAACAATGAAAACAAAAAAAAAAATTGTTCAAAACTACCTGAGTGACCTCATATGATGATGTATGTCACATTTCTTACTCATTTTCCCCAATCCAACCTGACCAGAAAGAGAAGGTGTATTTCCTCATTTCTTCTCTGGGATCTGAGCTAGTCCTTATAATTACTCAATGCTTGGCATCATTTGCTATTCTTTTAAAATTATATTATTTTATTCAATGTGTATATTATTCTACTTGTTCTGTTCATTTCCAGCATTCTGTTTTATTCCATTACACCTTTGTTTTGTTCAATTCCTCATGTTCCTTCTTAAGGCACAATAATATTCGATCACATTCATATGTAATAATTTGTTCAACCATTCCCCAATCTTTGACATCTATTTTCTTTCCAGTACTTTACTACCACAAAATGAGATGCTTTTGGTGTTATACTATATGCAGGGTATCATTCTTTATGAGTTGCATGGACCAAAGTTTCTTTTTTAAAATAAATTTTTTTGATTTTTAAAAAGAAGGTACCACTCTTTTCCTAGTTACCTAGGTTTGTAACCTAAGTGTCATCCTTAAATCCTTACTCTGTCTCACTTCTCATATCCAGTTGATTGCTAAGTCTTATTTCTACTTCTGAAACATTTCATATGCCACTCCCCTTCTCTCTTTTCTGACAAAGTCATCAACCTGGTAGATGCTCTTATCACCCCACTCCTGAACTATTGTAATACCCCTGCTTTAATTATGTCTCCAGACTAGTCCACCTTCCATTTAGATATCAAATTGATCTTAATGTGCAAGTCTGACCTTGTCACATCCTTCCCACCCCATTCAGTCAACTCCAGTGGATTCCTATTACCTCCAGGATCAAATAGAAAATGCTCAATTATGCTTATGAAGCATTGTTCTCCCACCCACAACCTAGTACCTTTCTACCTTTCCAATCTGCTTATACTTCATTCCTCACCAGTGACTTTGGCCTCCTTCCTGTTGCTTGCAGAAAACATTTTATATACTGATTCTCAGCATTTTCACTGGTTATTCTTCATGCCAGGAATTCTCCATTTTCTCATCTCTGCCTTCTAATGTCCTTGATTTTCTTCAAGTGTTAGCTAAAATTCATCTTATGCAATAAGCCTTTTCTGATTCCCCTTAATGCCTTCCCCCTGAGATTTTCCCCAATTTATCCTCTTTAAATATTGTTTGTACCTAGTTATTTGCATGTTGTGTTCCTCATTAGAATACAGGATACCTGAAAGCAGGGGCAGTCTTTTATCTTTTGTTGTGTCCTTAGTGTTTAGCATAGTGTCTGGCATGTTGTAGGTTGACTGATTGACTGATATGAGTTAAATGCTCCATCTATCTCTTTTATTTTCCTGTCAGAGAAATATGCCATAAAGCAAAAAACAAAAAATAAAACAATAAAACTAACAAGAGAAAAAATCAGCAAAACTGATCAATACAAAAAAAGATTCTGAAAATAGATGTAATACTTCTGTGACCCCCCACCTCTGCAAAGGAGTGGAATGTCTTCTTATGTCTCTTCTATGGGGCCATGCTCTTTCTTTGTACTTTTGCAACTTTCACTTTCTATTATTTTTGTCAGTTTTCCATTTAAATTGTTTCCTTTATTATCCATATGATTTTCTTGCTTGGGCTTACTTCCGTCAACATCAGTTCTTGTGTTTCCATTCTTCTCTTTATTCATCATATTAATAATTTCTTAGAGCACAGTAATATACCATTATATTCAGATGCCACAATTTATTTAGTCATTCCCAAATACATTGTTTCTAGGTTTTTTGGATTTTTTTGGTTCCACAAAAAGTCCTGCTATGAACACTTGGGACACAAGGAGGCTTTCTTTTTCATTAGTGATCTCCTTTGGGTACCTGTCTAGAATGGGTCCAAACTTTCAAAGTTTACTTTACTAGCTCTGGGAAACTACAAAGTTTCTCAGAGACAGAATCCCCATGGTGGCCATGCTGAACCCAGGGATGCATCAATTGGTCACTGAGCCCTGATGTCAGTGTGGGAGTTGTATTTAATCCTTTAAGCTTCTTCCAAGTACTACTCTTATCTTTAAAAATGCACCAGAAAACTATGAAGATATTGCCATACTTTGTTCTTCTTCCAAATAGGTAGGTAGGAGAGATGAATTTAAAGTTGGTTTTATGGACAGAAACTACAGCAAAACTTCTTTCCCCTTAGGATTGGAAAAGTCTATGCTAGAATGCTGTATTTGGCACAGTGACTCCAAATGCATATTAGGAGGCATCTTTTGCTGTGTGGAAGGTTTAGAAGGTTCAGAGGCTCTCAGGTCCTTGGTAAGGACAAGGATGACTGTGGGTTACCAGCTCTATAACCTATAACATTTTAGAGTGTCCTCCTGCAAGCCAGTGTGCATTGAAGATTTGGAGGACAGTAAGTAAGCAACTTGAGGGCTGATTTTGCTCTTTCAACCATAATTCAATGGTAAAGGAAGATGAAATCTGAGGTCTTTTCCTGGATTTTATTTAAACTAGGATGTACTTCTTTTTAACCATACATAACTTGCAGATAGCTCTGAACTGAATCAATACCCAACTTCCACCAAACTGCCATAGCCTATAAGAATTTAGTGTGACTCAGGCATCCTGATAGGTTTGGGATGGGGGTATGACTAGCATTTGTTCTGGATTGGAAACAAATGTGTTTTTGCCTAGAGCTTGAAGTCCAGCAGATTTTTCTGTGGCATGTGAAAAAGAAAAGTGGCACTGGTATTTACATTTTCTAGGAGGTGAATCATTGAACTAATGACATGCAAATTTAGTTTGGCAATAATATTAAGGCATGTAAATTACTCAGGTTTATTATCATCCAAGAGAGGAAGAAGAATGTGGAAAATCAGATCCTAGGAAAGCGATTTCATTTTCTGGAGAGGATACTTCAGAGTAAAGTATGTATACTTATTTTATGTCAATGCTGTGGTATCAATGCCTGCCTGGAGAATCATTATAACCACTGGAGAATGGTTAAGTAATGTCAGAATGAGGTATTATGACTGTGATTATGTTATTTTTTCATCACCTGAGAGACAGGACAGTTAAGTAAAATAACTGTTTAGTATTCACTATATGTCTCATTTATTGTTCAGTTTAATCTAAACAGATAAAATACCTAAAATACCTGTCTGACCTAAAATGAGTTGTAGAGAGGAGTGATTGGCACTGAGTTAGAGGTAGAGGCAGAAATGTATGGGACAATAGAAAATGGAGATTTAAAAAGTAACCCACAGTTCAGGAATAGTTGAGAAATGAATATTTGAAAGGACATGACAAAGAAAAGCCCTGATTCTAGATAAGTCTATACCATTGTAGTAGAAAGAGGTATAATTCAAACTCAGTTTTCTAAACTCTAGGACAGGAGATCTTTTGTTGAAACATTGTGCCTTATTTATCAAATTTGCAGAGCACACAAAATTAGGAGAGATAGTTAACATGTTGAATTATATTTATGGGATGCAAAAAGGTCTCAATTGGCTAAATGATGGTCTAATAAAATATAGTTAAGTACAGATACATATTAAGTCCTATATTTGGAGTTAAAATTTGACCATAAGTTTTCAGAATTGAACAAGTAGGGAAAAATTGTGACTAGACAACAAATTCTGTGGAAAAATAACTACAAAGTTTTAATTCAAGATGAATTGTGTAACAAGACTACCAGAAAAGCTAGTCCTTTTAGTTAGGAGAAACATAGGATACTGGATGAGGGTGTTGATGATCCTTTTACCCAATAAGATTGCATTTGAAATATAACATCCAATTTTGAGTGTCATATTCTAGCATGGATTTTGATGAGGTAGAGATCATCCAGTGGAAGGTATCTAAGATGATAAGAGGACTTAAAGTGATGTGATGTGATGGTCAGTTGAAGGAAGAGATAAATTCTAGGCTGAAGGAGAAAGACTTGATAGAAGTCTTCAAATATTTGTAGAGCTGTCTCAGATGTTAGAACTAAGAGGAGTGGGTTAAATTTGGTGAATGTCCTAACAAAGCCACACCAAAGTGGAATGTGATGCCCTAGAAGATAATAGAGTCTTCATCCATGGAATTACTCAATTGGTGGCTGCATGAATACTTGAGAGGATGTTGACAAAAAGATTCTTGTGTTGGTGTGGGTTGAACTGGGTGACTTCTGAGGTTCCATCCAAACTTGAGATTCTGTCATATTGCATTTACTGCTAAAGTTCCCAGACCCTGCCTGGTATAGCCACACCTGGTACAAGGGGATGATTTAAGGTAAAAGATCCTGCATAGGATAAATTGGGGCTAGATCTTCCATTGCAGTCACTGTGCATTGGGCAGAACATGAGAAGTTTATTCAGTCCATTGTCCTGGGTAAGCTAAATGCCCTACCGGTGTTCTATTATGATGCTGAGTCCCTTCAAATGATTATCTTGGATTGCCAACCCATACAGAGCTTAAGTTGCACCTCATTATAAGGACATCATTTATGGTACAGTCAGCCATAAGGAACAAAAACAATTCCTTTTGATAAAACTTTCAGTTTTAGAAGAGTCCTATAACCTGTCTATGTTTCAATTTTAACTAATAATTTTAAAAAGAAGGAAATAAGCATTTAAATGCCCACTATATGTCAGGCACTATGATAATATAAATATTATCTCCTTTGGTCATAAAACCTCTCCTCTCCTCTCCTTTATTTTATCAAAGTCTTTTCCCCATATTTGTTTTGTTAGCTTCTTCTTTCTTTCTTACTTTCCTTGTTACTTCCATTTTCCCTTTCTAATTCTTTTATTTGTATCAATTGATTCATGAAAATATTGCCCATTAATATTTATTAAGCATTTCCTGCAGGCATACAAAGTGATAAAGGCTGAAATGAATGAGAGAATGAAAGAGGCATGACCTTGACCACAAAGATATTCTAATATTTAGGAAAGCAGAATATGCAGCATGAAACAATAAATATAGTCTATCATGTGTGATGCAGCAAAGTGATGGCTCAGACATTAAATGCTATGGGAACTCAAAGAAGACAGAATTCATTGAGATGTAGGCTCATCATAGAGGGCTTCACAGAAGGATTTGAGCTAGTCTTTGAGAGATAGGTAGGATTTAGATTGGAAAAGAATAGGAGAGTGGAGGTTCAGGCAAGGAGGATGGTTTGAATAAATGGATTGAAGCAATTACTGGGAAATGTTGAGTAAAACAGTATGACTGAAGTGTGTGGTTCATGAAGTAGATAGTAGGAAAAAAGGTCAAAAGGTAAGAGAACTTATTAATACCTTATCATTCATCATAAAACACTTCATAACAATTAAAAAATAATGACATTGAATGAACCAAAACATTATTCTCAAACTTCCTTGACTAGAATCTCAGAAAAAATCTTCGTACTCGTCAGAACCATTTGTTAAAAATTCCTAATGGGTCAACAGACAGTGATGTGTTGGAGTCAGCACAAACTGATAAGGTTTATTGTTAAATATTAAGTGCATTTACACATTAGAAATCAGTCAACACTACGAACCTGGGCTTTATTTAATGTTTTGTTAATTGCCTAGTCTTATGAAAGTGATGGAGAAAATGTTAATAATGGGGATTAAACTTCAAAGGATGTCCTACATGCATTTTGTGAAAGCTGAGTGTTCAACATTTATTATAAACAAACAAGGACAAGGAGTTTAGGAGGCAATATCCATACAGGATATTTTGAAGTATGGGTGATATCCAAAGATCCCTGTTTTCAACTTGGTACTTGGTATAGTATCTTGAAAGAAGAGTACAACCATTATTGACTGCAGTTGGGGTTTGCCTGGTATAAGGATAGTTTGGACTATTGGTTTGGAAATATTTCTGAGAGCATGGTTCTGGAAGGTTGTTATAAAAGGATAGAAGGATATCTAAGGAAATATGTGTTTCACAGGTGAGTTCCTTTTTAAAACTTCCTATATCTTCAGAGTTCTTTCGATAGCTTGCTCAGTCATTTTCATATTAATGAAGCTTCATTTCCTGTGTTGCTTCAAAGTTTTATTTGCAGGTGTTTATTTCAAAGTGTTTATTTCAGAACTCTAGTCAGCTGCATCTTAACTGTATTCCTCTGCAATGCATTTGCCTACTTACTTGTGGGTGTAGCATTAACCATTCATAATCTTTGAAGATGCACATCTGGCCCTGCTTCCTGTTGTGTCCTTGGAATCGGTACCTTTTTCCCCATGCCTTCATGGTTATGTCAAGACCACATTAATGTCAGAATGAATGATGCTCTCACACAAGGATCCATTCTTAATTCCCCTGATGATGCAGCCCAGCTTTACTCCTTAACTGGTACACCTGCATCTTATGGTTCCCTCATCTAGTTCATTTTGGATGTTAGGCTAGAGAATGTGGCTAAGTGGTGAAAAGGAAGAGGTAAGAAGAAAGTTAAGTGGTGCAGTGGATAGAGCTCTATGCCTGAAGTCAGGGAATCTGAGTTGAAATCTGGTCTCTGACCTGTGTGACCCTGGAAAAGTCACTTAACCTCTATTTGCTTACTTTACTCATTTGTAAAATGAGGATAACTGGAGAAGGAAATGGCAAAGTACTCCAGTATCTTTGCCAAGAAAACCCCATGGACAAGTCCATGGAGTCATGAACACCTGGACACAATTGAACAACTGAACATCAACAAAAAGGAAAAAAGCAGCTTTGAGGCCAGTGTAGGGCAAATATTTCAGATGGGTAGTAGGATAGAAATCCCTAAGACATTAGGTTAAGTAAGTATAAGACAAAGTGTAGGGCAAGTATTTCAGATGGGTGGTAGGATAGAAATCCATAAGACCTTAGGTTAAGTGACTATAAGATAAAGTCACTTCTGAAGTCTCAAAGGCAGGGTGGTTATGGAAGTTCTTTTGGGATGCATTGACATCTAAATGCAGAATATATGTCTTGAAGCTATAAATAAGAAAAAAATATTTAAAAGTATCCTGAATCATCAAGAAGACCTTTTTTGAATATTAGAATTTAAGAACAAGACATTTTTATCATAACAGTTCTCATTCTCTCAATTCTTTCTCTTCAGGTAACATCATCTTCAATCCAATGAATGAAGTGAATCATTCCACAGTATATGAATTTGTGTTCTTGGGGATCTCCAGTTCATGGGCCATGCAACTTTTCCTCCTGGTATTCTCCTTCATGTTCTATGTGGCCATTGTGCTGGGAAACATCCTCATTATGCTCACAGTAATCTTTGACTCTCGCTTACATTCTCCCATGTATCTTCTATTGTCTAACCTCTCTCTCATAGACCTGTGCCTTTCTTCTGTTTCTGTTCCTAAGATGATTTCTGACCTCTTTCATGAGCGCAAAGTCATATCCTTTCTGGGTTGCCTTGTCCAGATATTCTTCATTCATATCTTTGGAGGAACTGAGATGGTGTTGCTTATTTCCATGGCCTTTGACAGATACGTTGCCATATGTAAGCCTCTTCACTATTTGACCATTATGAATCCAAGAATGTGTATTTTCCTCCTGGTGGGTTCTTGGTTCATTGGCCTCATACATGCACTGACCCAGTTGGCATTTGTAGTCAATTTGCCTTTCTGTGGCCCTAACGAAATTGACAGTTTTTATTGTGATCTTCCTCGCTTCATCAGATTGGCCTGTGCAGAGACCTACAAGTTGCAGTTCATGGTCACTGCTAACAGTGGTTTCATTTCCATAGGCACCTTATTCCTGTTGATCATCTCTTACATATATATCTTGGTCACTGTTCAGAAACACTCTTCAAATGGTTTGTCCAAGGCTCTTTCTACTTTGTCAGCTCACATCACTGTGGTGGTCTTGTTTTTCGGTCCATGTATCTTTGTCTACGTGTGGCCATTCCCCACAATGCCAGTGGATAAATTTCTTTTTATTCTTGATTTTGTTATTACTCCTGTCCTAAATCCTTCTATATATGCTTTCAGGAACAAAGAGATGAAAGTTGCCTTGAGGAGGCTGATGAGCCACTTAGGAAATTCCAGGAAAATTTTGTAAATAACTCTAAGAGTAACAGAGTATGTTTATTGCCTAAACTGACCACCATGTAACATGTGGATGATAACATTCCAATCTGGGACTAAAAATGACAGCATACTACATTTTAATGTTTGATATGAATATTTCCATGAGCTAAAAGGCACATTGGCTCCTACTACACCTATTCAAAAGAAACAAAAAAAAAAAACAAAAACAAAGGAGTGTTGTATTTTTTTCCCCTTAGGCAATCGGGTTAAGTGAATTACCCAGGGTGACACAATTGGCAAGAGTAATGTGTCTGAGGCCAGATTGGAACTGAGGTCCTCCTGACTCCAGGGCCAGGGCACTATCCACCACACTACCTAGCTGCCTACAAAACTAAAGTATTGTTGATCTCCTTTGGGTAGAAAATTCTATTTTGGTTGTGATTTTAAAATATACTTTTTACAATTTCTTTATTCATGTTCAAATCTTTAAGAGGAAATATACTTTTAAAAAGGAAAGTACCTTGTTGTTTTCCATATAAATTTATATACAAATTCTTAGATTAATGATCTTGATTAATTCACAGGACCCACCTAAGCAATTATCTTGTCCTCAGGAGTAGGATTATCTTGTCAATCACAAAGGATTCAATGATACCTCCTATTCTTATCTTAAAATTTTGTGAGAAAAACTCTCTCTGTAAACCTTATGAGAACTCATTAAATTAAATCCATACCAAATCTTACATGAGGGGAAGAATGGTATAGTGGGTAGAGAAATGACCTCAGTCATGAAGACCTTAGTTCAAGTTCTTCCTTAGACACATATTGACTGTGTGACTCAAAACAGGTTACTTATCTTTGAAACTTTCTAAGACTCTTAATTGGAGTGATTGTTAATCTCAAATGTTATAGAAAGTGGCCAGTTTGCATTGTTAGGTGACAGCTAAATGAGAGTTTTGCATATCAATAAAATCATTACATAAAAAGTTATAGATCAGAGATATTCTAGAGAAATTTTCCTGGCTAGTAATCTCTAGATCCTTTCTTCAGTTGTTTCTAGGTTGATGATTTTGTGATTCCAGGAATTGTCCAGTTTTGTTCTACAAATGTTGTTGTTCATTCTTTTTTTTCAAAGAGGACCAAAGACATCATGGGGTGATGTCTTGACTTGCTATGTATTGGATTTAAATGAGTCAGAGTTGTCAGCCTCACTCTCTCTTCCAGAGTCATTAAAGTCCAGTGACAGGACAAAAGTCAACATAACTGGCAAATGGACCAGGATGTAGTGGATGACCTTAGTGTCTTCAATGTCAATTGGAGCTCCATGTGTTCCCTAGCATCTACTTCAGCTGCCTTCAAGGCTGCTGGAACACATTATTCTCATCCACCAATTCTGCTGGGGGAAGTCTTCATATCCTTGGAGTAGACATCCTCCTAACCTCTACAATTAATTTCTTTATGGAAGGATCATCCCTTGTTGCCAGATATTATGGCAAAAATATGTGACAGTATATGATCAAATGCAGATGTGAAACATTTCTTTTGTGTTTAACCCATAATATTGATATTAAATCTATAGTAGGAATCAATAATTCATTTCTTTTTCTTATTTGTGTTCTGTGTAAGTGAATTTTTAATATTGTCTCAGAATCGTGGAATTTCTGTGGCATGTATCTTATAATTTGATTTTTGTGTTTTTCAATCTAAGTATTGGGGAAGTATTGATTATTTAGACCATTCATACAGTTTGATATTATACTATGAGATGAACCATATTAATTATCTAGACTTTGGATACTTCCAGGAATGAGAAGCTAAGTGCCTCACAAGGCATTAAAACAATATTTGTATCACTCAAATTATTTCAAAGTTCTTGATTAAATTGCTTTTTAATTTGCCTCCGTATAAGTTCCTCTAAGTTGCAGCCACTAGATCCGGTTACACTCTGGATTAAATCAAATTCCTTCTTCACAGGCCAGGCATCCAATTATCATTCCTGCCCCAAATCTGGTAAAAAATCCACAGTTTCTGCAATTGTTCTTCATATGACATAGTTTCCAGAGTGCTGTTTGGTCTCCTATGAAAGTGTTCATTTGTTAATATCTCTTTTCAAAAACTATGCCAAGATTTGAACACAACATATTAGATGCTATCAGATCTTTCAAAATTAGAACTATTACCCTGTTCTATATGTTGTCATTCTATTAATGTGCCCTAATTTTGCTTTAGCTTTTTGACAGATATGCTAGACATTTGGCTTACTTTGAACTTATAGTCAATTCAAATCCATAAGTTCTTTTTAATGTCAACTTCTATAGTATATTTCCCTATTTTTCTCGTGCAATTTATTTTTTAAACTTAAGTACAAGATCTTAAATTTTTTTTCCTTTTTCCTTCCTATATTTCACCATGTTGATTTTGTCCATTAATCTATATTTTCCAGACTTGGTTTCTGGGGGTTTCCAACAATCATAGTGAGAAATAAACTTGGCTGTCTCAGGGAAGTGTTGCCACTTCCCCAGTGCAACCTTACCCAAATGGGGGAGGACTATGTGAGTTATGGTTTTGAATGAAAGATAGTAGTGTGACATAAAGGTCTTCAACAGGGCATGCACAACACAGGAGAGACTCTTTATTGTTTTCTGGACTCAACTCCATATTTACCTACCAGGTTGAACATTGTTAAAATTTTCTGGTAAGCTCAGGAATGGGA
Source organism: Vombatus ursinus (assembly GCF_900497805.2). Lineage (NCBI taxonomy): Eukaryota > Metazoa > Chordata > Mammalia > Diprotodontia > Vombatidae > Vombatus > Vombatus ursinus. The sequence goes on from NW_020954658.1 coordinate 350,097, forward strand.
CAAGTCATTGAAATAATAGCTTAGTAACTACTTATTGTCTTGATTACTGCTCAGTTCGGTCCAAATTGCTGAACCATTTTTTGCAAATGGAGACATAACAATAGATACAAATGACATAGAGAAGAATAATTATGACAGGATCATATGGAGAAACTAGGATGAAAATATAAGTAGAAAGATATGTCAGCAATCTACATGATTTTTAAATTTGAGAAGTGGTAGGGAAGAAAATACTCTGATAAATTCCTGATTCGAGATAGGTCCTTGCCATTACATTAGAAAGAGGCAAGATTCCAGTCCAGGTCTTCTAATTCCCAATCTGAAAATCTTTCTTTAAAACATGCCATCATAATTAATCAATTTTCAGGTCAAGTGATCCATGACATGACAGCTAATACATAGGATGAGAGAGATAGGAGACAATAAAATCTCAATAGACAAATAGGGGGTCAGTTCTAGTGTTGGAATTGAAATCCAGAAGATGAATTCAAATTTTGTCTCAAACACTTACTAGTTGTGTGACCCTGGGCCAGTCACTTAACCTCTATCTGCCTTAGTTTCCGTATCTGTAAAATGGGGATAAGAATAGTGCCAACCTCCCAGGGTTATTTTGAAGTTAAAATGAGATAGTATTTGTAAAGTGCTTTGAAAACCATAAAGTTTTATATAAATGCTGGTTATAATCATCATCATCATCATCATTATCATTTAGTTAAGATACTAAGATCAATCAGGCATTTATTAAGTGCATACTATGTGTTAAATCCTGGTCATAAAAATACAAAGAACAAAACATTTCCTACTCTCAAGGAGCTTAAAATATAAAGGGGAGGACAAAAAATATAAAGAGAAAGTGTGTATAGAAATAAATACAAGATAGTCAACTCCTAGGTAGTTAGGAATGGAAGGCATTAGTAGTTGTAGAAATTAGGAAAGGGTTCACACATAACACCTCTTGCAGAGTTGATAGGAACATGCCTGGTATTAGATACATCATATGAAGTTCTGTACTGGGCAGATGATAGGTTCTTATAGTCAGCTGTTCTGTGAGAGACAGATGCTACATAAATGTTTTGCAGAGGTGGGGAACCTGCAGCCTTAAGGCCACATGTGGCCCTGCAGGTCCTCAAGTGACTGAATCCAAACTTTGCAGAAGAAATCCCTCTAATAAAAGGATTTATTCTGTAAAGCTTGAAATAGGACAAGAGGCCACACCTGAGGACCTGGAAGGCCACAGGTTCCCGACCCCTGCATCCCGAGTTCTTTCAGATGACTCCTCTGAATTGTCCACCCATATAGAACTTTATTTGAATCTTATTCTATGAACATCAATTGCAGAACAGAGTCAGGTTTGAGGAATGAAGGAAATACTCATGAAGGAAACTTTCAGTCCATCATTATCATGTAATCTGTATATGTTTTTAGCAAAATAATATAGTTTACTGGTCCTCTTTTCTCAGCTTTTCTAACTTATCTCCCCATTTCTTTTATTCTCCTCTCTTCTCCTTTCTTTACCTTTCTTTTCTTTTACTTGTTTACTCCCATTTTAACCTTCACTTCCTTTTTTTTATTGCATCAAATAATTTACAAATTATTCCATCCAAAATCATTTATTGAAAACCTACTCAGGGAAGATCGCTGAAGCAGGGACTGAGGGGTGTGAGAAAATGAATCCAGCATGCACTTGACCACTTGGATCTTAAGTTTTGGGGGAGACAGGAATGGTAAAGATGAAAAGTGAAATATTGTAGGATAGTGTAAATAAGTGCCAAAATCAGGGTGTAGACAATGAATGCTTCAGGAGAGCAGAGGAGGGAGCTATAGCTAAGAGCTAAAGGTGGTCAATGGAGCCTTATGGACAAGCCTCAGTTGATCCTTTTTGGAAGATCAGAACTCAGATAGGAAGAGTAATGGTGAGCAGATGTTTTGGGAAAGGAAATGCTTTGAGCAAATAGGTTAGAATGAGGAATATTTAGAGAATCATCAGTTTCAGTTTTGGTAGAGTGGAAGGTTCAGATGGGGTAACAGAAGGAAGCAAGGCTGAAGAGTGTAAATACTTACCATAACTTTTTATTCCATCAAACTCCACTCTCAAATCCCATAGCTGTTCAGTTGTATTAGTTGGAGCTTCAGCAATGCTTAGATCATTTACTAGGCCTGTGTTCTCAAACTTATTCAATTTGACACATTGACAGGTATGTTGAGGTTCTTCAAATTTTGTAACACATTACAAATTCCTAAATAGTTAGGTGGTTAGACAGATAAGAGTAGGAGAGTCCATGAAAAAATGACACCAAAGCATTTTAAATTAATAGTGGTAAAAAAACAAAACAGAAAACAAACAAAAAAAGAAATAATGGTGGTGACTAAGAACTACTGTAGGTACTGACCCAGAAAGTGTTTATCTCAGGATGTGCATGAGTATGTGTTTCAAAGATGGTCCTTTGTTGGGAATTTCACATTTTATATATATACACATATATATTCCCATATGTATCACACACATATATAATGTTTACACATGTGTGTTTTAACATATTGATTCACTTTAATTAAGAAAAGACATTGACTAAATACCTACTATATGTAAGGTTGAGTGGCAGGCCTTCAGGATACATAGACAGTAATGAAACAGTTGCTGCCCTTAAGAAGCTTATACTCTTTGGGTAGAGGGGGAAATACGACTTGTGCCAAAGTAAGTAAATGCAAATATATATACAAAGCAACATAAAGAGGGAGAGGCTACTAAATATTACTGGCAGGGAATTAAGGATTCATTTATTAAATTTTAGGAAGTTGTGCCTGAAATGTGCTATGTAGCAAACGAAAGATTATATGAGGGTGAGGTGAGGAAGAAGTTCATTGTAGACAGGGGGTACCACTTGTGCAAAGATATGAGGATAAGAGATAAAATGCTATGTGTCTGTAATAACAGATGGGGAAAACTGACTGAAATTGTTAGCAAAGGAGAATAATATGATATGTCAGAAAAATGTGGATGGGAGCTAGAATGTAGAGGCTTTAAATGCCAGATTGAACAGTTTATTTTTTGTGAGGAGGCAACAGAGCACCATTTATTCGTTCATTGTTTATTTATTTATCTATTTGCTTGTTTATCTAGCTATTGGCTTGTTTTTTTATCTATTTACATATTTAGTCATCTATATATTCATCCTTTCATTTATCTATCTACATTTATTATTATTATTATTATTATTATTATTATTTTACTAAGGGGATGACATAGTAATATATGAATTTTAAAAAAATATCAGTTTGATAGTGGTGAGAACCTTGTATTTAAGGGGAGAGAGTTTGGAGGAAGAAAGTTCAATTAGGAAACTATTAAGAATAGAAAAGAGTTGATGAAGGCTTGAACTAGAATAGATACTGTATTGAATGTAGAAATGGTGATAGATACAAGAGATTTTATAAAGACAGTATTATGAAGACAAAACTTGGTAATTTATTTTATGTGAAGCTTGAGGAAGAGGGAAATATCAATGACAAACTCCAAGATTGCAAACCTAGGTGATTAGAAGAATGGGGATGTAATTTATAGAAGTGGAAAAGTTTGTAGGAAGTCTTTCATTTAATCAGTATTTATTAAGTACTTACTTTCTGCCAGGTACTGTGCTAAATCCTAAGGATGCAATAAAAGGCAAAAACAAAAGAGCAAACAAACACAAAAGCCAGCTCCCCAATCCCTTTCCCAGCAAAAAATCCCAAACAAACCCTTCTTTCAAGGACCTGAGAGTATAGGCTTGCAGGGACAGGGGAGGAATATGAGATCCTTTTTACTGATATGGAGTTTGAGATGCAGGTCCTGGTAGAACTACTGAACAGGCATTTGATAATACAGGACTGAATTTCAGGAGAGAAGTTTTATTTCTAAGATGGTTTTAAATAATTGTGGGTGTCTTGGAATTCATGAACATATTTTATCATATATGGTTCTATTTTGAAAACTTTTCTTATGTGCTTCTATATAATGAAAAATCTCAATTTTTATATAATTCATCTCATAAGAAGGAAGATTGTTGCAGTCGAAAATTGTGGTGTCAGCTATACCATAATATATACACATATATGATTTTGAAATAAATATTTTAAATCAATGAATTACAATGAAAGATTATGTGCATCCCAAATTTCAAAATATGAAAATCATAGTGTAACAAAATTACCACACAAACACCTAACTGAAGTTCAATAACCCTCAGCAAAATCATTTATTATCTAATTTTCTTCCATCCTGTCTTTTATCTTTTTTCCACTTAATTATAAGTATTTCATTACTTAGATATTATTATTACTAAAAATGCATGGGGCAGCTAGGTGGCTTAGTGGTTAGAGCGCTGCCCCTGAAGTCAGGAGGACCTGAGTTCAAATCTGACCTCAGACCAAACACTTGACACTTACGAGCTGTGTGACCCTATTCAAGTCACTAAACCCCAATTGCCAAGAAAAAAGAAAATGTGTGCTTGTTACTATTTCTGCATTGCTAAAAATATTACATAATCATAATAATTAATTTAATAACTTTTATTACTATATCAGGACCATTCTACTAACAACATGACAACTACCTGCATATATAGCTTGTAGCTCTCCAGTCTCCTGTTGATAAAGTCCAGATGTAATCCTCAGCTGGAACCTCTGCCCCATATGATCTCCTCAACAATAGTGGTGATGAAAATAATGTGAAAGCTTCAAGGAAAGTAAAAGAAGGAACTAGTTGGGAATACAATATTGAAAGTATTCCTGGGCTCAAGAACCCATGTTAAGGGGTGGATCATTTGTGATTCATGTAGGACCAGGATGATAGGATTGAACTAATTATAAAGTAATATTAAATGACTGAGATTATTTTTAGTAGGTCTAAAAAGTTGGGTGGTTTTGAAAATCTGAGGTGGAAACCCTTTGACTTATACTTCCAATAGTCACTAAAATAGTGCATGTCAACAGACAAGCAAAACTGATAAATAGAAAAACAAACTGTGCTGTGGGAAACTGATGAACGGATTTAAAAAGAATCTGTGCTTTCAAGTTCTATTTTGCATATTACAATTTAAGAACAGGAAAATTTTATTTTCATAGTTCTGATTCTCTTTTAAATTTATTCTCTTTAGGTAATACTATATTTAATCCAGTGAATGAAGTAAAGTATTCCATGGTGTCTGAAGTGTGTGTTCCTTAGAATCTCTAGTACATAGGCCATGCAACTTCTCCTTCATCTTCTGTGTAGCCATTGTGCTGGGAAACCTCCTCAATGTACTCACAGTGACATCTGTGAGCATCTTCACTCTCCCATGTATTTTCTGTTGGCCAATCTCTCCTTTATTGACCTGTGTTTTTCCTTTGTTGCAGGTCCCAAGATTATTTCTGACTTCTTCCATGAATATAAAACCATATCATTCCAGGGTTGTATAATTCAGATATTCTTCATTCATGTCATGGGAGGAACTGAGATGGTGTTGCTCACTTTCATGACATTTGACAGATATGTTGCCATATGTAAGCCTTTACATTATATGACCATTATGAACCCAAGAACATGCACTTTTTCTCCAGGTATCTTCTTTGACTCACTGTCCTTTTACACTCAGTAATTCATTGCCTTTTGTGATGAATTTGCCTTTCATTGGCCCTAATGAGATTGGCAGTTTTTATTATAACCTTCTTTGGTTCATTAAATTGGCCTGCATAGACAACTACAGATTGGAGTTCATGAGCACTACTAATGGTGACTTGATCTCCTTGGATACCTTATTCTTCTTATTCATTTCCTACTTCTATGTCCCGATCACTGTTCAGAAACACTCTTCAAGTGGTTTGTCCAAGGCTTTGTCTACTCACTCAGCTCACATCACTGTGGTGATCCTTTCTTTGGTCCGTGCATCTTTGCCTGTATATGTCCATTCCACATGATGCCAAATGGATGCTTATTGCTATTCCTGATTTTGGTATCACCCCTGTCTTAAATCCTTCCATCTACACATTCATAAACAAGGAGCTGAAGGTGGCAATGAGGAGACTGGGCAGCCAACTATTAAGTTCGGGAGAAATTCCCTAAATCGCTGATGAGAAGTGGAATAGGCTTCATGCTCAAACTGACTACCATTTAACATGTGCATGTAAACATTAGCCATCAAGCCAGAAGTTTAACACCACGTTTTCTTCTAGTGGTCATCAGATTTATCTAAAGACCATTTTATTGGCTTTATGGGGACTTTGGCTGCTACTACATCTGCTCAAACAAGAAACAAATGTAAAATCCTTGTCGATATGTTCCCCGAGTTATAAAAACATTGTAGCTACAATTTTGTAAAATGTTCCTTTTGAGATACCTTAATGTAGATTCAGATCTGCACAAAATAAGTTAAAAAAAGAGAAAGACATGTTTTGTTTGGCAATCTCTATGTATTCACATGTTACCCAGGGGCATTCATCTTACCCTTGTAAGGAGAATTATTTTTCTGATCACCACGGATAGGGTAGTGTTTTCTATTTTACTTCAAATGACTAGAGAAGAGAATTTTCACCTTATTAATACTCACCATGTTGTTATATCATAATAAAGATACTGTGAGGCGTCAGCTAGGTGGCACAGTGGATAGAGAACAGGCCCTAGAGTCAGTAGGACCTGAGTTCAAATCCAGCTTCAGGCAGTAGCTGTGTTCCCCTAGACAAGTCACTTAATCCTGATTGCCTCCAAAAAAAAAAAAGATACCAAGAGACAGCATGTTATGACTAGAGAACTGGTCTCAGAGTCAGAAAGTTTTGGATTCAGGTCCTGCTTCTGACACATTCTGGCTGTGTGATCCTGGGCAAGTCACTTAACATCTTTATGCTCTAAGTGCCTTTTTTATGATTATAACTAGCAGAAAAAGAGCTATTCTACATTGGTGGAGAGAGTTTCTTCACATGGACTTCCCTATACCAATAACATCACAGATCTACTCCACATCTCCATATGTCACCATCTCATGACCTAGATGAGATGTTTAGGGTGAATTATTAGCTAAGGATCATCAAGGTCTCTTCTGATTCAAAATTCTATGGCTCTCAGAGTACCCTAGTTCGGTCCTTAAAACACCATAGCTAATTAATGTCTAATTTCTTCAGAGGGAGCACCTTTTGATATTAGATCTCGTGGCCAAAGTGTATTTATATTAGGGATGAGGGATTTATCTTGTAGTGAGATTCAACCAATACTTAGAATCAATAAAGCATTTCTTTTAAAAAACTGAATTGCTTTATAAGTATGAATTTCAATACAGACTTTATTCTTTGGACTTATGGAATTTCTATGGAGCACATCATGTAATTTATTTTGGTGTGTGCTTTAAATCAAAGTCAGGAGGCAGCAGTGATCAAGGAAGCTTGATCTAAGATAAGGTACTATCAGAAATGTGCTGGAGCCAGCTCTTGCTGACTTTCAAGAGATAATTGTTAAATTTTCAATGTGAGCATTTAATGATCTGAAACTGGCAAATGCTTCAAGTTATGGCTTAATTTATTGTTTTGTTAATTTTCTAGGCTTAATACAATCATTGGAGCAGTGAAGTTAGGTGGCACAGTGGATAGAGCATTGGCCCTGGGGTCAGGAGGACCCGAATTCAAATCGGTCCTCAGACACTTACAGTTGTGTGACCCTGGGAAAGTCACTTAACCCTGATTACATCCCCCCAAAAAAACCATGGAACAGTGGTATTAATGCAGGTTAAACCTAAAAGTGTACTGTCTGTATAGATATTTCCACTATCCCACGTTACTCCTCTAGAATAGAGTTCTTGGGTTGAGCATACCTAGATGGGATGCTTTAATAGAGATTATGAAATGAATTAATGCATAGCACTTCTGGAGTCAGGGAGATGCAAGGGGATCATAAAGGGGATTGGGGACATAAAAAAAACCAACTGCTTCACAGTTTGTCATCAGTCAAGGATAAATGCTATAGAACTTAAACTCATCTTTGCTTCCAGGTGTTTTTTGCTCCACTTGCCACCAAAGGGACAGTGGAAAATAATCCCTCCATAAACCAAGCATTATTTCAATAAGAAATAAACCCCCCAAAGTTTCTAGAATTAAGAGAATGATTGATAAAGGGCCATCCGAAGTAAGCAAAACACATATGAAATGTTGATCTTAGGATTTTAAGTAGTTGTGTTATCAGGATAGATAAACAAGAGAAAAAAAAAACTGAAGAGACTACATACAAAGAAACTGAGGATCTGAGATAGCATGAGGTGTTGAAGGACATAGACAATAAGTGACAGAGTCAGGAATGAAATATAGGCCCTCTGATTTGTTTTTCTACTTCCACTCGGCTCCATAGTGAGTTAGTAGAATAGCCAGGACTAACACCTAAGTCCTAATTCCCAGCCAAATACTCCATCACTCTACTTGATTCTTTACTTCCTCCTCAAGCTCCATCTCTTACTTATATTCTGCATGTGAATCTATGTACCAAACTTTTACAATTATTATTTTTTTCTGGCAGCTCAGGGAGAAAAAGCAAAGTCTTTCAAAGGCAGAATCCCCAAGGTGGTTATGCTTAGGTCTCTCACAATAAGGCTACACCAATTGGTGACTGATCCTTGATGTTCCTGGTAGAGTAATATTTATTCTGTCTAGGTCCTTCTAGGCACACATCCTACAGACACACCAGAAATTTCTGAAGATGTTGCTGTCCATTACCTTTCCTCCAGACATGTAGATGGGTAAGACCAAATTAAAGTTAATGGCATGGAAAGAATCAACCACCTAGTTTCCAAACCATGAGGATTCCATACCATAATGCAATTTGATTATGACAAGAAACCTTCTGCTATGTTTGGGCAAGCCAAGCGTCCTGCAGCACTTTCGTTACCCAATCTACTGTAAGCTGCATTTATAGTGTTCTGTGAAAGTTTAGCAACTATCAGGATCACTTGTGTAGGGACTGATCTTAACCAAAATAAGACTCTTACATGACGTGACAGAACTCCCAGACAGCTACAAACTGAGCTGCTCCCATACCAGACTTAAAACTGTTCTGATTTGGTACCTGGAGGAAAAGTATAGAACAACATATCCAGGGATACTCCAGAATTTATGCCTGATTTGATGCAAGGGGGTTTCTGCCTGATACTTGAAATTAAGAAAATGATTTTGGTGCATATCATAAATTACTAAGATGTGGATCAGAATTTTTTTTATTCTTCTGAAGAAAAATCCCCTTGTTCCTTAACATTATACCAATGTCATCTGGTGATTGTATTGCTCTATACAAAATCCTACAGATCATCTGTGTTCAGTTGATGAGGAATACACTGAAGAGACAGGTTTTGGGGAGATTTCCTTTTAGGGGATGGAGGCTTTGGAAAGAGAGGGATCTGGTTTTGTACTGAGATTATCCAGAAGGCAGGTAAGTGTCAATGTTAGTCTTGTGAGTTATAAAAACCAGATGAACAATAGCTTTAGGAAAGGAGAATGAGGTTGGGATATTGGTAGCTATGGGGATGGTGAGAGAGACAGAATGAGCATAATCGCTTTCTTTACACTGAATCTTGAAGGTGATAAATGATGAACAAAATAGCTTCCTATCACTGTGTTACAATGAAATTTTGTTACTTCCCTCCTATGCGCTTCTTAGCGTCTCTTGCAACATGTAAGACATGACTTGAGGCAAGGGGTTTGCATTCATTAGTTGAAGACTGTCCTAAGGCACACATTTATAAGAAGTGTCCCAGACAACAGCCATTCTTGCCATTGGAGAATTTAACCAAAACATTGGTAGGCATAACTGTGCCATGAAATTTATACCTGTTATTCCAGAATCGTATATCTGGAAGATCCATTCTATAAAAGTTATACAATTATTGGTCAACAAATTCAAAGATTCTCAATTTTTAGGAAGCATGCTCAGGTCAAATATCTTTACTAGGAAATCTAAGGTATTGTCACATTTCTTTCTTTGCATTTATTATTGCTTGAAATAAGTAGCTGCTAATTTAATTATTATCCAATTTAAAAAATCATAATGTTATATATCAAGTAGGTTTTGGTTCTTCACAGAGCAACAGTGATTTAGCATATACACAGAGACACATAGTGGTACATACACATATAAACACCTACTGAATTATCTCTTCAGCTCAGAAATAGGAAAGTTCAGGGAATGAACAGCTTAGTAGTGATGTAACTTGTTCTTTTTCAATTCCTTTTAAATAGTTAAATCATTTTTGTAGGTATAGACAGATACAGACACAAAAGATTTACAAGAGAGGAGCGACTATAAACAAGGTAGAACCAGAGGCAAAAAACTGAAGTGAAAAGTATGAACAATGAGAGTTAAGACATGGATCAATGGAATCAGGGATATTTCAAAAGTATAAATTTTTAAAAGTGCATGTGATAATGAAGACAACAGGAACAGGACCTATAATTTCATCGGTTTAGAGACCTTCTGGATTAAGAAGGCCCCTATAGCAATGCAGGTCAGTGTCTCCTCTACAAATTAGTTTTAAAGAGTGGCCTAGGGACTTAAGTGACTTGTCCATAGCTCTAGAGCCAGTATGTGTCAGAAGTGAGACTAGAACCTTGCCTTGGCTTGTAGGTCAGGTCTTTATCCACTACCTACCACTACTTTATGAAGTAAATGAAATGGTAAATTTCTCTTTGTAGCTAGGTCTTTGCAAGTGTATTATGAAGAGATTAAATTCAAACTCAGGTCTCCTAATTCTAAATTTAGAGAGCTTTCCTTGATACCAAATTTGATGCCTGTCAAATTTGCGGATGGCAAAAACCAGAGGAAATGAGGTAGGATCCTACAAGAGCTTGGTGGGCTAAAATGAATCTAATTCTTTTCAATTTAATTAGAATAAATATAAAGTCCCACATTGTGTTAGAAAATAATAACTTTTTTCTCTTTTTCATCTAATTTATTAATTACTATATTCTCAAACATTTATAGTGAGGAAAGATAGAAACAAGAATTCATTAAGTGCCTACTCTGTGCCAGGGACTTAAAAATATCTCAGTTGATCATCATAAACTTCAGAGATAGGTGTTATTATTACCAACTTTATTTTACAGTTAAGGGAACTGAGGTAGATTGAGCGGTTAAGCATCTGAGGCCAGATTTGAACTCAAGTCTTGCTGTCTTTAGGTCCAATGCTGTGCCCATTGTGCCACCCAGCTGTACCAGCTATGTACAAATCACTGGGAAGGGGGCTGAGGTGTTGAAAAAAGATGGAAAAGATATTCTTTTGAACACAAAGAGGTTTCATTTTGTGGGAAGATGTGATACACCACATCAAAATGTAAGGTAAGCATACTGTCCATGACAAGTTCATACATAGTACATACAAAAAAGCTTTGGGAACTCAGAGAACAAAGCAATCATTGAGAGTTGGGGGCATCAGGCAAGGTTTATTATTTTCTACTTTTGAGGTCTTTGGCATATATGTGTAGGGTACTATAATGCTGGGTCAAATGGAGTGCACATTTCAGTGACATTTTGGGCGTAGTTTCCTATTGTTTTCCAGAATGGTTGGCCAAATTCACAACTCCACCAACTCTGTCACAGTGTCTTTTTGCTGTCTCTTCCAACAATAGTAATTTTCCATTTGTTATCTTTTCCATTCTCATGTGTATTAGGTGAAATCTGAAAGCTGCTTAATTACATTTATCTTATTGTTGACTTGGAACATTTTTATATGGCTATTGATAGATTGGTTTTCTTCATTTGATAACTGCTTATTTATGTCCTTTGACCATTTACCTATTATAGGATGGATCTTGTATATTTGAGCCAGTTTCTTATGTATCTTAGACGCTAGACCATCAGGAGAAACTCTTATTCCCCCTCAGTTAATTGTTTCCATTATAATTTTACCTGCATCAATTTTGTTTGGGAATTTTTTTTTTGATTTTATGAATCACAATTATTCATTTTCTCTCCTGTGATTGTCACTGTTCTCCCCCTGCTCTTCTTAGGAAATCTTTGCCTCCCAATAATGAATTATATTCCTTTTCTTGTTCTCTTAATTTAATTATGATGTGAACTTTTATATTTAGCTCACGTATTCATTTGTAACATATTGTCATATATGATGTGAGTCATTGATGTAAATCCAGTTTCTGCCAGATTGCTTTCCATTCTCCCCAGTAGATTTTCTTGAAGAGTGAATGCTTATTGTTGTACTTGGAATCTTTGTGTTTAGCTAATGGTATGTTACCATGTTCATTTGCTTATGTATCTAAACTATACCTAATCTCTTCTACTGATTTATTATCCCATTTTCAATCAGTCCCAAAAGTTTTGATTATTATTTTTTTATAGTATACTTTGACATATGATCCTATTAAGCCCCTTTCTTCCCACTTAAAAAAATCTTTTGAGATTCATTGACACTCTATTATTCTAGGTGATTTTTTTCTTTTCTTTTCTAACTATATAAAGCAATGTTTTGACAGTTTGGTACAGCATTGAATAAGTACATTAATTTAGAGAGTACCCTCATATTTATTATATTCATTCTGCCCAAAGATGAGCAATTACTATCTCTCTAATTAGAGTTTTGTCGTTGTATTTGTATGGAGGGTGTCCTAAAAGTATTAATGCAGTTTTAAGGCATTAAAGCTTAAAATTGCACTGATATTTTTGGGACATCTTTTAGTTCATCTCTATACCTTTGTCTTTCTCCCTCTGTTTTTGTTGGGAACACATAGAAAAGCTGATGTAGATTTATTTTATATCTTCTTATTTTGTAAAAGTTATCAACAGTTTCAATTAATTTTTGTTAACTTTCTAGACTTCTCTAAATAGACCATCATGCCATCTCTAAAATATGATTTTTTTTCTTATTTACCCATGCTTATTATTTCTACTTCTTTTTCTTGTATAATTGCTTTAGATAATATTTCTGTCATATCAAATAATGGTCATAATAAAAGGAATCCTTGATTTACTTTGAGGTTAGCTAGGTGGCATGGTAAATATAGCACTGGGCCTGGAGTCAGGAAGGCCAGAGTTCAAATCTAGCCTCAGAAACTTATTAACTTTGTGTCACTGGGCAAGGCATTTAGCCTCTCTTTGTCTCAATTTTCCCATCTGTAAAATGGGGATAATAACAGCACCCACCTCCCAGTGTTGTTGCGAAGGTCAAATACATGAGTTAATAATTATAAATCACTTAGCACAATGCCTGCCAGAAGGTGCTATATGAATATTTGTCATTATTATTTTTACCCCTGATCTTATTGTAAAGCTTCTGGTTTATCCCGATCACATTTAATGCAATCCCTGGTTTTAGATAGATATTATTTACCGTACTAAGGAAAGGCCCATTTAATTCCATACTTTTTAATGTTTCAAACGTAAAAGTGTAGAAATTTGCCATTATCTTTTTTTGCAACTATTTATATAATCATGTGAGTTTTATTGTCTTTGTGCTTAAAATGGTCAATTATGCTTATAGTTTTCCTGACAGTTTAGCCAATTTTGTATTCTTAGTATAAATCCAACTTGGTCATAGTATATAATCTTTCAGATATGTTGCTGTATCTTCTTTGCTAATATTTTACTTAATATATATGTTTTGATTTTAACCCAGGGGTATTGGTCTATATTTCTCATTCTCTATATCTCACTTTTTTAAATACTAAGACTATTGTTTTGATCATAGGAGGAATTTGATATGATGCTTTCTTTTCCCATTTTTGTAAATGGTTTAGGTAGTATTGGAATCAACTGTTCTTTGAATGTTTGATAGAATTCACTTGTAAATCTATCACTGTTTTTTCCCCCGTTGGGAGCTCAGTTATAGCTTGTTCAATTTCTTTTCCTAAGATTGGGGTTTTTAAATTCTCCAGTTTTTGCTCTGATATAATTTGACTCCTCGAGGACAGGGACTGTTTTTGTTTTGCTTTGTATCTTCAATAAAGGGGCATACAGTACACATGTAAAAAAGCTTGTTGACTGGCTGAATATTAATCTAGGTATTACCTCATCTGTTTTTTGTAAATTTTCATTCATTTTTTAATGATACCAATTGTGTTGGCATATAATTGGACAAAATAATTACTTATAATTTCTTTTACCTCTTAATTTGTTGTTAATTTCACTTTTTTTCCTTTTTAAATAGATAATTTAGTTTTTCTTTTTGTTTTTGTAACAAGAGTAGCCAAAAATTTATTTTATTAGCTTAAAAACAGAACTTAGTTTTATCAATTTGTTTTTTTTTTACTTTCAATGTAGTTAATAAGAATTTTCCCTTTGTTCTTTAGTTAAGATTTCTTGATTTGTGACTTTTCAATTGTTTTAAATTGCATGCCTAATCCATTAATTTGCTTTTTTTCTCTTTTGTTGATCAAAGTGTTTATAGATGAAACAAATGATCTTAAGGATTGCTTTCAATGCATCCTAATAGTTTTGGTATGTTATCTCCTTTTTGTCATTTTCTTTGATGAAATTATCTGGTATTTCAATAATTTTTCCTGTGACCCATCAATTCTCAAAGATTATGTTATTTGGTTTCCATTTTTATGAATCCTTTATAAAACAGTCCTGGATTGGCTACAATTTTATAGTGCTTTTGGTTAGTAAAGGAGGTATTTACTGTATCTGATTTTTCACATTTGTTTATGAATTTTTTATGCTTTAGTATATGTTTGAATTTTTTTTTGCAAAGGGCCCACATACAGATGAATAATAAGCATCTTGTCTTGATTACCATTTAGTAATTGCCAGAAATCTATCATATAAAACTTTTCTAAAAGTCTATTCAGATTTGAATAAACTTTTTGCTTATATTTTCTGTTAAATTTGTCAAGTTTTGAAAGATACACTAAGGCCCCCATCTATCATAGTTTTGTTGTTTATTTCCCTTATAATTTGATTAAATTTCCCTCTAAGTGTTTAGATGTTATGCCATTCACTAAATATATAACTATTGATATTATTATATTCTCTATGATATGTTTAAATTGAATGTACTTTTTGTGTTTATCTCTTTAAACCATGTCTATTTTCACTGTTGCCTTTCTTGAGATCATGGTTGTTACCCTTGCTTTTTTTACTTCACTAGATACATAATAAATTCTTCTCCAATAGTTTTCTTTAAGTCTGTGTTAATATTCCTATTTCAAATTTGTAAACAACATAGTAGATTCTGCTTTCTTATCCAGTTTACTATTTTCTTTTATGCGTGAGTTAATTCCATTTACATTCATGACTTGTGTATTTACATTCATTAATTATGTATTTCCATTTATCCTGTTCTCATGTTATTTTCTCTTTTTTTGCTCTTTGGTTCTTCTTTTGTAAAGAAGAATTAGAAAGTGAGAGAGAAAAGTGTGATTAACGTTTATGAGATATAATTGAAGCAATCTGCTCTCACTTCACTGTCCTTCTACTTTTCTTCTCACATCTTGATCACAGAAATTCAGGGTTGAGTATACCCTAAGTTATTCATGCAGAATTTACTGAAACTATTATATTCCTTGAGAATCATAAATTTTTTAAAAATTAAGTTTGCAACATCCTGATGAATAAGAGGTATTTAAAAACACCTTGTATTAGCAAGAACTACTACATAAATATTAGAAATACATTTTTATTGCAATGGTTCTTAATCATTTTTTGTTTTTGTTTTTCCTTTCAGGTAACCTTAAGTTAGTCTGATGAATGAACTGAATCACTCCATGGTGTCAGAGTTTGTGTTCCTGGGAATCTCTAATTCTTGGGCCATAGAGCTTGGCCTCTTGGTGTTTGCCTCCATTTTTTATGTGGCTGCCATGCTGGGAAATTTCTTTATTGTACTCACAGTGAGCTCTGATAGTCATCTACATTCTCCAATGTATTTTTTGTTGGCCAACCTCTCCATTATTGATTTGTGTCTCTCCACTGTTGCAGTCCCCAAGATGATTTCTGACCTTTTCTATGAGCACAAAACCATATCATTCCAGGGTTGTATCACCGAGATATTTTTCATTCATTTCACGGGAGGAACTGAGATGGTACTGCTCATTTCCATGGCATTTGACAGATATATTGCCATATGCAAGCCTCTTCACTATTTGACCATTATGAACCCCAAAATGTGTGTTTTTCTTCAGCTGTTTTCTTGGACCATTGGCCTTATACATTCATTGACCCAGCTGGCTTTTGTGGTGAATCTGCCTTTCTGTGGTCCTAATGAAATTGACAGTTTTTATTGTGATCTTCCTCGGTTCATCAAATTGGCCTGCATGGACAATTATAAGTTGGAGTTCATTGTCACAGCTAACAGTGGTTTCATCTCCATTGGCAGCATGTTTCTCTTATTCATCTCCTATATTTATATCTTGGTCACTGTTCAGAAACACTCTTTGAATGGATTGTCCAAGGCTCTCTCTACTCTGTCAGCTCACATCAGTGTGGTGGTGTTATTCTTTGGTCCATGTATCTTTTTTTATGTGTGGCCATTCCCTACAATGCCAGTAGATAAATTTCTTGCTATTATCGACTTTATTATTACCCCTATCTTAAATCCTTCTATTTATACACTTAGAAACAAAGACATGAAGGCAGCAATGAGGAGACTGAGTGGCCAGCTAGTGAGTTTTAAGAAAATTTTATAAATAACATTGATAAAGAGAAACAATATTTTTCATGATTATTACTGCCATTTAATATGTGAATGCAGTACAGTGTGGTGTTGTGGATAGAAAGCTGGACTGGATACTAGGAAGACTTGGGTTTGAGTTATCCCTTTGCCACATACTGACTATGTGACCCTGAACAAGTCACTTACCTTCTCAGTACTCTATGCAACTGAGACCATAAATTTCAGAGCAGTGGCTGATCTGATTATATTTTTGGTCAGAGTTTCCTCATCCAGGAATTCCTGTACCCATGAAATCACAATCCAGTCCCTTTTGGGAGCTAGGTGGTGCATTTGGAGTGAAAAAGACCTGAATTCAAATCCTGTCTCAGATATTACCAGCTGTGGCAACATTTTAGCCTCAGTTTTCTCATTTCTAAAATGGAAATAATAATAGCACATATAACACAGTGAAGTAAATATCAAATGAACTAACAAATGTGGAACATTTTGCAAACCTTAAAATACATTATAAATTCTAGTGATTTTTCTCTTCCCTCTCTTATTTGAATAGGAACATGTCAAGCCAAAAGCTTGACTTCTAGTATGCTCTATTCTAGTGGTCCTTAAACTGATATGAGGACCACTTTAATGACCTAGTACACATTTTGGCTGCTACTTTGTCTGCTCAAACACATAAACAAACACTTTTGGATGAATTCCTGAAGTTTCAATGTCACTATTATGGTTATAACTTTAAGATTCATCTGCAAGTTCATACCAATTAGTCACTTACGGGCACAAACTCTTTCCTTAGGAATAGAATTATTTTGCCAATCATAAAATATAGATTGGTGTCTCCTATTTTCATCTGCCATGGCTATAGAAAAGAGAATAATAAATCTTATTAGTATTCCCTACACTTCTACCGTGGAATAAAGCTTAGATAAAGGGTGTTAAAGAAGGGATTACTTATGAGAATTATGTAGGGACAGCTAGGTGGCACAGTGGATAGAGCATTGGCCCTGCATTCAGGAGGACCTGAGTTCAAATCTGGCCTCAGACACATAACACTTACAAAGAGTGTGACCTTGCGCAAGTCACTTAACCCGATTGCCTAGCCAAAAAAAAAAAGGAATAACTAGCAACTTCTAAGCCCTTTTGTATTTTAGATTCTATGATGCTATAAGTAGGTACTTTCTGTTCTACTTGACCAGATTAATGTATTTTCTGAAGAAGCATCTTTTGGTGCTAGATGACATAGCCTAAATATGTAGAAATATGTAATTAAATGTAAGAATTGCAAATTTACCTTTCTGCTTGGTACCTTACTTTGAGATTAAGACTATAATGTGAATCAATAAAGTATTTCTTTTGTTAAACTTTATACTATTCAGTATGTTGTCACTTGGAATGATGAGGTTTCTATAAAGCATATCTTTTGATTTGCTTTGATATATGCTTTAAATCTAGGTAAAGTTGTATAAGTTATAAATTTATTAAGCTTGATCTAGAATAGAAGAAATAATTTCATAGCTGTGATTAAACACTTCCTATGATGGGAAGCTCTCTCTCTCTCTCTCTCTCTCTCTCTCACACACACACATACACATTGTAACACCCACTCTTTTGTACACATCTAATTATTAGAAAATTATTGCTTGTAGGAAATAGAATTTTCTCTTCTCGTAGCTCCTTGTAACTTATACTCATTGGTTCCTATGCTGCCTTCTATAGCTACACAGAATAAATTCAATCACCCTTTCACAAGACAGATATTTGGTCAGATAGCTGGAATCTATGCCTGCCCCAAATCTGTTTTTCCTCAGGAAGCATGTAATAATGATTCCTTTCAGTTCACTGAACATGCTTTAAATCTTCATCTAAATCGTTCATAAAACTATTAAACAAAATGTTATCAGAGGTAGTCAATCAAGGACAATTGAGGATCATTCTTATAGATTAGTCTGTATAACTTTCATTGATAATGTTCAAGTATATCTTTGTTTCTCTTTTTATTTATATTCTTTGTCTCTCCCCCTCCTCTTAATTTTTCTCCTTCATTTTTCTTTTTCTTATCTCATCCTACTCCCTATAATTCTTTCAGAGTTGCTTGTCTCTGCCATTTGTTGTCATTGTATAAATTATTCCTGTTTCTGTTCAATTTCTTCTGTATTGTTCATATATGATTCCTAGTTTTCTCTGAAATAATTCCCTTTATAATTTCCTATAGCACAATATTATTCTGTCAAATTTATATATCATAATTTATTCAGCCATTCCCAAATGTAGGGCACCCCATCAGATTACCATTATTTGCCCTCAAAAAGAACTATAAATATTTTTATACACCCTTCATTTGAGTTTGTTTTGCTTAGGACTAACTCTTCCTTTATTCTACTCTTCTTACCCCTTCTCCCTTCTTCCATTTCTCTCCTATTTCTTTTTTGCATGAAATATATTTCTTTAACTAGCTGTGTACATTTGTGTATTCCTTTCTAATTGACCAGTTTAGATGAGGGAATTTCCAGTGTTAATCACTCCCTTCCACTGCAACTCCCTCCTCTTTGTTTGTATAGTTGTTTAATTGTGCACTCAGATTATTTGAGATAACTTTTCAAAACCTTCCTTTCTATTCTCTCCACCAGTGTATTTCTTTTCTTCTCTGTTTCCATTCTTCCCTTAAGGTCATTGAGAAAATGGAATTACTCCCAGACTTTTTCTATTTGGAGTCCCTCTACAACACTTAGGGATGATAGAATTCAGAGGGGCTCATGTCATAAACTTCAAGTAAGCAGTTTATCTTTGTTTAGTCTTTTATCATTGTTCATTTGCGTTTAATTTTGTTTTTCTCAACTCCTGTGTTCAAACTTCACAAATTCTGCATAGCTTTTGCCTTTTTATCAGGAATATTTAGAAATCTCTGTTTCTTTAATGGTTCATTCATCTTTGGTAGAATTATACTTAATTTTCCTTAGTAAGTCAGTCTTGACCATATACTTACATATGTTGCCTTCTGGAATTTTGTATTTTAAACTCTCCATTCCTATATGATAGCTGCTAAATAGTGTGTGATCCTGATTGTGGCTCCTTGCTACTTGAATTATTTTTTTTCTGAAAACTTTAAGTATTTTTCCTTTGACCTGGAAACTCTAGATTTCCATGGGGGTTTGGGGTTTCGTTCTGGAGGTGAGCAGTAGATTCTTTCTAATTCCACTTTTACCTCTGGTTCTAAGAGAGCTAGAAAATTTTCATTGAAGATTTATGGAAGTGTGATGTTTAGGCTCTTTTTTTTCAGTTGTAATACTCAATTCTCTAATTATTCAAATTTCTTCTCCTCCATCTTTTCCTGGGTCAGTTCTTATTGCTATGAGATGACTTATATTTTCTATTAATTTTTTCAGTCTTTTGATTTTGATTTTTTTTTCACAAAATCATTGGCTTCTCTTTGGTCTACTATAGCTTTCAGGGAGCTTTTTGTTTGGACAAGGTTTATAACTCTTCTCCCACATGGTTAATTTCCTTAAAATTCTTTCTTCTATAGCTTTCAATTTATATACTTTTTTCTTTGGCTTTCTGATTTCACTGATACAAATATTTTTAACTCTTTCAAAAATTCTAGCCTCATCAGTTTTAGGAATTCTAGTTGAAGTTGTACCTAAGCTTTCTGCTTTCTCTCTCTCTCTCTCTCTCTCTCTCTCTTTCTCTCTCTCTCTCTCTCTGTATGTATGTGTGTTTGAGGCTTCTTTTCTGCATTTATGTCTTGAGCATCTCTATTACTAAAACAGCTTTTTGTGGTGGGATTTTTTTATTTTCTTTTTTTTTGCTTACTCATATCTTACTTCCTAACTTTAGACTTGATATTCGGGCTGGGTTCTGTGAACTTTTGGAGGGAAGGTCTGGGTTGATCCTTTGCTGTTTTTTAGAGGATACTGATTATTGTTTCAAGATCTCAGCATTCCCAATGTGGTCTGAACCAGAGCAAAGTTCGATTGATGCCTGCTGGTTTGAGGTCTGCAAGTTCCTGACCTGGGTATGGGTCTGACAGTAGCCTCCTTCTGGATTCAGCCTTCATCAGCTATTGGGAAAAATCCGTTGGTTCAGAGTGACGGTATTGTAGGTTATTCTTTGTTCTGGTATTTTCATCTCAGTTATTACTCATCAGGATGGGCTAGTTGTTGAAACTGAGACTGTGCTGTGATCCTGTGATCTGAACCACTGTGTTGTTACTTGCTTTTGAACTTATTTCTCTCTTAGTAATTACATCACCCAGAGCTCCTTATCAAGGAACTAACTCCACCCCTAGTTGCAAGTTTCCTCCTCATTTTCCCCTAGATCTGGGACCTGGAACTGAGCAGTGGGCTACAAAGCTACCAGCTGGCATTTGTTACTTTTGTAATACCCTGAATTGGCTCTGTGGGGTCATGAATATGGATCAAGCACAAGACTCTCCTGGTTAACATAGCTATTGTCCACATACCTCTGTCTCTCTCTGGCAACATTAGCAAAAAAATTTACTGTGACTTTTTCTTGGATTTATCACATCAGGATTCAATTAGTGCCTTTTCTAGATCTGTTTGAATGAATTTTGGGGAAGAGCTCACTTTTTTATTTTTTACAATTATTCCATCATTTTGGTTCTACCTCCTAAACTTCATATACTATATGGAATATTAGAATTTTAATATAAAACACTTGTAACTTGTAACAACTGTTCTGATTTCTTCCTCATTTTCTTCCTTCCAGGCACCATCATAGTTAGTCTGATGAATGAATTGAATTACTCAGTGGTGTTAGAGTTTGTGTTCATGGGAATCTTTAGTTCTTGGGCCATGCAGCATCTAGTTCTGGTTTTCTCCTTCATCTTCTATGTTGCCATTGTGTTGGGAAACCTCCTCATTATACTCACAGTGACTTCTGACCCTCAACTACAGTCTCCTATGTATTTCCTATTGGCTAATCTCTCCTTTATTGACATGTGTCTCTCCACTGTTGCAGTTCCAAAGAGGGTCTTTGACCTTTTCTATGAGGACAAAACCATATCATTCCAAGGATGTATCACCCAGATATTCTTCATTCATTTAATGGGAGGAGATGAGATGGTGCTACTCATTTCCATGGCCTTTGACAGATATATTGCCATGTGTAAGCCTCTCCACTATCTCAGTATTATGAACCCTAGAACATGCCTTTTTCCCCAGGTGTCTGCTTGGGCCATTGGTCTCATACACTCACTGACCCAGTTGGCTTTTGTGGTAAATCTGCCTTTTTGTGGCCCTACCAAAGTTGAAAGTTTTTACTGTGACCTTCCTTGGTTCATCAAATTGGCTTGCATAGGCACTTATAAGTTGGAGTTCATTGTCACTGCTAATAGTGGCTTCATCTCCACTGGCACTGTATTTTTCTTACCTATCTCCTACATTTACATTTTGGTCACTGTTCAAAAGCACTCTTTTAGTGGATTGTCCAAGGCTCTCTCTACTCTGTCAGCTCACATCAGTGTGGTGGTCCTCTTCTTTGGCCCGTGCATCTTTGTCTATGTTTGGCCATTCCCTATAATGCCAGTGGATAAATTTCTGGCTATTCTTGATTTTATTGTTACCCCTGTCTTAAATCCATCCATCTATGCATTCAGGAACAAAGACATGCAGGTGGCAGTCAAGAGACTGAGCAACCAGTTGATGAATTTTAAGAAAAATTTCTTAAGATTCTAATTAATATGTGAAGAATATGATTCAATTTCGCCCTGGTTACTATAAAACATGTGTCCATCAACTTTAGTACATTAATCCTGGAGCTATATTGATAACATGCTCTATTCCAATGTTCCTCAAGCTGATTCCAAGACTACCTCGGTGTGCCAAAACATGTTGCTGACACTTTTACATTGGCTCAAATAAATATCTTGTGCATTTTCCTTCCTTGTTTTAAAAGAAATTATTGTGGCAAAACTTTATAATGTTTATTATTATTATTATTATTATTATTATTATTTTGCTTTTTTAATGTACAGTGTCCAAAAAGTCTTACTGAGTGTCTGAGGCCGGATCTGAACTCAGATTCATCCTGACTCCAGGGCCAGTGCTGTAACCACTGCAACACCTAGGTGCACCCCCTCTTATTAAGTTTTAAGCAAAACTTATAACTACACTAAGACTTTCGGGATAACTTATTAAAATCTTTGTGTGAAAATATACTTTAATGAAGAGAGAGATATTAAGAGAGATATTTTGTTTGATTTGTATGTTGTTCTGCAAGTTCAGGGACTATTTAACTTTATTTGCAGACCACACAGATGCAATGGTTCTATCTTTTAGAGTAGGATTATTTTGTCAATCACAAAATGCTATTTTCTCTTGAAAGATCTGTAGAAAAGAGACATGTATCTTTTTCTTCAGTACATTTAATTATCATGTAATGGAGATATTTCATTATACCCTAACAAGGGGTGGTATACTTGAATGTTCCTGAGTTTTAATCCTTAGCTGATCTTTAACATCCCTTCCAACTCTACAATAGTATGATTTCATAAGAAATCCAGTCTTTCTCTAAACGGTATGACTTTTCCCAATTAATTTCACTACATGACAAAAGACTAGAATCAAACACGAAAGTGAAAAATTGTCTCTTTTTTTAACCTATGACAATGAGATTCAAGCTATACTATGGAGAAGTCCTCACCATCCACTCACCTTGCTTTGTTTTGTGAATTTCAATACAGATTTTTGCTTTGCAAAGATGGAATTTTTGTGAAATGTTACAAATTTCTTTGGTGTTTACTTTCACTCTGTCACAAAGCAGCAAGGATCACTTGCATGGTACAAAGAGTCTGATCAAGGATATGTTACCAGCTTCATAAATGACCATTTCTCGATTAACCACTTACATGGCAGGGAAGTCCATTACTTCAAAAGACAGCACCTGCTATTATTGGGCAGCTCTAAATATCAGAAAATACATAAACCATTTTGATTTCTTTGCATGCATAAAATTAAATAAATATATAAAAGTGTTATAATGGGTAGAAAAAGGAGACTTCAAAAAAAACCCCAAATCAGGTTGTGCTATTACATAAGGTAGTGGACTTTCCATCACTGAAAATTTTAAATTATAGTTTTGAAAACTGAGTGTAATGCCATATCCTGGATCCAACTTTACATGCAGTGTAGCCCATCTGTGTTCAGCTTACATCTGCCCTTGTCCCCAGTCACTTGCAAATGTTGATTATAGTTCTGCCCTCTGGAGCAACACAGTATAAGTTAAATATCTCTTCCCCATGATAGCCCTTCAGACAACTATCATTTCTTCTTATCTCATGTCTTTTCTCCTGGCTAGACATTCCTAGTTTTTTGATTGTTCTTCATTTGAATTGATTTGCAAACCCCTCACCTAATAATGGCTCCCATTCATATAGCTATTTAGGTTTAGAAAAGTGTTTTACACATATTATCTCATTTGATCCTCACAACAGCCTGATAATTTAGGCTTACTATTTGCCTAATTTTTTTTGATGAGGTAACTGATGTTCAAAGAAATTAGTGACTTGTTTCAAATCATATCTGAGTCTCTGGGGCAGTATTTGAACTCTAATCCTCCTAATTCCAAGCCTAAGTCTTTAGCCTCCATAACATACTACCTATTCATCCTTCTATAAAAGTGCTCTAGTTTATCAATGTCCTTCTTAAAATATCATGTTAAGAATGTACACAGTACTTGAGGTATAGTCAGACTAACAGAAATTTAGTATTATTTAGTGTGTTTCTTCTCTTGCCAACTAGACTGCTAATGCACCCAAATACCTCATTATCTTTTTGACAACTACATCAAACTATTGACATATTGATTTGTAGTTAACAAAAATTCAAAAATTTTTTTTACATATACTACTATTATGACCCTGAACCTCTATCTGTTCAGTTCCTAACCCCCCTGCCCCCAATTCTTAAGTATAGGACTTCTTGTTTGTACATTTATCTTTAGTAAATTTCATGTTGTCAGTTTTGTATATTTTTCTGTTTTTTTTTTAGATCCTTATATTTCCTGATTCTCTAATACAGGAGAAATTCTTCCCAAAGTATTTATCATCTACTTAGTGGATAAGCATACTTCCTGATTTTTATAGAAATCATTCATAAAAATGTTAAATAACATGGGATCAAAGACTGTCAAGCATTGTAGTTCAGTCAATTCAACATATACCTAACTGGATGTATATTTTGCTCATATTTCAACCTCCTCTTTACAAAGATCTTATGTAAGATTCCCCCCGACCCCAAGACTGACAATCTTCCCAAATTTGCTGATGTTGGTGACCCATTAGATTTAACAATGGGGAAATTCTACTTTCTCTACATTGGTTTGCTGATGACATTTAATTTCCTGGTACAAGAGTAAAGGATTTGGAGCAGAAGACCCAAGTTCAACTTTTGCCTCTGCTTCTTATTACCTGTGTGACCTTGGGCAAGTTAACATCTTCAGACTTACTCAATTGTAACATGAGAGGGTTAGATTAGATGACTCCTCATATAACTTCTCACTTTCCATTCATGATCTCTTTATATTAGCGTCAAGTATACTTTTCTTTACATATGACACTCTTTCTATAGAATCTAAGCTCCCTGACACTGGGAACTTTTCCCTTAGATCTATATCCCCATTCTCTTGTATAGGAGGCATTTAATAAATTTCTATTGAATTGAATTGTTAATCTGCTTGATCTGTCTACTGAATAGAATCTGTCATGAGTCAAAAATATATAGTCAGTAGACAGTCAGATTTGGTTAAGATACAAAGTTGCTTGGTGTCAACTGAGTTTGTTTAAGGGTTGACTATAGGTAGAGATGAAATTACACACGAGGCTATCAGAGATTTGAGAATATAGACTGAGGGGGAATGGCTTAGAAACTTTTTTTGAGAGTTTAATTTTATTCCACTTCTTATGAGTGCATAACCATTAAGAAGACAGTGTAGTACAGTGGACAGAGTACATAACTTGGAGCCAGAAAGACCTGAGTTTGAATCGTCCATTGAACCCTATGATTGTGACAACTTGGACAGCTAGGATTCTGAGCAAATCAATTAGTTTTAATTAGCCTCAGTTTCCTTCCTTGGAAAATGCAGATAGTACCTACATTATATAATTTTTGTGAGGATCAAATGAAATGATACAGGTGTTCCAAAAGTCTTAGTGCAGTGTTAAGCTTACACATGTTAAATCACTCACTTAAGTCATCAGGGACTAAGGGATCCCACCTTAATGGGGTTCTGGTGAAATATTAAAGCTGGCCACATATTTAACACCTCTATTCTGCAGTATTGGCTCATGATGAATGTGATGAATAGAGGGAACATGGAAAAACCAATATGAACTGATGTACAGTGAAGTATGCAGAGACATAAAAATCTATACGTAGTAGTTACAATAATGTAAATGAAAAGAACTCCTAAAAAACAAAAATCAAAAGTAAATGTGACAAAATTATAAAGGTCTAGCAAGATTTAATTGAAGAGAGATGAGAGGATACCACAAATGCACCCCTTCAGGGAGGAGGGAGGTCCCCAGGTATTACACATTGTATATGTTTTTGGGCTTGTTCAATGTATTGATCAGTCATGCCGATATTTTTTTCCTTTCTAAAAAACACTCATATATGGCATGCATCTCTGGGAGAGGGAGGTGGAGAGATACATGGAATAACTATGATTATGTGAAAACCAGAAGAAATCAATAAAATGTTATTTTTTAAAACGTTGTGAATACTCTAGTTACACATAGCAACTTCATCCTTAAATTCCTTATAATTGAGCCTGTACCACTATTCTCTCAGTTGCTCTATACAACAGTTGTAATATTCTTGACTTCTTAATGGGGGTGTTCCTCAAGTATCTGTCCTTAGCTCCTTCACATTTTTATTCTAAATTCTTTAATTTGGCAGCTCATTTTGTCTCAGAATTTAAACTGCCATCTTTATGGAAATGGGTTCTGTACATATGCCTCCAAGCCCTTATTTCTCTTCTGAACTGCATATATGCATCTCCAGCTCCTAGTAGTACATCTCTACTTCTATATCCCATTAACATTTCAGAAGTGTACATTTCCAAAATCAAATTCATTATCTGCCCTCAAAAACTTATTCTTATCTTCTGCTTTCATTTCTTTTATGCTGCTATGATTTACTCTATCTCCACTGCTTTCCTTCTGTTTTTCCTTTTTTTTTATATC
The DNA here is from genome assembly GCF_900497805.2 of Vombatus ursinus. Classification (NCBI taxonomy): domain Eukaryota; kingdom Metazoa; phylum Chordata; class Mammalia; order Diprotodontia; family Vombatidae; genus Vombatus; species Vombatus ursinus. The sequence goes on from NW_020954658.1 coordinate 376,893, forward strand.
TTCAAGGTCTTTGAGTTTTCTTTGGTAATTTCAGTGTTACCCCTGTGATCTTATTAACATTATTATTTTTAATCTTTCACTTTTTTGACTCTCTGCCTTCTGATTGTGGTTTCCTTGAGAGATAGATCTCTAAGAATATCAGTCTCATTCCATGCTGGACAAGTCATTGTTCATCAGCCTAAGTCACCAAATGACTTTTTGGTGGTCAGAACTGTTTCTAGCTAGGTTCTTGCTCTTTCTTTCAGGCTAAATGGATTTCAGTGAAGGACCTTCTACCTCCTCCTCCACCCCAGCCCTCACTGTCCTGTCCTGTTTCCTCTATTTCTTAGTTCATCAGCCTGGGCTTTTTAGAGCTTTTCTGCACTGGTGCTCCAGGGCTGTCACCCCAGAACTGACTGATGGTGTTAAAGGATCAACTCTATTGACTCCTCTGTCTCTCCTGGTGCTACATGGTTGTCTGCCCCAGCACTAGAAATTTAGAGTTTTGGGGGCTGGTGGAAGGAGGTTATGGCTCCTGACAGGATTTTACTCTTGATGGCCTATGATTGGCTGAATATTTGTGTCAGCCAGGATAAATTTCTGTAGCCTGGGGACAAGGTCTCCATGACACTGGAAAAGGGGAAGAGGAATGGGATGCGAGTAGATTTTTAAAAATAACGTTTTCATTTTGTTTAAAATTTCCCAATTACATGTAAAGATTTTTAATGATCCTTTCAAATTTTTTTGACTTCCAAATTCTTTCCTTCCTTTCCAGCCCTGCCCCCTCCTTGGGAAGAGAAGGACTTAGATTTTGATGGTACATATGAGCTACGTCTTTAACAGTTCATCATCCTTTTTTACTACATTCAGTGCTCTCCTAGCTCTGTGCACTCCACTTTTCATTAGTTCATGTAAGTTTTCCAAGGTTTCTCTGAAACCATCCTACTCATCATTTCTTATAGTACAATAGTATTCCATTACAACAATATAGTACAATTAGTTCGGCCATCTCACAATTGATAGACATCACCTCTATGTCTAGTTCTTAGCCACCGCAAAAAGAACCACTATAATTATTTTGGTACAAGTAGGTCCTTTTTTATTTTATTTGGTTTCTTTGATCTATTGCAAACCTAGTATTGATATTGCAGGGGCAAAGGGCATACAGAGTTTTATAGCTCTTTCAGCATAATTTCAGATTGTTCTCCAGAATGGTTGGACTAGTTCATAACTACCAAAAACGCACAGTATCCCAATTTTGCCACATATCCTCCAGCTTTTGTCATTTTCCTTTTTCTGTCATGTTAGCAAAACTGATAGGTGTGGAGTGGTATTTCAGAGTTGATTTATTTTACATATCTCTAATCAGTAGTGTGTTAGAGCATTTTTTTATGTGACTGATAGCTTTAATTTCTTCTGAAAATTGTCATTCATTTATATTTTTGAGAAATGAAACCTTTATCAGAAAAACTTGTTGCAAATTCACCCCCCTCAGTTTCTTGTTTTCCTTCTAATTTTGGTTGCATTAGTTTTGTTTGTGAAACTGCATTTTAATTTAATATAATCAAAATTATCCCCTGTACATCCATTAATGCTTGCTATCTCTTATTCAATAATAAATTCTTCCCTTATCCGTAGATTTAACATGTAAATTTTTATGTCCCCTAATTTACTTACAATATTACCCTTTATGTCTAAATAATTTATGTATTTTAACCTTATGTTAGTATATGGTATGAGATACTGGTCTATGCCTAGTTTCTGCCTAATTCCCTTCAAGTCTTCCCAGCAATTTTTGTCAAATAGTGAGCTCTTGCCTCAAAAGCTTGGATCTTTGTGTTTATCAAACACTAGATTACAATAGTCATTTACTACTGTGTTTTGTGTGGTCAATTTATTCCACTAATCCTCCATTCTATTTCTTAGCCATTACCAGATTATTTTGATGATTCCAACTTTGTAATATAGTTTGAAATTTGGAACTGCTAGGTCCACTTCCTTAACAAATTTTTTTCATTGATTTCCTTAATAATTTTGACCTTTTCATTCTTCTACATAAATTTCTTGTTATTTTTCTAGCTCTATAAAATAATTCTTTGGTAGTTTGATTGTTATAGCACTAAATGAGTAAATTAACAGGTAGAATTGACATTTTTATTATTTTGGATCAGCCTAACCTTGAACAATTAATATTTCTTCAATTGTTTAGATCTGTCTTTGTGTGAAAAGTGTTTTGTGATTGTGTTCATACAGGGGTTGTCTAGTCAGGTAGAATCCCAAGTATTTTATATTGTTTGCAGTTATTTTAAATGGAATTTCTCTTTCTATCTTCTCTTACTGGGTTTTCTAGGCAATATATAGACATGTTGACGATTTGCATTGATTTATTTTCTATTCTGCAACTTTGTTGAAGTTGTTAATTGTTTCAACTATATTTTCTTAGTTAATTCTCTATGGTTCTCTAAATATATCATGATATCACATGCAAAGAATGATAACTTTGTTTTCTCATTGACTATTTTTATTCCTTTAGTTCCTTTTATTTGTCTTATTGCTATAGCTAGCATTTCTAGTTCAATATTGAATAATAATGTTGATACCTACCATTCTTCATTTCTGATCTTATTGGGAAGGCTTCAAGTTTATTTCTCTTACAGATAATGCTTGCCCTTGGTTTTACATAGATATTAGTTATCATTATAAGAGAAGTTTCATTGATACCTATGCTTTCCAGTGTTTTTAATAGAAATGGATGCTTTATTTTGCATCTGTTGGGATAAACAGCTGATTTTCATTGTTATTCTTATTGATGTGGTCAATTATGCTGATAGTTTTCCTGATATTGAATAATTCCTACATTACTGATATAAATCCCACCAGGTCATCTTTGTGATATATTGTCATAATCTTCTTGATAGTGTTTTATTATTTTTTTTTGCATCACTACTCATTAGAGAAATCTGACTATAGTTTTCTTTCTCTGTTTTTGCTCTCCCTGGATTAGATATGACACCCATAATTGCATCCTGAAAGAAATCTGGTCGGACTCCTTCTTTACCTATTTTTTTCAGATAGTTTATATAGTATTGGGATTAAAAGTAGTTGTGACTGAGGGAATAAATCATTGTGGAGAAGGGGCCTATTTTTCTTATCACTACAACCAATTGTTAATCAACTCACCAACAGGCAACAAGAGCCCTTTAGGTGGTAGCACCCCCAGATCACAGGTACTGTTTCCAGCCTAGCCAACTAACTTCTTAATTGGATTGGATTGTTCATCATTTTAAATTTGAAAAAAGTCCAGTGCCAGATTATGCTGTGAGTTTAGGAAGACTGAATTCATCATGAGGTCCCGTAGGAACATAGTGTGTGCTTTCTCTTCATGAATTTGCTTCCTGAATTTCACTTCCTCCTCCAGTGAATATATCTCATACAGACAGTCATAATCTTTTATAAATCTTGGTGTTCTTTTAGCATACATATACTCCCTTTACCTCTTCTATTGTCAAATCAGAACAGGGAGAAAAGAACTTGTTATTAACTAAGAAGTTTTTGGTGATAGGGAACCTGTATATATGGTAAATCATCTCCTTTATTCTCTAACCTTCTTTTCAAATCATTTAAAAAAAGTTAAGGGTATTACTATTTGATACTTTATACATGTATGCTAGACTTGATTTCATACTGTGTTATTTTGCTATTCCTGGCATGTTTGTTTTCCCACTTCAACCTTGGGAATTAAGCCCTCTCTACAGCTGTGGCTTTCATATGTTTTTTTAATGTTATTGCTTGGATTCACTCCTTCAGAGTCTGCAGGTATCTGGGTATGTTTTTGATTAGCACTGTTAGCTGTTAGATGTTAGCTGCTTACAGCTCTCAAGTGTTTGGTGATCCTGGTCTATGCAGAGATATAGATGGCCAAAAGAAGATAATTTCCCATAGTGGAAGAATCTGATTTGCCAGAAAAGCAGAGACAAGAAGGAAAGGAAGTCAAGGGAAAAGGGAAAAGCATTGGCTAGTTATCAAGACTCAAGCAAAGAATTAGTCTCTGGAAAAATAAATGGAAGAATTGGCCTTGAAGTTGCAGTGCATGAGCAAATGTAGAGGTTTGGTTCTATTCTCCTTTTCTTTGTCTTTCTCTACTTTGCTGTTTTATAAAGTGCTCATTCCTTTTGGAAGGGTGAGAATTTTTGCCTGCGTTGATTACATTGTACATTTGCTAGTCACAATCAGACACTAATTGGTTGGAGCCTGCCTCAGTTCTACTTTGGCAAGGGATCCTTTGCAAGGTTGTACTGAAGCCAGCTCAAACTGGCTATGTTAACTTTTTGAGTGACAATTTACACCTCAGAAATCAACAAATGCTACAAAATGTTCCTTCATTTATTGTTTTGGTAATTCCAAGACTTAAAAAAGTAATGGAGAAAATGGTAATAATGTAAATTAAATCAAAGTTATGTCATACATGTATACATACATATTATGCATAGGCATGTATGCATGTATATACACATGTATATCTGTATATGTGTATATTTGTATGTATGTATGTGTGTATGTATTTGGAAAACCAGGTGTTAAATATTTACCAGCATACTCTTGGTTCTATGCTATTTAATGTTCTCTTTCCCAATTAATTAATCAGTTACCCACTCCTCAAGGTTTTGTTTTTAATAATTCTGATTCTAGGGAAATAGTGAAAGAGATAGAGTTTTTTTTAAAGTTCCTCAAAATCAGACATCTGTTTTGAATCTGTTTGTGTTTCTCTTATAGTCCCAGGAATAAGGTTGAATGAGTGCTGGGCATAGGACATAGATTCATAGAAGTTATGGTACTGAAGAATCAAAAGAGATCTTAGAAAACCTTTTATTCAAGTTTTTTATTTTAAAGATACTAATAACTCACCTCTATATAATGCTTCAAGGTTAGCAAAGTGCTTTTCCCTCTCCCAACAAGCCTATGGGGTAATTAAAGAATGTATTCTTATCAACATGTGAAATGAGGAAATTGAAGCTCTGAGACATTGAGTTACTTGCTTATGAGCCAGCTAGTAAGTGACAGGGGCATGTTTCAGACACAGTCTGAACTCCAATTCCAGCACTCCATCCACTACCTCATGCTGGCTCTGGAAACTGAGGAGATAAGGCTCATAGAGGAGAAGTACTTTGTCCAAAGTCACAGTTGTGACAAAATGGAACTGAATGTCACATCTGCTGAATCCCTCACCCAATGATCTTTCCAGCCATATATATATGTATATATATGTATATATATGTATATATGTATATATATGTATAAATGTCATTACCTGTTAAGTGTTACACTAAAACATTTTTCAAGTTCTACTAGAAATGTAATAAATCATTACTAAAGAAAAACAAAAAGTTTTTACCCCAAGCATTTTTTGGGTTTCTTCTAATTTCAAAAATGTTCTCATCTCGCAACAAACCTGAACACAGAAAGTAAAATTGCAATCATTTAGAGTAATGAAGCTAAGGGAAGTCTGGATTAAGTTAAAAAAAGTTAGAGAATTTAAAAAAGTAAATTCAATGCTATTTCTTTCAAATACAGAAAAAGAAAATCGAGGGTAAGGGACTAATAAAATATTGTTAGGTTTTGGAAACCAGAATTTTAAAGATATTTAAAAGGAATAAATAAGAATAATTTATGATATCAATACTTAGACATCACTAGGAACCCCAAAAAGGCTTGACAACATTTCTTTTTAAAATTATTTTCTCCAAATGCAAATGATTCACTATAAACTCAATATAAAACATTAATAAAACCAATTAAATGTGCTTTATTTTCATTTACATGAAAAACAATGTCAAGACAAATTATTGTTTTTAAAAATCATTTCCATAAGCCCTTTATTGGGTTTCTTTCTTCCTGTATAATCTATCTCTTATGTGCTTGTTATGAATAGATATTCCATTCTTTCAGTTCTATTTTTCCCACTGTGTGTTATTTCACAGTTTTAAAAAAAAATTGTATTCCTCATTTTTGTCATTCTTAATTGCATTCTAGAATTCCATTACATGCATGTGCTACCATTTATTAAATTAGCTTGGTAATAGACACTTAATATTATAATTTCCTTCTTTTTGTAACAACAAATAATGCCAATACAAATAGAAAACTCTTTTTTTTAAATTAGATAAAACTATCAGTGTATTCTCAACATTGGAATTATTGATGATAAGGAAATGATTATTTCCTGAGTATCATCAAATTGTTTTGCAGAAAGATTCCACTAGTTGGCAATTTCATCATCAGGGATTGTTATCAATTTTTCCACAACTTCCCCAGCTTTGGGTTTTGCTGCTTTTCATAATTTTCAGAATTTTGATAAATGTGGAGTAACATCCCAAAGTTGTTTTAATTTGTATCTCTTAAGCTGTAAAGTTGAACAAATATTTTTCAAGTAGTTATTAGCAATTTATATTGCCTCTCCTGTCAAGTGTCTGTTAATATCATTTGGCCTTTTATCCATGAAAACTTGGGAGCTGTCTTTGTTTATTCTTAATAGTTATTTAAATATTTAAATGTAAATTTTTACCTTTCTTATTTCTCATAAATGTTTTACCCAACATTTTATTTTTCTTTCTTCTGATTTCAGTTTTTTGAAAGGTAATGCTTTTAAAGCTTCACATACTCAAGTACATCTTGTCCCTAATTGTTTCTTCTACTTATTTATTAATTAAAAGTTACCTTCCTTCTATACCTGAGATAAGCATATAATTTTATTTCCATCTATCTTTTTTTTTTTTGCTATTAAGAATAATCTCATTGAAACCCACTATGGGATATGCTGTGAAATGTGGGTCTAAATTTATTTACCATTATATTACAATGGGGTTTCTCAAATACATTTCTCAAATAATGAATATTTTTTTGTTTTTATTTTCTATAGGTTTATCAAAAGATCAGTACCTCTGTGAGAGTAGAGAATTGCATAAAGAGATCAGCCTGTGAAATATTGATGGAGGATGTAGGAAAGAGGCCATTAGGTTTCCTGAATTCTCTAGCTAGCTTAGCAGTTATTATTTTGAATTAGATGAACCCAATGATTGATAAAACCAGAGAACATAAATACTTGGGAAAAGATTAGCTATTGGACAAGAAGAATAAGGGAAACTTGGTAAATCATTTAGCAGAAATTAAGTTTTGGCCAATGTCCTATTTAATATGTCACAGTGAGTCCCAAATAGCTAAATGACCTAAGTTCAAATTACCATTAAAAAAACAAAAAGGGATAGAGATACCTTTCACAGTGACGGTTATGTAGAAAATTCTTAAGAGACAGAGGAGATTATAGAGGCTAAAATTGAACATTATTAGTACAAGGAAATGAAGTGCTTCTGCAGGAATAAAATCCATGCTGCTAGAAAAAGAAGGAAAACAATTTGGAAAAAAATTTACATCAACTATTTCTGATAAAGCTGTTTCTAATTTATGGGAAATTAACTTAAATATGTAAGCCCAAAATTCACGTTTCAATAGGTAGCTTGTTAAAGGATGTCAATAATAAGGGTTTAAAAGTTGTGAAAACTAAAAAGAACTAAATGAAAAAATGCTCTAAATCACTAAAAGTAAGAGAAATGTACAGTAAAATAACATTGAAATTTCTTCTAACATCCTGAAAATTGGAAAAGATGACAAAAATGGAAATATTCAATTTTGGAGGGCCTCTAGGAACATAGGTATACTGGTATATTGTTGAGGGTGTTGTGAATTGGTCTCAAGATTCTGGAAAACAAGTTGGAATTTTGAAAAATGTGACTAAAATGTTCATATCCTTCAACTCAGAATTCTTCTGATCATCACATAGCTCAAAAAGGTAAAAAAAAAAAACAGAAAGAAAGAAAGAAATTATATATTTATCTAAACTTTTATAGAAGAGATATTTTGTCCTGGCAAAGAACTGAAAAAGTGGGTATACACTGAATGAGAAATTATTAAACATGCTGTGGTATCATTATTATGATGGAATACTATTGTACTTTAGAAAGTGGAAATATGAGGAATTCAGAGAAAAAACAGAAAGACATATCTACTGATGCAGAGCAAAGTAATCAGAATCAGAAGAACAATATGCACAATGCCTGAAAAAATATAATGGAGAGAAAAACAAAGGAAATAGGGTATTGCATTGTCACTGCATAAAAGGGATTAGAGTATGTATCTCACTCCTTTCATTGGAGAGGTAAAGTAATAGGAGGGGAATGTGGCACACACTGTCATATGTGGTTAATGTACTAATTAGTTTTAATGAACTACTTAAAAATATTTGTTCCAAGGGAAGCCCTTCTGGGTAGAGGAGATGGAGCGACATATTTGTAAATGAATTCAATGTACATACAAATAGTATTTTAAAAAAAAACTTTTAAAAGATCTGTTATATTTTGAAAATGGAGACTTGAAATTCTTTTCTATTAGTTTTTATTCTCTCACACTTTTATTAGTCTTTCTTTTACAAATTTAACTGCTAAATTTTTGGTTTGTATAAACCGAGAACTATTTTATTTTTCACCCTTAAAAAAACCTTTCCCTGTTTTCTAATTTTAATTATACTTTACTAGATATCATTATTACTAATCTTCTTTTTTGAAAGTGAAAACATATAATATATTTAAAATCAATCTCTTTGTTTTTATCTAGCTATATATCTTCATATGTAATACATTTCCTGTCAATAAAATAGTGATTGGTTTGTTTCTCAATCTATCTGTAATTTTTCAGGTTGTTTACATTTATTCTTATCAGTATTGCATTCAATTTGCCTTCTTAAATTTCCTCATTACTGTTTTTGATGTTGCCTTATACAAGCTATTAAAAGCAGCTAGAGAGACAAGTTATATTTCTGTCTTTGTATGATTAATTCTGATATTTCCTTAAGATTTAACCCTCTTTTTATTGTAGATAGGAGTGTGAAGAATTACGGAAATCAGGGCAGAATATAACAAGGTAATTTGGAATTAAGGGCACCATGACAATGTGACTGTATTGGCAGTGGTTGACTAAGTACTTCTCCTCAAGGTGATTTAGATTATTTTCAACTTTCTCTTTTTGGGGAGCAGTAGGATTAACAGAGGTGCTAATTCTATAATATTCTGGGGATTTGAGCAGATGTGACTTCGTTGCTTCTTTCTACTCTGCTCTATTAGAAAAGGAACCTCAATAGCATTTTTGTGTAAGTGTAACATTACTCTAAAACTTAATACATAGTAATTTGCTCATCAGAAGCTTTTTTTTCATGGATAGTTACTATTTCACTTCAACCTATCGCTGTTACAAATTACAAATGAACATAATATAACTCTATTAACATAATATGACCCCATGGAAAGATTCCTAGATTGGGGGTTCAGAGACTGATGTTTAAAACCTGGCTTCCCTACCTATTTACTGTGTGTTCTTAAGTAAATCTCTATAGAATTAGAGATTATAATTAATAATAAAAATGACTGAATTAAGTGTTCTTTAAGACTTTTTCAGGTAGTTAGGTGGTGCGGTGGATAAGGTGCTGGTCCTAGAGTCAGGAAGATTCATCTTCCTGGGTTCAAATCTGGCCTCAGCACTTTTTAGCTATGTAACCCTGGGCAAGTCCCTCAACTGATTGCCTCAGTTTCCTTATCAGTAAAGTCAGCTGGAAAAGGAATGTAAAGTCATTCCAATATCTTTGCTAAGAGAAGACAGAATGGATCAAACTGAAAATGACTGAACCACAAGACTCCTTTCTGTTCTAAAATTTTATAATTTCAATTCTACCTTTTCCAAGCAAACAAACCAAAAAAAAGCAAAACCCTTACTCCTATATGTTATATGTAAACAGTTGTATAATCAATATACATATGTAATATTTTCTCTTAGTTGATTTTATCTGTAAGGTCCAAATCATGAGCATTTCTTTTTAACTGTGTGGCAATAGAGAAGAAAGTGGGACCCATTTGTAGAGAGGAGTCCACATATGGCAAGTGCTGTCCTTGTGTTTGGCTTCAGTCAAGGCAGAATAGACATCTCTAGCCATTTCTCTCTTGACACCACTCTCTAAGGGAGACATATTCCTGCCAAGAGAGGAAGAATGACGTTGTGATAGGAAAGGAGTCCACTTATCCAAATCATAGCAAAGCACAAATCAGAGGAGAATATAAGAGATTATATGCCAGACAATATGGAGGGTAGGAGCTTGCTCATAGGGAGCAAGAGAACTCAGCTCAGCTGAGACAGTGTCCTAGATGTCACTCAAAGGAAAACTCCCTGAAGTCTCTAGAGTAGCAAGCTGGGAACAGGGACATGATGGAGACCATTTGCTCCCTTCATGTCTTCCTTCAGTCTTTTCTTTCTTTTCCTTCAGCAGCCCGAAGTGGGTTTGAACTTTTCCATCTCTTGAAGCTGAAAACTAACATGAGGCTCAAAGAAAACTGTCACTTGGAGAGTCCCCAACTTGGGACTGGCAAAAACTAGAGCTCTCTCAGCTCTTGCCAACTCCACCCTGCCTCTCACATAGGTCAGGGCATTCATCTCTACCAAGAAGGAGAGAATCCCATAGCCTTGGAATTTGGGATATGAGTGACAACTTCCTAAGTCTTCCACAATTTACAATAAGATTTTGGCTATTTATGGGGCTAACCATGATAGTATCTCCTAGTACTACCATAAATTTTCTTGGATTGATTTTCTTTTTTATTATTTTAAAAAGTATTTTATTTTTTACAATTAAATGTAACAACAATTTTTAAGATTCATTTCTTTAAAAAAAATTGAGTTTTAAATTCTCTCTTTTCCTTCCTTTCCCCCTCATTGAGAAGGCAGGCAATTTAATATAGGTTATATGTGTGCAATCATGCAAAATACATTTCCAAATTAGTCATGTTGTGAAAGAAAACACAGACCAAACTCCCTCCCACCACCATAAAAATAGAGTAAAAAATAGTATGTATTGATCTACATTCAGACACCATCAGTTATTTTTCTGAAAGAAGATAGCATTTTTCATCATACTTCTTTCAGAATTGTCTTAGATCTTTTGATTGCTAAGAATAGCTGACTTATTCCCAGCTGATTATTGTATAATATTAATGTCACTGTGTACAATGATCTCCTGGTTCTTCTTATTTAACTTTGTATCAGTTAATGTACGTTTTTCCAGGTTTTTCTGAAAGCATGCTGCTCATCATTTCTTATCGTGCAACAGTCTTCCATCATAATCAAATACCACAACTTCTTCAGCCATTTCCTAATTGATGGGCATCCTCTCAATTTCCATAAAAGGAACTTTTGTCAATATTTTTATACACATAGATCCTTTTCCTTTTCTAAAAAATCTCTTTGGATGCAAACCTACTAGGAGTGTTGCTGGGCCAAAGGGTATGCACAATTTGTAGCCCTTTGGGCATAGTTTCAAATTGGTCTCCAGAACTGTTAGATCAGTTTACAACTCCACCAACAGTGATTTAGTGTCCTATAATTTCCACATCCCCTCCAATACTTGTAATTTTCCATTTCTCTCATATTAGCTAATCTGATAGGTGTGAGGTGGTACTTCAGAGTTGTTTTAATTTGCATTTCTCTAATCAATAGTGATTTAGAGCATTTTCTCTTATGACTATAGATAGCTTTGATATCTTTATCTGAAAACTACTTGATAAATGTTGACCATACACAATTGGGGAATGAATTGTATTCTTGTACATTTGATTCAGTTCTCTATGTATTTGAGAAATGAGGCCTTTAACAGAGAAAGTCGTTAAAGTATGCTTCCCCCCATTTTCTGCTTTCCTTTTAATTTTGGCTATATTGGTTTTATTTTTGCAATAATTTTTAAATTTTATGTAATGGAAATTATACATTTTATATCCTGTAATGCACTCTATATCTTGTTTGGCCATAAATGCTTCCCTTGTCCATAAATCTGACAGCTACACTATTCCATTTTGCCCTAATTAGTTTGTGGTATCACCCTTTATATTTAAATCATGTATCCATGCTATTGGATGCAATTTCTTAATTAGAAGGAAGCTGTCATATCATAATCCTATCCATCTTTTTGGGTTCCAAAACTGAGGTAATGTGATACTAGTTGTTACTTCAGATTAATCAAAATGATCTCAGATTTGACCAGATTGACCTCAGAAAAACACTGAGGCCAAGGTGAAATTAAATAGGAGAGAGATGGAAGATCTTTCTACCCTCTTACTAAAAAAAACATTTAAATTTATATAAAGGTCAATTTAACCTGTATAATTGCAATCTAAGGAATTGGTTAAATTTGGTAGCTAGTGAAATTGAGTTATTAAGTTTTAGGCAAAATGTCTAAGAGAGTAATTATCTTGAATTGATGTGTTTGAGTCAAACTGGTCTTAAAAAAGGGAAGCTTCTTAGTGCCAGTGGAGGTGGAAGTGATTAAAAATGTGAGATAGTCAGGGCTGAATCAAATGTGGTTGAACTTGATTAACTTCCATTTACAGATGCTTAGGGACAACTGTGAAAATGCCTAGGGAGATTGCAAGGTCCTTTTGAAGCTAAAACTTACTCTAATCCACAAGACAGTTAATTGAATGCTCTTAATTGCCACAGACACTGGTCGAATTATGTTTTAGAATTCCATTAAACAATATAATTCAGTTATTAATTTATCTCTTATCAAGTATTATACAAAAAACATCATGTTGGAACATCAAGATTTATTCTACTTAGGCCTAGTGGCAAAAACTAGGAGCAACAGGTAAAGATATAGGGTAACAAAACAAACATCTTTGAAATAAGGAAACATATTTGAACTGAAAATAGTCAACAGGTGGAAAAGGAATTTACATTACTAGAAATATTCAAAAGAAGGCTGGATGGTCATTTGGTGATGCTGTTGGGCTGATTTCTCTTTGGTTATGGGTTGGATTGTCTAGTTTCTGAAGTCCCTTCCAAATGTGAGATTCTGTGATTCTATGATTTAGTTTATGATTTTGAATACAATTTATGATATAACAGAAAACTTAGATTGCAATTTAGAACTATGCTATTGAAATATCCTCTGGATAACTTAACATTTGAAGTATATGCAGCTATGAAATCCTGTTAAAAATAGGCTGGACAAATGCTAACATTTTAGAATAAATAAGACACTTTAGATTCCCCTCACAGGGGTGGGGAACCTGCAGCCCTGAGGTCACATATGGGCCCCTAGGTCCTCAAGTGCAACCCTTTGAATGAATCTAAACTTAAATTGTTCTGTGAAGTCTGAATTCTGTCATGCAGCACTTGAGGACCTAGAAGGTCACATGTGGCCTCAAGGCTGTAGGTTCCCCACCCTGCCCTAGGGCATATCTCAACCTGCAGTTTTTCATATAATCTCTGATATCTAATTTACCTTTAATTTCTGATGAGCTCTTAGAATTATAGAATGTTTAAACTAGAAGACACAATAGAGATGGTCAGATCCAATTTTCTCATTTAATAGATAATCTTCTTGGTCATAATGCTGACTATACCTTAGCAAGGTAGATATTAATGGACACAGGTTTTGCTTTTAGATACACATTATTTGGGAAAATACTTTTTTGGGAACCAAAGATTAAAATTAAGCTATCTTTACCATTCTAATGACTGCTTGTCCCATTTTCTCTAGGAGACTGGAGTAAACACTTGACGGAATGAATAGAGTGAATCAGTCTGTGGTATCTGAATTTGTGCTGTTGGGACTTACTGATTCATGGGAGCTCCAGATCTGTCTCTTCCTATTATTTTCTGTGATTTATTTGGCTACTGTTTCAGGTAACATTCTCATTATGACCACAGTTATCACTGATTCCCATCTCCATTCCCCCATGTACTTCCTGTTAGCCAATCTATCTTTTGTGGATTTGTGCCTTTCCTCAGTCACCATCCCCAAGACAATCATAGACTTTTTTAGACATAGCAAGACCATCTCCTTTGAAACCTGCATGTGGCAGGTTGTCTTTGTACATTTTGCTGCAGGTGATGAGATGGTGTTGCTCGTGACTATGGCCTATGACCGCTATGTAGCCATATGCAAGCCTCTCCACTATACAACTATCATGTGCCAGCAAAAGTGCATTTGGCTTGTAGTGATCTCATGGGCTATTGGCATTGTACACTCAATTAGCCAATTGGCTATGATTGTGGATCTGCCTTTCTGTGGCCCTAGAGAGATAGATAGCTTTTTCTGTGACCTACCACTGGTGATTGAACTTGCTTGCATGGATACTTATATCCCAGGATTATTGGTGAATGCTGATAGTGGATTCCTTGCTACAACCTGTTTCATCCTACTTTTGATTTCTTATACCTATATCCTACTCACTGTTTGCCACCACTCCACAGATGGGGTATATAAAACACTGTCCACTTGTACTGCCCACATCATGGTGGTGGTAATATTCTTTGTACCTTGTATCTTCATTTATCTTTGTCCACTCAACATTCCTTCAGTGGACAAATTTCTTGCTGTGTTTTATGCAGTGTTCACACCTCTATTAAATCCTTTCATCTATACCTTGAGAAACAAAGAGATGAAAGCAGCCATAAAGAGACAGAAGTCAATATGTGAGTTCAAGGGAAAAATCTTAGGTTTTTTTCTTGATTAGAAGCACCATCCATCAAGTAACTCATTTGAATTGGAATCATGGATGGATACATGAATTAGACTATTGTAGACACTCACTTTGAACCTGGAAGCTCTGCATATTGTTAGAACCGTGATTAATATCCTGATCATTCAATGGAAATATGTGAAGTTTTCCTTGAAATTTTAACATGATAGATTCAGAAGCTTTTCTCTTTGTCTCTTTTTCTCTTTGTCCCCCTCTCCTATACAGATATCCTTAAATAAAAGGCAATATTCCATAGTGGACAGGGCACTTGGACCTGAAGTCAAGAAAGCCTTGTGTTTAGCATTTACCATCCCTGTGTTCATGGATAAGTTATTCAAGTCCTCTGGACCTCAATTTCCTAATCTTTAAAATTACAATATTTACCTCTTAGGTTTATCATGGGACTCTAAGAAGATAATACTTTTGAAGTCCTTTTACAAATCCTAAAATACTAGACAGATGTCAGGTATAATTCGCCTTCATCTCCCAGACAGTATAAAGGGATTTATTGAAAAGACAATTGTTTCTGTGATGATTATTGTTTTTAGGTGAAATCATAAGTTTCCTGTGAGTTTTAAAAGTTAACTTAAAATTTATCAGAAAGATGCTTGTTCAGCTCTTTTTGTGGTGACTAAGAATTGGAAATCAAAGAAATGCCCATCAATTGGGGAATGGCTAGACAAACTGTGGTATATGATTGTAATGGAATATTACTGTGCTATGAGAAATGATTTCAGAAATGAAATGCAGGATGATTTCAGAAACACCTGGAAAGACTTACATGAACTGATACATAGTGAAGTGAACAGAACAAGAGCAACATTTTATACAGTAACAGCATCATTGTTTGATGAAGAATTGTGAATGACTTAGCTCAGAGAGGGGGAATCTGTGGCTTTGAGGCCACATGTGGCCC
>NW_020954658.1:392499-530152 GCF_900497805.2 Vombatus ursinus
ATGCCTGATTTAGATATTCTCAGCAATACAATGATCCAAGACAATCGCAAAGGACCGATGGTGAAGACTACTATCTGCCTCTAGAGAAAGAACTGATATTAATTGAATACAGACTAAAGCATGCTATTTTTCACTTTCTTTCTTTTATTTTTTAAAATTTTAGTCTTCTTGTACAAAATGACTAATATGGAAATGTTTTATGTGTTTACACAATTATAACCTATACCATTGTTTACTATAAAGTAAGATTGCTTATCATCTGAGGGAGGAGGGAGGGGAGAAAGGGAAGGAGGAATAGAATTTGGAACTCAAAATTTTAAATAAAAATGTTAAAAAATTTTTAAAAATGCTTGTTAAATATAATACAATTTGGGATGATAGGGAAAAATGTATTTGTTCTCATATGTCCTCCCATGTTCTCTCTGCTTTCAACCATACTCAAATATGCTTTCTCAAGTGTGTGTGTGTGTGTGTGTGTGTGTGTGTGTGTGAGTGTGTGTGTGCATGCCCACACAATGGCTTAGGGTAGTGAAGATGATTTTAAGGGAAAGGTTCCCAATCTATGATTATTGAAATCCTTGGAGTTGTGGAATTATTGCAGAGTCTATCTTATTAAATGACTCATTACCCAAATAATTAAATATTTCTTTTATATTCTGAATAAATGACATATCTTGAGCACACATGAATTACAATTTTTCAAATGAATGCTGATGCTGTTGTGATTAATAGAAAATAAATTCATTTAAAAATTGAAATCATAGTAACTTTTTATCATATTTTCTTCCTCAAGTAATTTATTTAAGATTACTATCTTCTAAGCATTGTACTAAGTACTAAGATTGCAAATAGAAAAACAGGATACTTCCTGCTCTTGACACTGTAACTAGGGGAGACAATGTGTATTAAAGGCTGAGGAAAAGTAAACCTATGCTATGATTAAAAAGCACTCCAGAGATTTTTCATATTCAAGTATATTTCTGAAGAACTATAAACAGAAGAACAGAAAGGATATTTAGAAAAATCCAAGTGTGGTAGTTCTGAAATTCTTTGGAGACTTCTGGGTTAAGAAATATGATCAAGTCTTATAAGATGCCCAGTATATGTACCAATTTTGTTTTTTATTGATCCAGAAGAGCATCCTTGAAATAATGGAACAAACAGTTATTAGAATGAAAAGAGAGGGGGGCAGAACCAAGGTGGCAGAGTAAAAGCAGTGAATTGCTTGAGCTCTCCCCCAAACCCCTCCAAATACCTGTAAAAATTGACTCTAAACAAATTCTAAAGCAGCAGAACCCACAAAAAGACAGAGTGAAAGAAGTTTCCAACCCAAGACAACTTGGATGGTTGATTGGAAAGGTATATCATGCCGGCTGGGAGAGGAGTTCAGTTCAGCTTAGACACACAGGCCTTAGAACACTTGGAGCAGCCCTCAGAGGACTGAATAACAGGCAGCTGTACCAGTTGCCAGACTTCTCAACTCAGGAATGACAAAGACAACTTAGAAGGTCAGTAGGAAAAGTCTGTTTCTGCGGTGGTGAGAGAGAAGTGCAGGTCCCAGCCCCAGTCCCTGAGTGCAGCCCTGGGGCAGTGGCTGCCTCCAGAGCTTCTGAACCACAGAGTAAAGGGGAATCAAGTGGCTGACCAGAGGGTGATTTCAGGGATCTCTCTGCTGGTGCAGGACTCTCTTGCTTTGCCCTTTCTTGGATTTGGGTCACAGTTCTGGGTGGTGGTCTTGGGGTGAGGAGGAGAGCTGGTGTAGTGGAGCTTGTAGTGGCCATGGAGAGGAAATCCTCCTCACAGTTCTCAAACAGAAAAAGTACTTGTGGTCACTCATAGACCAGAGCACAGACCAGGAAAAGAGTAAACACCTCGTCCTTGATCATAGCACCTTGGAAGAACTGAAAATTTACAGGTACCTAGAAGTATGTCTGAAAACAGCTGCACAAAACCATTGAAGCTTGGGACAACACATTTTCCACACTGGAAGCAGACCCCTACCTTAACAAAGAGTTGAGAACTTAAGTAATTGGTTGGGATCATGAGGAAGCAGCACAAAAGAGTCACACCATAGAATCTTACTTTGGTGACAAAGAAGATCAAAACATACAACCAGAAGACAACAAAGTCAAAGCTCCTACATCCAAAGACTCCAAGAAAAATATGAATTGGTCCCAGGCCATAGAAGAGCTCAAAAAGGATTTTGAGAAGCAAGTAAGAGAAGTAGAGGAAAGACTGAAAGTGATGCAAGAAAATTATGAAAAACAAGTCAACAGCTTGCTAAAGGAGACCAAAAAAAATACTGAAGAAAATAACACCTTTAAAAATAACCTAACCCCAATGGCAAAAGAGGTCCAAAAAGCCAATGAGAAGAATGCCCTAAAAAACAAAATTGGCCAAATGGAAAACGAAGTCCAAAAGATTACTGAAGAAAATACTTCCTTAAAAATTAGAATGGCGCAATTGGAAGCTAGTGACTTTATGAGAAATGAAGACATTGTAAAACAAATTCAAAGGAATGAAAAAATAGAAGAGAATGTGAAATATCTCATTGGAAAAACAACTGACCAGGATAATAGATCCAGGAGAGAGAATTTAAAAATTATTGGACTATCTGAAAGCCATGATCAAAAAAAGAGCCTAGACATCATCTCTCAAGAAATTATCAAGGAAAAGTGCCCTGATATTTCAGAGCCAGAGGGCAAAATAGAAATGGAAAGAAGCCACCAACCACCTCCTGAAAGAGATCCCCAAAGGAAAACTCCTAGGAATATTGTAGCCAAATTCCAGAGTTGCCAGGTCAAGGAGAAAATATTGCAAGCAGCCAGAAAGAAACAATTCAAGTATTATGGAAACACAATCAGCATAACACAAGATTTAGCAACTTTTATATTAATGGACTGCAGGGCTTGAAATATAATATTCCAGAGGGCAAAGGCAATAGGATTACAAGCAAGAATTACCTACCCAGCAAAACTGAGCATAATCCTTCAGGGGAAAAAATGGACATTCAGTGAAATAGAGGACTTTCAAGCATTCTTGATGAAAAGACCAGAACTGAACAGAAAATTTGACTTTCAGATATAAGACTCAAGAGAAAAATGAAGAGGTAAACAGGAAAGAGAAATCATAAGAGACTTACTGAGGTTGAACTGTTTACATTCTGCATGGAAAGATGATATTTGTAACTCATGAATCCTTTGTCAGTATTAGAGTAGTTGGAGTGAAAAAAGTATATGTATGTATGTATCTATCTATCTATATATATAGATAGATAGATACATACATACATACATAGATGCATAGATACATAGATAGATAGATAGAAAGACAGATAGATACATAGATAGATAGATAGATAGATAGATAGATTGATAGATAAACAGATAAATAGAGGGTACAGGGTGAGTTGAAGATGAAAGGGTGATATCTGGAGAATAGAATTTAGGGAAGAGAGAGGATTATATTGGGAGAAAGAGAAAGGGAGAAGTATAATGGGGGAAATTATCTCATATAAAACAGACAAGAAAAGGCTTTTACAGTAGAGGGGAAACAGGGGGAAGGTGAGAGGGAATGAGTGAATCTTATTCTCATTGAATTTGGCTTAACATACACACACAGTTGGCTGTGGAAATCTATCTTACCTTACAGAAAATAGGGAGCTGAAGGGGACAAGAAAGCAGGAGGATGATAGAGGGGAGGACAGATTGGGGAAGGTGGTAATCAGAAGCAGACACTTCTAAGGAGGGACAGGGTTAAAAGAAAGAATAGAATAAATGGGGGGTGGGAAAGAATAAAGGGAAATATACTTACTTTTTCACAACATGACTACTATGGAAGCGTTTTGCATGACTACACGTGTATAACCTGTATCAAGTTGCTTGCCTTTTCAGTGAGGGTGGGTGGGGAGGGAGGAAGGGAGAAAATTTGGAACCCAAAATTTTCAAAACAAAAGTTTAAAAAAAATTTTCACATGCAACTGGGAAATAAGATATATAGGAAATGGGGTATAGAAATCTATCCTGCCCTTCAGGAAAATTGAAGGGGAAGGAAATAAGAGAAGGGGGGGAGAGATAGAAGGGAGGGCAGATTAGGGTTATTCAGAATGCATGCCATCTTGGGGTGGGGGGAGGGTAGAGATGGGGAGAAAATTTGGAACTCAAAATCTTGTGGATGTGAATGTTGAAAATTAAAAATAAATTAATTAATTTTTAAAAAAAGAATGGAAAAGAGAGCCTAATTTTCAAACTTTGGTTTATAATATGTTTATATATACATGTGTAAATCATAGTAAAATATATATGGGAAAAACATACATACATAGATGTAACCTCAGGTCATGTAATCTAAACCCCACTTTTTATATCTTAGGAGACAGATCTAGGAAGGATATGTGACTTTCCCAAGGTCACCTTGGTATTAAGCAGCAGAGGCATTATTTGAATCCAAGTCTTCTTACTTTGTCTCAGAACCAGTACTTTTTCCACTATAATAAATTGTTCCCCTAAATGGCCTTGATATAGCAATGCAAATGAGAAAAGCCATAGCCTTGATCCCATTTCTGCTATTCTCCTATTTCACTACTTTGCTATTTTAATAGTTTTCTTTCTTTTTTGGGGGGGCAGGTGAGGTAGGAAAATGTTCCTGAATTTACAGAATTATATAGCTAACTTACCTAGTAAACATAGAAATCTATCTCTTTTGGGTACAACCTGCTTAGGGTCTCCAAAAGCAAAAGGAAAGGCAGCCTATTTAGTTTTCTTTCTTAGGTCTTTATAAAGCTAATTACAGGAAAACAGTAAAACAAAGACAGGGATGATTGAGACTACTTGAGAGAAGAATGCTTATTTATAGGTTAGGTGCACAGAACATGGAAAACTAGAGGCAAAAGACAGATCATGTATTCCATCCCCTCTTAGCATCAATGAGGAAACTGAATTGCAGAAGAGGTAAGGGAGTTGTCTTGCATCACCCAGCTAGTTATTAGAGTTGTTATTAGAAGCCAGGCAGACTAAAAAGCTATCCAGGGTTCTTTCCATATTACTATTCTGCTTCTTGGTAGCAGTGTGTAAAACTCTTTCTTGATAGGGTGACTGTAACATGCTATACAAATGTAATTTATCGTCACTGAAACACAACAACATATCTGCATATCCAACATCTTGATTTCTATACATGCTTCATCTGGCAACAAGTCTGAATACATACCATAAAGCATCATTCATTAAAACTAATGGCACTAAGATCGGTTTGGAAAAGAGGAAATTATTTTTTTAAAAAGAGAAGAAATAGTAGTATTTTCAAATATGAAAAATTATGGGAAACAAACCAGTAAAATATCAAAGTGTATGGCAATGAGAAATCTTGAACACCCATTTTAAAGAATGAATAGGAAAGATTAGTACATTGCTGGTACATACATGTTAAGAGATTTGGAAATCTCTTAACATTATTAAAAATAATGTATTTTACAAAAAAGTTAAATGTTCTTTTCCCATTTCTTTTTCATAATTTAGTTTACACACAAATTACTTTTCATGGATGGTTCCTAATTCAATTCATCCCATTCCTGAATAATATAGTTAAAATTGAAAATGAGGACAATCAGAATTCATAAGGTAGTGTAGCTGCATGAAAAGAGCAATGGACTAATTATCTGGGGATCTGGGCTTCATTGTTTATAAACTTGGAGATGTTGAATAAGTTAAGGCCTCTCAGTTGTCATTTCTCTAAAATGAGTAAATCAGCAATCTCTAAGGACTCTTTCAGCTCTAAAATTCTGTGATATTGTGGCTTCCTCCTTTGAAAACCTTTTATACAATACAGATAAGCATTTTCATGTCCAAACAAATTAATATCTTCTTCCATGCTCTCTCCTCTTCCTCCTTCTTCTCTCTTTCTTTTCTCCCTTTGTCTTTCTTTCATTACCTCTCCTCCCTAGCATTCCCCATCTCTTCACCCCCCTCTTCATTTTTATCTCTCTCTCTCTCTCTCTCTCTCTCTGTTACTCTTCTTTCTCTTCTCTTTGGATGTGTCTGTGTGGGTGATATCTCTAAGATGGAAAAATATTTTTAACAGGTTACATAGGTATCAATATATTTATGTGGAGAGATACTTATTTGAAAAGCAAAGATTGCAAATTAAGCTCTCTTTTCCACTTCAACAAAATCATTTTTTTATTCTTTCCAGGAAATTTTCTAGTAAATATTGAACTCAATGGATGAAACAAATAATTCTGTGGTGTCAGAATCTGTGCTACTGGGGCTTTGTGACTCTGCAGAGCTTCAAGTCTTCTTGTTTTTATTGTTTTCCATAGTTTACTTCATCATCATTTTAGGTAACATCCTGATTATTCTCTCAGTCATCAGTGATCCTAATCTCCACTCTTCTATGTATTTCTTGTTGGCTAACCTTTCTTTTGTTGATTTGTGGCTTTCCTCAGTCACAACATCAAAAATGATCATAGACTTTCTCAGAGAAAGCAAGACCATCTCCTTTGGGGGCTGCATGTGCCAGATCTTCTTTGGGCATTTTGTTGGAGGGGGTGAGATGGTGCTGGTCGTGGTCATGGCTTATGACTGCCATGTAGCCATATGCAAGCCACTTCACTATACAATCATCATGAGCCAGAAAAAATGCATTTGGCTTGTAGTGATGTTATGGATTATGGGGTTTGTGCATTCAGTCAACTGGCTATGGTCATAGATTTGCCC
Organism: Vombatus ursinus; assembly: GCF_900497805.2. Classification (NCBI taxonomy): domain Eukaryota; kingdom Metazoa; phylum Chordata; class Mammalia; order Diprotodontia; family Vombatidae; genus Vombatus; species Vombatus ursinus. Next base: position 399,213 of record NW_020954658.1, read on the forward strand.
TTCTGTGACCCTAGAGAGATGGACAACTTTTTTTGTGACCTCCCGCTGGTGATTGAGCTTGTGTGCATGGATACTTATGTCCTAGGACTAATTGTGAATGTTGATAGTGGAATCCTTGCCTTTATTTGCTTCTTTCTCTTGCTAATCTCTTACAACAATGTCCTACTCATTCTCTGTCATTACTTTATGTATGGGGCAACCAAGGCATTATCCACCTGTACTGCCCACATTATGGTTGTGGTGATATTCTTTGTACACTGCATCTTCATCTATCTGTTGCCACTTAAAATCATCTCAGTGGACAAGTTTCTTGCAGTATTTTACAGTCTTTACACCTCTGTTGAACCCTGCCATATATACCTTGAGAAACAAAGAGATGAAGGTTGCTCTTAGGAAACTGGGAGGTCAGTATGTGAATTTGAAGTCTAATTCTTAGATGTATCTTTTTATTGGAAGACTTATATTGACATATTGAAATTATTTACCTTTGAGGGTACAACCATTCTTTCAGCCACCAAGGCTTGTAATCTAGATATCATCCTTGAGTCCTTATTCTCTCTTACTGTCTACATCCAATCTATTGCTAAATTCTGTCATTTTTATTTTTGTATCACCATTTTTATACACCCCCTTCTCTGATCCTGTCACCATTCTGGTGTAGGTCCTTTTCATTTCACTCCTGGACTGTTGTAATAATCCATCACTCAATAAACATTTAAGTATCTATTGAGTGCCAGACATTGTGCTAAACACTGAGAATAAAGAGACTAAAGACAATCTCACTTTCAAGGAGTTCATAGTCTAGTTGGGGAGACAATATGCAAAGAACTATGTACACATAAGTCATATACAAGATAAATCAGAAATGATCAATGGAGGGAAGGCAGTAGACTTAAAGGGGTTAATAAAGACTCCATATAGAAGGTACTATCAACAACCATATGCAAAATGTTCCAAGTCACTAAAAATAATATGCAAATTCAATGAACTATGAGGTTCTATCTCACACCCAGAAAATTCATAAAGATGACTAAAAAAGGAATGACAATTGCTGGTGAGGCTGTGGGTAGAGAAACACTAATGTATATTTGGTAGAGCTTTGAAGTGGTCCAAACCAACTGGAAAGTCATTTGGAAATATTCCCCAGTAACAACTAAACTTTTGTGCACATTTTGACCTAGTAATATCATGATTTGGTTTATACTGTGAGGAGATCAAAGAGAAAGGAAAAGACCCATATGTACTGAGATATTTATGGCAAAACTTTTAATTTTAGCAAAGAATAGAAAACAAAATGGCAACCTGTTAATTGGGAAATGGTTGAATAAATTACAGGACATGAGTTTAATAGATGGATATGGGTATCGTCCACTAACAAATGACAAAAGAAATTGATTCAGAGAAACCTATTGGGACATCACATATTGATATTAAATGAAATGGGAACAATTTATACAGTAACAACATTACAAAGAAAACAACTGTGAAAGTTTTATGAACTACAATCAACACAATCAGTGATGTCTGAAAGACTAATGATTTATCTGCCAGAGAGGAATGAATTAGAGGTGTAGAATGAAATATAAATTTTTCAGACGTGATCAATTAAGGAATTTATTTTGCAAGACTATTTGAGGGAGAGCAGTGGATAGTTACAGGGAATGGAGAGTATGGTTATGATACTAAAAGAGGAAGAAAAGAAAGAAATATTATTTAATCATTAAATTACACAGAGCAGATCATGAGGAAGGTCAGAAATATATACATATAGGAGTGGCAGTATTGGAGTTACCAGGTTTATACTTCAAAATTTTGTATGATTAAGATTCATTATTTTATATGAAATTCTTTTTTAATCTTTTTTTGAACAGAGAAATGTTCCTTTTGGATCATAATAATGAAAAGGAAATAATTAAGAATAAAATAAAAATAATGTATTGTCAGGAGTACCTTCATAAATGTTTAGCAACCAGCTCAAACATAACAACAACAGCAACAGCAGCAACAAAAAACAAGATCAATATACACATGACACAATTTAAAATTTAGTCTTCATTGTTACCATGTTCTCCATCACTTTTAAAAATCTAAACAATCATCAAAACAATAAATCAAGCCCTGATGTGTAGCATTTTCTGATTTCAGAGGTGTAAATGCTTACCCTGATGATTTAAAAATCAGTTCCTGAAAGCTGATTCGAGCTGACTCTACCACATTCCTGTGCATAGTCAAAAATATTCAAGAACATTTAATAATGTCATAATATTGGATACTTACTATCTTTAAACTACATAGGAGGAAAAGCTTTCAAGATATAGCGAGCTAGCAAAAAACAAAACAAAACAAAACAAAACAAACACCCTAGAACTATGTGGCAATGGGACAAGATATATTTCTTCCTTGTTATCCCATCTTCTAATGGAGTTGTTCCAAAGATGCTTTCAGTGTCTACAGATGATGGATCTATACCTCAATATTCATTCAATCACAAAAATTCACACTACACCCACATCATAGTCTACAGAACAAAAAATATAAAATAATAATTGAACATTAGATATAAACACAGAGTATTAAATATATAATAATAAGATTGAAATTTGTTCTTGAAAGATTTTTATGCAAATCCCTTAAAATGATGAGAATAATGGAATGATGATGAGGAGGATGATATTTGTACTAATTCAAAGTTTTTGTGAATAAAGTGACTTACACATCTTAAAATGTTATGAGCATTTTGTTAAATATATTAGAAGGAATAAAAATATCCCAAGTATAGACTTAAAAAACTATAGTTAAGTCAAGAAGTATTTATTTTTTACAAGAAGGCTGATTTATGAAGCAAAAAATGCACTGTATTGAGATCAGTAGACTTAGCTTCTTAGCTTTGTCCATAATTAGATATATAAATTTGGGTAAGATATCTAGCTTCTCTTTTCAATGATATTGGGAAAGTAATTCAAGCCTCTCTGAGCCTCGATAAATCACCTGCAAAATGATATGGTAATGTTAGATGACTTCTCTTACCCTTTGACAATGGACATTATTTATCTACTTGGTCTAATATGAATGGTAATTCCTTTAAATGATAATAGATATTTTCCAGGAGGCTTTGAAATTTTCTAGGGATTGAAGAAATCACATAATGCCATCTAGCTTAGAAGTATGTAGAGAATGTTACCTTCCTGTACACAGGTAACCTTTCATCAACTTGGATTCTGTGTTGGAGCTGCCCCATCTCAGTGTCAAACACCTCTGTTGAGCATACATGTTTATGTTTTATAACTTGCTTGTAATTTATGATATGAGGGTCATTGAATGGGGCTATTACTATTGAACTAGATTTTTTTTAAGGTTGTTTATATCTCTGAAATTCTATGGGTCTCTCACATAGGATTACTAAAGGAAGAAGGCTTAACAGAGAGAAAATCTTTTGCCAGGCATATAGGCCATAAATTGGAGGAGAATCAGAGAAATAGCTGCAAAGACAAGTAAGGAAAGGATAAAATAGCTCAGTTAGTTGCACTTGACCTGAAAACTTTTTAATTCACCTAGCATGCATGATTTTAGGCTAGTTATTTGTGCATATACCAGAGGATGATCTTACATATTTTTTAGGGAAGTCTTGAGAAGTTTTGTATGCCTTCTGGGAAATTGAGTTGGGTTGCTAATGTATGGTATCTCTGATTTTATTTTGACTAAAATGAGCTACTTGGAAACAATGAAATTTCATGGACACATGTGAAGTTTCTCTATGTTACCCTATTCTTCAAGGGAAAAGGGAGGCTGTGTCTGAACTTAGTAGGTTTATGAAGTAGAAGACAGCAAAAGCTAGCAAGGCGACTTACATACAGAAGATATTTAATGAATATGTGCTGAATTAAATAAAAATGAACTGAAATTAAATGTACTAAATAGGCAATATTCAAGAAAAGTGTCATTGATGTGAGAGCACTACTGTGGTAGTTCTATTAGAGTTATAAATGGGGAAAGTGGAGGGTAAAGACTCTCACAAATAAAAGGGGAAGTGTCACAAATCCTGTCCTTCTTATACCCTATTTGAGAACCATAGGAGGGGAGATGGTGCAAAAATCTGCTTGGCTACCTATGTAGCACTCTAACTTTCACAGACAAAGCCATTTAACATCTACCATGTTTCCATCTCCACCCTAGATTTTGGGCCCATCTCACCCCTAAGCTGAGGGAACACAAGAAATCATGCACCAGTACATTATAGGCACTGTTTTGATGCAGTCTTGCTCTTGAACTTGTTCCCTTGTGTAGTAAATTGTCTCTTGACTTGTTCTGCTGTGATTAAACCCCTATTTGTTATGTAGGAATCAAAATTAATCTCTGTCATATATTTCCCCATCATGTTGCCTTCAATTAAATTCAAACCCATACAGTACTATAGTATGTTGTTTATTGATATATAGTTCTTCCCAGAATGTTTTTCAGATACATAATCAAAATATATATTCACTACTTCTGGCACTGAGGGGTCCAAATGGGTCCACATCTCTCAAAGACTGAATAAAAATAGATAGATGACTGATAGATAACAAATTGATGTCATTTACTCTGATAAAAACCGCATCAGTTCTGATGCCAAATCATTTCACAATGCCACAGATTTTGGTGTCAAGAACTTTCTTTTCTGGGTCTTCAGTCACTATGGCTGTACCACCTGCAGGACAGTTACCAAACTGCATCTCCACAGGGTGTCCTTTCTACAATGATGGTTGCAGCATTGAACTAGAAGGATGATTATTCCAAAGTCTCTTTGGTAATGGATCTTGGGTTGGATAGGGAGGTTGGGCAAAAAAAGACTTGGAAATAGAGGATAAACAAGGGATATCTCTCATATCCTATCTCTGGACTTGAGTGAGATTTGAGAATCTGCTGGGATTGATTGTGTTTTTTTTTTTTAAATATATAATTAAGTAAGTTATTTTTAGTTTTCAACATTCACTTCCATAGGTTTTGAGTGATAAATTTTCTCCCTCTCCATTTTCTCCTCTCTCCCCAAGATGGCATGCAGTCTGATATAAGCTCTACTTATATATTTTTACTAAACATATTTTCACATTAGTCATGATGTAAGGAAGAATTAAAGGTATTGGGAGGAGCCATGAGAAAGAAGAAACAAAAGAAAACAACAAAAGAAAAGCAGAGAAAATAGTATGCTTCCATCTTCATCATTCAGACTCCAAAGCTCTTTCTCTGGATGTGGATAGCATTTTCCATCATGAGTCCTTTGGAGTTGTATTGCCTTGCTAAGAAGAGATGAGTCTATCAAAGTCAGTCATTGCACAGTGTGGCTGTTACTGTGTACAAGGTTCTCCTGGTTCTACTCATTTCACTCAGCATCAGTTCATGTAAGTCTTTCCAGGTTTTTCTGAAGTCTGCCCACTCATCATTTCTTATAGCACAATAGTATTGCATTACATTCATATACCACAACCTGTTCAGTCATTCCCCAATTAATGGACAAGTCATTTCTCAATTCTTTGCCACCACAAAAAGGGCTGCTATAAATATTTTGTACATATGGGTCATTTTCCCATTTTTATGATATCTTTGAGATAGAGACCTAGAAGTGGTATAGTAAAAGGGTAAGCACAATTTCATAGCATTTTGGCTTCAGTTCCAAATTGATCTCCAGAATGATTGGATCAGTTCACAACTCCACCAACAATGCATTAGTATTCCATTTTTCCCACATATTCTCCAATATTTATCATTGTCCTGTTTTGTCATGTTAGCCAATCTGATACGTGTGATGTGCCACCTCTGAGTCATTCTGATTTGCATTTCTCTAATCAATAGTGATTTAGAGCATTTTTTCATATGACTAGAGTTAGCTTTAATTTCTTCTTCTGAAAATTGCCTGTTCATATCCTTTGATCACTTATCAATTGGGAAATGATTTGTATTCTTATAAATGGGTCCTGTCTCTATCAAGATCCAAGGAGAGATAGTGATCAAGGTGCTGATATTAGTTTGATTTCCTGCCTTTTTCTCTATTTGCCATGCTGTTTCATCTAGGCTAGCTTGCTTCCTATGTGGAGGATAATTGATTGGAAGTTTATAAGGATAGTTCTTTAGTAAGAGAGTCAGGAATAGAACTGTGACCAGCTTTAGCCCCATCCAAAGGACATTCCACCCCACCATACTACCTCCCAGTTTTTAATAAATCTTAGGGTAGCCATCTCTGCATGGGTGGGGGGAGGGAAGAAAAGAAAGAACAAAGAAAGAAATGTACATGATAAATTTATTATATATTTAAAAGGAATAGAGGGTTGTACATGACAAATTTGCAATTTCATGTGTAATCATCTTTTTTTTAATTATACCATGTTATGGAAATGCTTGTTTTACTCTATAAATTAAAATATAAGAAATAAAATTTTACATAAAATAAAATAAAAAATGCTTTTTAGTTTGACTTAATCCTTTGTATCTGAAAAGTGCTGTATAAATTAAAGGAAAAAATTCCCTTACATTTATCTCTTGTTTTCTTTCTGATTTCTTAATTTCTCCTATCTTGGAATCAGACAAAAATAGAAAAAACAGAATTTTACTCATCCATATGCATGAATATCCATAAGGCCTGCCTAGATTAAGGAAAAAATCTTTATGAGAGAATATTTTAAGAGGAACAGTAGTATGGATTTCAATATTTTTTCAATATTTACAACTATTTTCAGTATTCAATAGTAGTATGGATTTTAGATTTTTCCTAGTTTGAATATTGGAAATGGAGTTAGAAGGTATTGTCAAGAAATTTTAGCAACATTTAATCAATAAACATTTGGTAAGTACCTTCAGTGCCAGGCTGCTGTGCTGAGCAGGAAAACATCCCAGGGACTTGTTTAAGGAATAAATAACAATGGTTAAATATTCCAAATCACAAATATTAGGTGCCCCCAAACAACTTGAAAACAAAAAGTTTTCTTAATTAAGTGAAATATTGCTTCTCTAAAATCCATTTCTATATGAATTTGCTAAGAATATTCTTTTTTCACATCTGGGGCATAGATGATTTTTGACCATGCTTGTTGGAAGTATTGCAAATTATGAGTGACCATGAAACAATGAACTTGGTTGGAAAGAGTACTAGGCTAAATAACAGGAAAACTGAATTTGAGTCCTATGTCCATCACTTTCAATGTGATGTTGAGCAAATCCCATCACTTCTCTGGGCGTTAGTTTCCATGCCTGCAAAAGGAAGATCTGGAGAATTTAGATTAAAATTCCTTCCATCTCTAAAATGCCATGATTCTCAATCTTCCCATTCTAAAAACTCCTTATACCTTACATAATAAGCATTTGTATGCAAAATAATTTCCTCCTCTCAGGGGATTTATGTCCATAGGTACATGACAACATAACACTTCTTTTTTACTTAAAAAAAAATCCTTCAACTTTATATCAAGTGGAGAATATGTACATAACAACTAACACTTCTTTTTTACTTAAAAAAAATCCTTCAACTTTATATCAAGTGGAGAATATGTTTTTGGTGAGTTTTGAGGTCTCCAAGTATGAATATTTCCCCTTTAGTCAGTGAAAAATTCCCGGTCCCCACCCCTGAATGAACTCTCTTAATGGAAAGGCTAATTTTGCATAATAATCAAACTTATCCTTTTTTTTAAATCTCATACTGAACTACTTCAATTCTGTGAAAATGATTGTTTGAATTAGTCATCTCACTTTAGCAGAAGACTGAAGATCCTGGGAAGACAGTAGATGAAAGAGAGATGAAAAATCTTTCTGTCCTTTATCTTGAGAAATCATGCAAGAAATTTCAGTCATCACTTTGTCCTTTATTCTTGTGATCCAAGGATATTATTGATAGTTTAATGAACAGTGATGGCATCATTTTCCAGTGTTTCTCATAACAGCTAAGAGAGTTTTAATCAATCAATCACTCAGTAGACATTTATTAATCATTTTCTATGTACCAGACATTGTGCTAAGTGTTGAGTTTCATTTCAATGAATATGTTGAACTCATGTCAATCACCCAGGTCTTAAGAAAGGGAACCTATTGGTAGCAAGGGTGGAAAAAGAGGTGATGGTAATAATGATGCAGTGAAGGTAAAGGTGAGCAAAGACATAGGGTTCCAATAGCTAAGGAGGACATGGTTGTGCTTAATTTATCTTCCTGTGTGGATGCTTAGGTAGCTTTTTTGTTTCCTTTTTGGTCCAGACAATCTGTGGTTTAATTGGCACAGGAACTCCCCCTCCTCAACAACAGTATAGATTGGCACCTGCCTGCAGTTTATAGTCTTAGGGCATTTCCTGAAGTGCTGATAGGTTAAATGAAAACATGTAGCCATTAGATCCTGGGTACTGAAGACTGTCTACTCTTGAAGGAAAAGTTTAGTCCATTTCACTGGGCAGTTAATACATAGCTTCTCCTCCTCTCATAGATCAAAATATCATCATAGGGTCATATGGACCTGAAGCAAATTTAAGAATATTTATTCTAACTATATCATTTTAGAGCTAAGGAAACTGAGGACCAAGAAAGTAAGTAATAGAATTGGAGTTTTGAGCTCCTCTTTCTGAAACTTTCTATTTATATCAAACTGCTATTGAATTACATAAATTAAATCTTAGAATTCCATTTAGTGATGTATTTTGGTTATTGATTAGTCACATATTGAACATATTTCAGGATCATGTTATTGTGGTCAATCATTTAATGATTTTTTATTAAGTACCTACTATGAGTCAGACAAGTGAAAACAACTATTACCCTGATGAAGCCTCAGATTGCTGTTTAGAGTTCTCTGATTAAAATGTTGGATTAAGTCATTTATTTTGGATTTGCTTAGGAATCTTTGTTTATCTCTTCTTGCCAAATCTGATGGTTGACTTCCCTTATTGGTCCTCACTTAGAATCACAAAATCATTGAATGTTAAATATGGGTGGGATATTTGAGAGATGAGTTATCTCAGGGATTTCTCAACTGTTTATTTATTCTTTTTAAGTCTTCTTAGCTTTTTTTGTTTTAGCAAACCTTCACATGCCCCCTATTCAATATGAAATGAAATAAATTCTAGAATCTGCCATGAATAAGCATAACAAGACAAAAGAAATATTAATCATTCACAAAATTAATATTTATGGATTTAAACTTAACATCAAATTAAATTTAATAAAAATAAAATAAATAATTTTTATTAACATACTTATACTTTGCTATACTTTAGTACAATCAACAAAATTGAGTTTGTGCTGTTGGGACTTTGTGATTCATGGGAACTTCAGATTTTCTTTTTTATTTTGTTTTTGGTGTTTTACATGGTCACTGTTTTAGGTAATATCTTTATTGTGATTTTAGTTATTACTGACTCTCATCTCCATTCTCCCATGTATTTCTTGTTGGCCAACCTTTCTTTTGTTGATTTGTACTAAAGTATAATGAAGTATAAGTATGTTAATAACAACCAGATGGTGTTTGGGGAATCCATTTCCTATAACCTTTTCTGGGTCATAATTTAAGGACAGAGAGGAGCAGTTTCTGTGAATAGGTAACAGAAGCCCTGAAGAAACATATGATTTTTTTTCCTCAGTCACTACTCCAAAGATGACCACAGACTTACTCAAGGAAAACAAAACCATTTCCTTTGGGGGCTGCATGTGTCGGATCCTCTTTGTGCATTTTATTGGAGGGGATGAGATGGTGCTGCTTGTGGCCATGGCTTATGATCACTATGTAGCCATATGCAAGTCACTCCACTACAAATCCATCATGAGCTAAAGAAGATGCATTTGGTTTGTAATTATCTCATGGACTATTGGATTCATACACTCTATAAGTGAATTTGTTATGATTGTGGAGCTATCTTTCTGTGGCCCTAGAGTAGTGAACAGTTTTTTCTGTGACATTCCACTGGTGATTGAGCTTGCCTGCATTGATTCCTATTACCTGGGAATCTTGATGAATTCTGACAGTGGTGTTCTTGCTATGACATGCTTCACTGTCTTACTGATTTATTCTACTTACATCCTACTCACAGTCTGCCATTACTCCAAAGCTGGGGCATCCAAGGCACTCTCCACTTGCACTGCTTATACTATGGTGGCAATAGAAACAGCAAGAGCTTTGGGAGCTCTCAAGCCAGAGGTTTTAAGGGGACCTGACAACTCATCAGAAAGAGATTACATGGGACCACTGTGCAAGTACTGAATGTAGGACTAGATGGTGTTTGGGGAATCCATTGCCTATAACCATTTCTGGGTCATAATTTAAGGGCAGAGAGGAGCAGTTTCTGTGAATAGGTAACAGAAGCCCTGAAGAAACAGTACGATTTTTGGTCACAAAGGATCAGGGACCCTGAGGAACAATATTATTTCTGATCCCAAGGGTGTAGGGAACTGGAGGAGCAGTATTGATTGCAACCCCTGGGGATCAGGGGCCATGCCTGGGTAAGGAACAGAGTGTAGACCAAGAGAGCATTGACCATGCCTCTCCATAGATCACACCACCTTGGAAGCACCAAAAACTTTCAAAACCCTAGAACTAGCTCTAAAAACGGTAGTGAGAAAAAACCCAAAGTCTGAGACAGTGCCCATGCCACCTTGCACTCTGGCAACACAGCCCAACTTTAATATAAAATTCAAAATCAAGAAATAGTGTGGAAAAATGAGTAGATTAAAAAAAAAAGACCTGACCATAAAAATCTACTATGGTGACAGGGAAGATCAAGACACAAACTCAGAAGAAGGCAATGGAGTCAAAACAGCTCAAGCAAAGTCACAAAAGAAAAAAAATGTGAATTGGAGAAAAACCCATCAAGAATTCCTAGAAGAGCTAGAAAAATGATTTTTAAAATCAAGTAAGATTGGTAGAGAAAATTTTAGATAAAAAAAGAGATAAAAAGGAAGAAAATAATGAAAAGGTAATTAACAGATTGGTAAAAGAGGCACAAAAATTACTGAAGAACATAATATCTTAAAAAATAGATTTGGTCATATAGAAGGAGAGGTAAAAAAAATTAACTGATGAAAATACCTCCTCAAAAAGCAGAATTGGCTTGGATTCTTAAAATCTAGCCAATAGCTTATTAATGTTAAGACTCCTCAAGAGTCTGCCCAATATGACGGATGTTGTAATAAGCCTTCTCTTTGGCTGAAAGAAGACTTGGGTCGAATTCTTTCAGGCAGGACCCATGTGTTGTGATATTGGGTTCCCAGCACCCCTGAACCCCTAAACTGCATCGTTTTGGTGGCCATTATGGGGAAACTGCCTAACCCCAAGCTCTTCTCCAGCCAAGACTGGAAGGTATGTAAGCCTCCCCTCCCTCCTTTCTTGCTCTGCAGTAAGAGTCTGTCTTCAAGCACCAAGGCTTGGAGGTGCTTTTCTGGCAGACAGATACGAGGCTGTCTCTCACTTGAACTGACACTCTCAAGCTCTTGGTCCACTGGGTCGGTTCAAGGTCATGGACCTGGGTACACCTTCTGCAACATTGTGGACAAGGACAGACACCTTATCTGGAAGTGTATGCTCAATTCTGTTAATTCCCTTGGTGCTAAGGAATTGGGGAAAACTGCAGTTGCTTTTTAGTTCCCTGAGGCTTACTTACTCCCTTCCCTCTGCACCTCTGAATCCTCATTCATGGAGGTTACAGAGAAAGTTAGAACAGCTAAAAATATCTTGGCAGATTTTGGAGGTTTTGTGATTGATCATTAAGGACTTTTGAAGCTCCTCTTTACAACCCTGGTCACTCCTTTCTCCCACTCCCTTCCCTTGAGTCAAGAGGGTATCCATTAACCCCTCTCAAAGCAGAAGAGACTTTCACCCTTTACCCCTCACCTTTGATTTTGCCCTCCCCCACTTGGGAAGAGAAGGAGGGAGGAGAGGGAGCAACTATGACATGGGCCCCCTGGCAATGTCCTTGGGCTCTAGGGCAACCTTTGTCTGGATGCAAACCCCAGGTTCAGCATATCTTGTTTAAGGTAAAGAAACTGGCCTCTGAACTTGGGTCAACAAGCTCTTCTTAAAGTTTTAGTTTTAACTGTTAATGATCAAATGTTGATTCTCTGTGTAAAGTAACTTGGAAGTACATTTAAAAAAACTGAAGTCACCTGAATGGTAATGGGTTGGTTTCCAGTTTCAAATTGGTGAACTTTCTGTATCAGTTATGTCAAGCAACTTTTCATAATTTTGTTACCGCTAAAATAATTTAGCTATTGTTGGTTATTGTTTTAATGTGTAAACTAGCCAATAAGTTTGTTTGGGTTATGTATGGTTTGCTGAGAATTTTCAAGTGTATAGAAATCTCTAATGATTGACTTTTTACACCAGGACAAATTTAAATTTGAGATGTAAATCCTGGAAAAGTTTTTCCTAAGCTGTGATTAGTAAAACTTGCTTTTTGAGGTAAAAGCTCATAGGATTTTATTTTGAGTTGTCTGATGGGTCCTAATCCATCGATAATCAATAATCCACCATCTGAGAGAAATGCCACAAGCTACTCAGAGAAGGTGATACTGGTGGGAAGTCAGCACTGGGAAAAGCTGAGAGGACAATTTTAGCCTCAGTCTAAGATGGGACCCTCCTGGCTCAGTTTCCCCATTATATTCCTGTGAAAAGGAATGTTACCCATCTGGCTATTCCTGAGTATGGCTATGAGGTGGATTTGATAATTGCATGGTTGAAAAACTGAGTTTTCCAAACAGAGCTAAGGATATTTTATCCTGTCATTGGGTCCTGCAGTCTTCTCTGTCGAAGTTGTGTCTTCCAGACTACAGGCCATTCACCTACAGTTGGTAGCAAACAGCAGGTACCAGCCAATGTCTATTCTTCCCTGGATGCAGCCTGTGCTCAGTTCCAGTCAACCTCCTCTTTGGGACCCCCTTGAGACAGGGACAGCTCTATGCCACTTGCCAGCAGGAAGTAGTTTCAGGAGCTGAGATCTTCTCCCCTTACTCCAAAAGAATTTAGGTCCCATTTGTTTGAGGGGGTAATGATAAGGTTGGAATCTAGACCCCAAAGAGAAAAAACCCTGGACTTTCCCACATGGCCAAATCTCTTGCATTCTCCTGAGGCTATAATTCCATACCTCCCTATGGCCCCAGGCCACTTCCCACCCTTAATCCTAACTAGGCTCCATTCTCCCTTGGTCACCCCTGGAGTTCTATTACCTCATAGACTACTTGGTCACTCCTAGATCCCTCCCATAATCTTTCTGTATATAAGGTCTATCTTGTCTCCATTAAGATGCTCAGATTCTTAAAATTGAGGCACTGGTCAGATTCTTATAATCTAGCCAATAGCTTACTACTGTTCAGACTCCTTAAGAGTCTGCTCAATATGATGGATGTTCTGATAAACCTTGCCTTTGGCTGAAAAGAAAAAGCAGAATTGGCCAAATGGAAAAAAAAATAGGTAGATAACCTCACTGAAAAAATAATTCTTTAAAAATTAGAGTTGGACAAGTGGAAGCTAATGACTTCATGAAACATCAAGAAACAGTAAAACAAAGCCAAAAGAATGAAAAAAAAATGTAGAAATGTGAAATATCTCATTGGAGGAACAACTGACCTGGAAAATAGATCCAGGAGAGATAATTTGAGAAATATTGGAGTACCTGAAAGCCATGATCAAAAAACAGAGCCTAGTCATCCTATTTCAAGAAATTGCCAAGGAAAACTGCATTGATATTCTAGAACCAGAGGGTAAAATACAAATTGAGAGTCCACCAATCACCTCCTGTAAGAAATCTCCAAATGAAAACTCCCAGGGATATTATAGCCAAATTCCAGAGCTCCAAAGTGAAGGAGAAAATACTGCAAGCAGCTCAAAAGAAACAATGCAACTATTATGGAGCAAAAGTCAGAATAACACAAGATTTAGCAATTTCTCCATTAAAAGCTCTGAGGGCTTGGGATATGATATCCCAGAGGGTAAAACAGTGAGGATTACAGTCAAGTATCACTTACCCAGAGAAAGTGAGCATAATCCTTTAAGGGGAAAATGGATATTTAATGAAATAAAGGACTTTCAAGCATTCCTGATAAAAAGACTAGAGCTGAAAAGAAACTTTGATATCTAAATACAAGACCCAAGAGAAGTATAAAAAGGTAAACAGAAAAGAGAAATCATAAGAGGTTCGATAAATTTAAGCTATTTATATTCCTACATGGGAAGATGATCTGATGATACTTGTAACTCTTAAAATCTTTCCAATTATTAGGGCAATTAGAAGGAGGATACATTGACAGAGGGAATAGGTGTGTGTTGGATATGATGGTATGATCATACAAAAAAATAAAATTAAGGGATGAGAAAGAGCAATACACTGGGAGAATGGGAAAGGGAGAGGTACAATGGTGAAAACGATGTTATATAAAAGAGGCCTGTAAGGAAGAGCATTTATAGTGGAGGGGAAGATAGCGGGGCTGGGTGGAGGAGTACATGAACCTTACTCTCATCAGAATTGGGTCAAAGAAGAAATAACATACACTCATTTAGGTATAGAAACCTAACTTGCCCTACAGGAAAGTAGGAAGGGAAGGGGATAAGAAACAGGGGAATGGTGCTGATAGAAGGGAGGGTGGATTAGGGTGGTAAAAGTAAGAAGCAAAAAACTTTTGAGAATGAACAGGGTGAAAGGAAAGACAGAGAAAGTAGAATAAAAGGGATGGAATAGGGTGGAAAAATACATAGTAACCATAACTGTGAAAAAGGTATTACAGCAAATTTCTCTGATAAAGGCCTCATTTCTCAAGTATATAGAGAACTAAATCAAATTTATAGAAATAAGAGCCATTCATCAATTAATAAATGGTCAAATGATATGAATAGGCAGTTTTCAGATGGAATAATCAAAGCTCTCTATAGTCATATGAAAAATTGCTCTCAATCACTATTGATTAGAGAAATGCAAATTAAAGCATCTCTGAGCTACCACCCTATAGCTATCAGATTGGCTAATATGACAGAAAAGGAAAATGACAAATGTTGAAGGGCATATGAGAAAATTGAGATACTAATGTACTGTTGGTGAAGTTGTGTACTGATTCAAACATTCTGTAGAGAAATTTGGAACTATGTTCAATGAACTACAAAATAATGCAAACCATGAAGTTGTTGAACCAACGCTGAAAGGAATCTCAGTTGTGGATGTGTCTGGTGCTGAAAGGAAAGTCTGATGCTGTAAAGATCAATATTGCATAAGAATCTGGACTATAATAGCTATGAACTAAGGTAAGCTGGATGTCGTCAAACAGGAGATGGAATGGTTAAACATAAACATCTTAGGTGTCAGTCAACTTAAATGGACAGAAATAGGTGAATTTAATTCAGCTTGTCATTACATATACTATTATGGGTAAGAATACCTTAGAAGAAATAGAGTAGCCCTCATAGTGAAAAGGATAAGAATAGTAGTACTGGACTATAATCTCAAAAATGACAGAATATGTTTCAATCCAAGGGAAACCATTCAACATCACAGTAACATAAGTCCATGCCTCAACCACTGATGGTGAAGAGGTCAAAGTTCATCTGTTCTATGCAGACCTACAACATCTTCTAGTAATAATAGCAAAAAAAGAAGTCAAATTCATCACAGAGGATTGGAATGCTAGAGCAGGAAATCAAAACATAATTTCAAGAACAGACAAGTTTGGCATTGGAAGACAAAATGAAACAGGATAGAGACTAATATAGCTTTGTCAAGATAACTTACTAGTCATAGCAAACACCTTTTCAACAACGCAAAATGTGAATCTGATGTAATTCAGTTGTTTTTCAATCCTGTCTGACTCTTGGTGACCTTATTTGGGGTTTTCTTAGCAAAAGACATTGGAGTAGTTTGCCATTTCCTTCTCCAGCTCATTTTACAGAGGAGGAAACTGAGGTAAACTGGGTTAAGTGACTTGTTTAGGATCACACAGCAAGTGTCTGAAATTATATTATAACTTGAAAAAATGAGTCTTCCTGACCCACCACTGTATCCATTGTGCCACCTATATGCCCTAAAAGTGACTAACTACAAATGGTCATCATCAGATGGTCAATATTAAAATTAGATTGATTATATACTTTGTAGCCAAAGGTGAAGAAGCTCTATATAGGTAAAACAAGACCTGGGGTTAGCTGTAGCTCAGATCATGATCTTCTTATTGCAAAATTCATAAAGAAGGGAAAACCATCAGACCATATTGGTATGACCTAAGTAACATCCCTTGTGAATATGAAGTAGAAATGACAAATAGATTTAAAGGATTAGATCTAGTAGATAAAGTGTCTGAAGAACTATGGGCAGAGGTTTGCATTGATAGGAGGCAGCAACAAAAAACATTCCATAGAAAAAGGAATGCAAGGAAGTAAAATGGCTTTACAAATAAATGAGGAAAGAAGGAAAGCAAAAGGTAAAGGAGAAAGGAAAAGATACACCCAGCTGAATGCAGAATTCCAGAGAACAGCAAGGAGTGATAAGAAGGTTTTCTTAAATGAGCAATGCAAAGAAAGAGAAGAAAACAATAGAATGGGAAACACATCTTCAAGAAAATTAGAGATGTCAAAGCAATGATTCATACAAAAATGGACATGATGGAAGACAAAAATGGTAGGGCTTTAATAGAAGCAACAAAGATTAAAAATAGGTGGAAAAAATATACAGAAAACTATTTTAAAAAGATCTTAACACCACCTATAACCACAGTGGTGTGGTTACTGATCTAGAGTCAGACATCCTGGAGAATGAAATGAAATGGGCCTTATGAAATATTGCTAGCAACAAAGCTAGTAGAGGTGACAGTTCCAGCTGAGATATTTAACACCATAAAAGATGATGCTATTAAAGTGCTGCAGTCACCATGCCAGCAAATTTAGAAAGTTCAAGGGGCAGCTAGGTGGTGAAGTGGATACAGCACTGGCCCTGAAGTCAGGAGGACCTGAGTTCAAATCTGGCCTCAGACCAAACACTTGACACGTACTAGCTGTGTGACCTTGGGTAAGTCACTTAACCCTGACTGCCTCACCAAGAAAAAAAAAAGGAAAAGAAAATTCAACAGTTGCTACTAGATTGGAAAAGTTCCAGTCCTAAAGAAGGGCAATACCAAAGAATGTTCAAATTACTGAACTCACTTCCCATGCCAGCAAGGTTATGCTTAAGATTCTGCAAGTTAGACTTCAGCAATATATGAACTAAGAATGACCAGAAAAGCAGGTATATAAATCAAACCTCACCAAAGAAAATCTGTTTCCTTTTTTTTCTTTTCCCAGATAAATCTAGTGTTCTCCTAGGTGACCCTGCAGATAAAAAGCTGGACCTTAAGTCAGAAAAACCTGAGCTCAAATCCAGCCTCAGACATCTAGCCATATAACTTTGGACAAGTCACTTCACCAGCCTCAGTTTCTTCTTTTGTAAAGGTGGAGATATAATAAGAGCACCTACTTCCCAGTGCTTTTGTGAGGATAAAATAAAGTGTTTGTAAAGTGCTTTGCAAATCTTAAGATACTTCATCAAATATTACCTATTTTCCTAGTCTTCCAATTTTCTTCTTGGAATTTTTTCTTTTAAAAATTCAATACTATCTTGTTTCTTCCATGTCCTGCCTAATAGTCTAATGTACGGGATACTCCAAAATTCCAGTTTACACTATGATTCTCTCCCTCTTTAAAGGAAGGAAAGGAGGGAAATAAGCATTGATTCACTGCCAACTGTGTGCCATGTACTGTGCTAAGACCTTCAAAATGAAAGGAAATAAGCATTTATTAAATTTGTATTATGTGCCAAGCAATTTGCTAAGAGCTTTAGAAAGGAAGTTAATAAGCATTTAGTAAGCACCTTCTATGTGCCAAGCACCATGCTAAGTTCTTTTTTCTGTTACAAATATCATCTCATTTGATCCTTGAGACAACCCTATGGGGTAGGTGTTGATGATCATTTAAGATCAATTGAACCACAATAAGGGCCAAAAACCTGAACTAATCTTTTCTCTCTGAGTGAACTAACAATGCCCCTTCCTGTGTCAGCAACAGCAAGACCAGCTGATGAGCATTCTTCCTGTTTGTGATCACTAAGAACAGGATACGTGTGATCAGATACTCTCTTGAATAGTGGGACTTTTCTTATTTTGGTATCCTATGGACATATGTTATGTAGGGGAAACACAGATATTCTTGGACTGTAATTCCAATGGACACTTTCTTACTTCTCTTATTGCATTTACAACACATTCAACTAAGAAACTTCCTTTCTCATGCTGTATGTTAAAAACATATGGAGGCTATATTTTTTTTGAGTAACATAGATATCCTGAGTCAGGGTTTAAATGTCTTCCTAAAATTGCTTGAGTCAGTCAGAGTTAAAGCTCTGGCTCCCTGTACATTTCACTAACTTAAGGGAATAAACAATATGAATTTACTTATCACCTAGCTTGTTGCCTCTTTAACCAACTTTCAGGTTGACAGTGCTACCTTCATTTTACTATTGAGGAAACTGAGGAAAACAGAGGTTAAGTGACTTACCCTGGATCACATTGTATAATTATATATATGTAAATATCTACATACACACACATGCACAAGTATTTCCCTCTCCTCCTATTTTTCCACTTCCCTGTGGTATGTTAAAAAAATAAAAGAAAATGCTTTTAAAAACAGGCATATTCTTGCAAAACTAATTCCCATATTGGTCATATCTCAAAATGTACATTTTGTTTTGCATTTTATATCCATCAATTCTCTAGCAAGAGAATAGGGAGCGACCTTGTTTCATAGTTAGTCCTCTAATGTTGTGGTTTATCATTGCATTTATTAGAATTCCAAAGTCTCTTAAAGTTGTTTTTCTTTATACTGTTGTTGTCATTGTATACCATTCTCCATGTCATTTCACTTCATTCTGCACCACTTCATTCAAGTATTTCCATTTCCTCTGAAAATGATCATTTTGTCATTTTTATGGCACAATAACATTTCATTATATTCATTTACAGTAATGTTTTTATCCATTTTCCAATACATGAACACACCTTATGAACCTCTCAATATCAATGAATGAAAAATATTTATTAATGGTTGAAAGGAGCCTCAAATACTCATAGAATTGAGAATAGCCATCTAAGTGTTAGTTGGTTGAAGGCTGTATCTTCACACTAAACTTCCTTAGGGAAGATTTTATCTTTTCCATTTAGTTATTATATCCGTAGGGAAAAACAAAACAAAACAAAATCAAAACCAAAACCAAAAATCTTTTTTATGGCCAGAATATAGTAAAATAATATAACACATTAATGTTGGCCATCCATTATGCCAACACTAAATGAAAAACTCAAGGACCAACCTCTTCAGTGGACACACAGATTATCACCTTGTAGACTGGCAGACTTTTCTGTGGCCCTGGGAATTTCCACATATAGGAACTCTTTTTCAGGCAGAGAAAGTGAGAGGAAACATCTTTGTACAATAATGAGTACTAGCAGGGATTCAATCCCAGTGGGATTTATTAAATAATGCTGTTGATTTCCCCTAGGCTTCAAAGCAAAGAATTATTTCTTGTTGTCATTCAGTTGTTTCAATCATGCCCAACTCTTTGTGACTCAATTTGGGGTTTTCTTGGCAAAGATCCTAGAGTGGTTTGCTATTTCCTTCTCCAGCTCATTTTACAGATGAGGAAATTAAGGCAAACCAGGTTAAGTGACTTGCTCAGGGTCACACAGCTAGTTAGTGTCTGAGGACAGATTTGAACTCAGGAAGATGAGCCTTTCTGACTTTAGTCCTAGGACTCTATCCACTCTGCCACCTAGCTGCCCTAAAGAATTGTTTTCTGTTCAATTGAGATCAATAGAGAATTTTGCCAAAAGGGTAGGTGTGTTATCTATTTGAATCTCTTTATAATACTTACTTGATAGGAACACAAAAGACTGATGCAAATGAGTTCATTAAAGATTTTAATGAATTTTAAAACTAACCTTTTTCTGAGATGGATGCTTTGTGTTATGTAAATTCAGGGTCCTGAACTGTAGTGTGAAATTATTTCTTCTTGTCCTGCCATTCCTGGATTCTCAAAGGCCATCCTAGAATATAGAAAGCTCGTATAGGTCCTACAAAATTGAAAAATCCATGAGAAAATGAATTACTAAGTCTAGAGCTAGGCTAGCTAAGTTTTGTAAACTAAGGCACACACCTCAAGGAATCTGGATGTCTCTTTCCTCCAAGGGAAGATGTCCAGAGGGCACAAAGGATAGCCCAGAGAAATCTCTTTTCCTCAGAGAGGAAGGAAACTGGAGGGAGACTGAAGGGATAAGGTCTTTGGACCCCTCCCCTTTGAACTTTCCCATTAATTCAAGGAACTCAGCCCTTGAACTCAGATCCCTGGGCTTTGCCTGAGGCCACTGCGAATTTTAACTGCCATTTCATTGTGGAGCTCATTGTCTCCACTTGGTCCCAACCTATACCACCACTCATTGATTCCATCTATACCTACTCTCTGACCTTCCCCCATTAGATCCTGCAGATTCCTTAAAGGTCTGGCCTGATTGTTAATACAAGCATCACAAATGGATGGATTCTTAAAATTTCATCCACCCCAAATGGTATTTTAATAAACATTGTCTCTGACTGAAAGAAGATTTGAGTCAAATTCTTTCAAGGCAGGATCCAGAATCTGAGCCTTTGTGATGCAGATGCAACTGGGCCAGACTCTTAAGAAATCTGAGTGATCTCATGGGGACAAAATCGACACTTATATACTGTGGTCAAGGCATGGGTCTAGATGGAATCAAGGAGTGGTGGTATAGTTGGGGCTGATGCAGTCTAGAGGTTAGGGGTCCTGGAACCCCAAAATCATGATACCCAGGTCCTGCCTGAAAGAATTCAACCCAAGCCTTATTGCAGCCAAGATCAAAGTTTATTGAAGATTTGCCATATTACTTAAGGAGTCTGAGCATCTATGGGCTATTGGCTAGATTGTAAAAATCTGAGCCTTTTAATGGAGACAAGATGGACCTTATATACAGAAAGACTGTGGGAGAGTGGCCAAGTAGTCCATGAGGTAATAGAATTCCCAAGGGTGGGAAATGGAGCCTAGGTGGGACCAAAGGTGGGAAGTGGTCTGGGCCATAGGGAGGCAAGACAATGGAGGGGAGATTGGGTGTAGCCACAATGAAAGACCAGTTGATGGGGTTATAGCCATCGGAATGCCAGAGATTTGGCCACATGGGAAAGTCCAGGGTTTTTCCTTTCTGGGGCCCAGATTCCAACCCCATCATTCCCCCCTCAAACAAATAGGAACCCAAATTCTTTTGGGGTAAGGGGTGAAGGTCTCAGCTTTTGAAACTGCTTCCTCCTGGCAAGGGGCGTAGAGCCATCCCTGTCTTGAGGGGGTCCCAAAGAGGAGGTTGACTGGAACTGAGCACAGGCTACATCCAGGGAAAAGTGGGGACACTGGCTGGTACTTGCCGTTTGCTGCCAACTGTAGGTGAATGGCTTGTAGAGTCTGGAAGACATAAATGTGACAGAAAAAACTGCAGGGCCCAGATTTAGAGCCCAACTTTTACAGGATAAAACATCCTTAGCTCAGTTTGGATTCAGATAATTCAATTTTCCACCCACGCAGTATCAAATCCCCCTCATGGCAGATGGTGGGTTATTGATTATCAATGGATTATGACCCATCAGACAACTCAAAATAAAATCCTATGAACTTTTACCTCAAACAGAAAGTTTTACTAATCACAGCTTAGGAAAGTTTTCCAGGATTTACATCTCAAACTTAAATTTGTCCTAATGTAAAAAGCCAATCCTTAGAGATTTGTATACAAAACCCAAACAAGTTTTTGCAAGTTTACACATTAAAACAATAACTTACAATAGCCAATTTTAGCGGTAACCAAATTATGACAAGTTGTTTGACATAATTCCCTGATGTCAAAAAATTAGCTCAACTGTCTCTCACACTTCTGGGGAACATGGAGAGGTGTGGTGCAGAGGGCCTTCCCAATAAATGGGTAGGGCAAGAGGAGAGCATAAAAAAGGAATGTTCAAACAACAGATCCTCAAGTAGGCAAGGGAGAGGGTATGTCTTTTCAATGCACATGACCTGACAGGTAGAGGGGCCAATAGGGCCAGGGTAGAACAGAGAACATAGCCAATATAAAGTGGGTAACCTTACCTTTGATTTAGCCCAGGGCTCAGTGAGAGAGATGGAGAAAGTAGGAGTGCTACCAAGCCCCAGGCTCCCTTGTCATTCCCAATCTTGAGAACACAGGAGGATGGGGTACTGAGGGGTGACTTTACCACTTTTCCAACCTCGAGGACAATTCTTCTTCCAATGTCCCTCCTGGTCACATCTTGGACACAGTCCCAGAGGCATTGGTCTTGGGTGCTCCCTCTGGGGGGTTGCCCTAGAGGGGCATTCTTTGGACCAGTGGGCCTCCTTGTGGTCCTCACTGCCTGAGTTGATGGGCTTCCTCCAAGGAGACGCCCTGGTGGGGCACTTCTTGGACCAGCAACCCTCCTGGTGGCATCAAAAGCAGGTTTTCCCACTGCCAGAGTTGCCAGGAGCACCCTTGGGTCTTTTCCTGGCCATGGCAACAGCCAAGAATTGAGCATGTTCTCTGTCTCTAGCCCTTTCCCTTCTTTTTCTTTCCTCCATTGCTACTAAGTCTCTGTTGTTAAAAACTCCAAAGGCTGTCTCTGGTAATTGGGCCTGAGGTTTTTGTGGTCTCATTGTCAATTTCTGCAATTTCCTCCTAATTTCTGGAGCAGACTGATTAATGAAATACATTCTAAAGATTTTTGTGCCTTCTATAGAGTTGAGATCTAAATTCATATATATTTTAATAGCTTGTACTAGCCTGTCTTGGAAAAGAGCAGGGTTTTCCTTTTCTCCCTGAGTAATTTCCTTAATTTTTTGAAAATTTACTTGCTTTTGGAATGCAGTTCTTAGTCCTTCTAACAGGCAAATTACCATGTGGTCTCTTTTTGCCCTATCCTCACTCTCCTGATAATCCCATCCTGGGTCAGTAGTGGGAACAGCAGCTGTTCCTGGGGGGTATTTTGTGGGGTCATAGGTAGCAAAACGATCCCCAAATTTTTGGGCCTGTTCCCAGATTCTCCTCTTCTCTTCAGTGGTACAACAGGTGGAGAAGAGGATAGGCAAATCACCCCAACAAAACTCAAATTGTAGGGACATGTCCCTAAAGCCCTCAGTAAACTTAGTGGGATCTTCTGAGTATCGACCCATTTTCTCTTTGACCTGAATGAGGTCTGAAATGGAGAATGGACCGTGCAACCTAATTGTCCCAATAGGGGAGACAGGAACTTCCCTTAGGGGAAAAAGCCTTGAAGGCACTGTGGGAACTGGGGCTAGGGAGGTAGGGAGATAAGAAGTCCCACTTCTTGTGAGTGAGGGACTGGGAAATGCTGGCTGAACTGGACTGGACTGCAAAGCCAGGGGATCCAGCTGGTAAGGGGAAAAATCAGCTGACACTGGAGGAGCGGGAGGGATCAAGGGAGGAGATACCACTGAGTCTGAACCACTAAATCTGGGGCTGAAGCCAACACCTGGGTAGTCCTTGCCTCTGGGTAAAGGGCCTGGGGAGGAGGTGTTGCCCAAACCTGAGCAGGGGTCTGAGGAGAAATTGCAGGTTGGGAACGGGGTTGGGATGGAGGAAAATGGGAGGAAAAGCAATGGAAAGAGGGGTTAGGCAAGGAAGGAGGGGGATGGGAAACAGAAGGACCAAGGGAAAATGGGGAGAATAGGGAGGGGATAGGGACTGGGGAGGTGCTACAGCCCTGGGAGCCATAAAAAGAGGGTCACCCAAAAAGTCTAATTGATCCCCATTCCCCATTTGTGGGGTGGCTGTAGCTATGAGCATCCTACAATCTTTTCTGAGAATGGGGTCCTGAGAAAGTTCTACAAAAGTCATCATGTAGACAATCTCCATCCATTTTCCTTCTCTGCTACAATATCGTTTTAACTCTGAGAGCATATTTTGCTGTAATGTACCCAAAACAGGCCATGCCCCATAATTTTCCAGGTGATACTGAGGCCAAATGGTGTTGCAAAAGAACACCAGCCTTGTTTTTTGTAGTTCTTTAGAGAAAGTAAATTTTTCCCAATTTTGTAAAATACAGCCCAAAGGTGAATCTTCAGGAATTGAAGAGGATTGACTCTTTGCTAGCGTGGGGACTGGAAGTCCCTCCCTCCTAAAAAAAAAAAGATTTAGGAATAAGACTCAGGAAACAGACAAAAAAGTCAAAACCCCAAAGAAGTGCATTAATTTTTCCCAAGTCCCTGGCGCTGAGAGAATTGACAGGATTGGGCCTATGATTCTGCCCACGTCCATGGTCTTGAACAGAAGCACTGGACTGAGAGCTTGAGAGCACAAGCCAAGCCTTCCTAGTTGCTTGGAAATCCACCCAATTAAAAGGTAAAAAACAAAGGGATTAGGGGAAGAGGAGAGCTTTATGTACCTTCCAGTCCCGGCTGGCGAAGAACTTTGGTATAGGCAGTTTTTCCTGGTGCAGGGAACCATATGATGCAGTCTAGAGGTTAGGTGTCCTGGCACCCCAAAATCATGATACCTGGGTCCTGCCCAAAAGAATTTGACCCAAGTCTTCTTGCAGCCAAAAACAAAGTTTATTGAAGATTCGCCATATTAGCTGGACACTTAAGGAGTCTGAGCATCTATGGGCTATTGACTAGATTGTAAAAATCTGAGCCTCCTAATGGAGACAAGATGGACCTTGTATACAGAAAGACTGTGGGAGAGTGGCCAAGTAGTCCATGAGGTAATAGAATTCCCAAAGGTGGGAAATGGAGTCTAGGTGGGACCAAGGGTGGGAAGTGGTCTGGGCCATAGGGAGGCAAGACAATGGAAGGGAGATTGGGTGTAGCCACAATGAAAGACCAGTTGATGGGGTTATAGCCATGGGAATGCCAGCAATTTGGCCATGTGGGAAAGTCCAGGGTTTTTCCTTTCTGGGGCCCAGATTCCAAACCCAGCAGGGACAGGTGCAGAGAATGAGGGCCACAATGAAATGGCAGTTAAAAGGATTATTTGCCAATGTCTCAGGCAAACCCCAGGGATCTGAGTTAGGGGCTGAGTTCCTGGAATTCATGGGAAAGTTCAAAGGGGAAGGGGTCCAAAGCCCATACAGGACAAGACAATGCCTGTGAAATCAAAAGTAATCTTTATATACAGGTATGATATGATCACATGGAGCAGACAGCCTAATGCTGATACAGCTCTGCTATGCAGAAGATGAGGATCATATATATACTTTCCTGACAAAAGGAGGCAGGGAATGGGATTAGACTGGTCAGAGAAGGGGACCAAGCTTGTAGTGGGAGGAGAGCACCAGGCTTGAGGGGAGGGGTAGTGTCAGGAAATGGCACAGACACACAGACACACACACACACATATCTGCATATTAGAGAGGTCCATACATTCTTGAACTCATGGGCAAATATTAGATTTCTCTTTCAATAATATTTGTTAAGACTTTGCTGCCATTTTCCATTACTCTCACCTCTGCATACACAATTTTGACATCAAGTATTACTTGACCTTTTCTTTCTTTCTTTCTTTCTTTCTTTCTTTCTTTCTTTCTTTCTTTTTTTGGTCAGGCAATGGGGTTAAGTGACTTGCCCAGGGTCACACAGCTAGTAAGTGTCAAGTGTCTGAGGTCGGATTTGAACTCAGGTCCTCCTGAATCCAGGGACAGTGCTCTATCCACTGTGCCACAAATAACACCTTTATGACCTTGCTTGACAAGGTGATACAGTGACTCTTTGTAGTTGATAAAGATAAATTATTTCACTTAGGGAAGGCACCTTCTTGGCTCTGTTTTTCACTTTCCAAAATCAAAGAAACTGGTTCTGCACCCAGAAGGACACAGATAATGCTCTGAGATCTCAATGACTGTCTACATTAGGTTAGGAATTTACCTTGATTTGGTATGAGGATTCATTGTCTTGAAGAAATTTGGCTGTTCAGAATAATATGGGAAAGTGTCAGAGGAATCATAGAATGTCAGAACCTGAAATTAATTTAGAAATAATCGGCCCCACTATCTCTTCATTTGATTATTGCTACATATACTCACTCCTTAGATAGACTGTATTCAACCAAGTCATTTTGTAGGTAAAAAGGGAAGAAAACCTCTAGCTCCAAACAGAGAAAAGATTTTATCTCCTCATTTTGAAGATGACGACAAAAACCAGAGAAGTGATTCATTCTAACTCTCTTCATGGAAAAGTTGTGATTAGAAGCTTGTTCTCCCATCTTATTCTAATGCTCCTTCTAATATGCCATTCTGACTCCCAAACTACTGTCTTTCCCTGATGAAAGCATCTTCTTCCCACTCCCCCTCCTCGAACCTTCTGGTCAATATTTCTATGTGATTATTGAATGACATAAAACTAGTGTAAATGAGGAAAGGTAGTGGAAGAACAGAACTATAACCAGGAATTGTTGCACCTGTTCAAAGGGTAAGAAAGGCTCCTTTAATTCAAGGCATGGTAGTGAGAAGTGAAGAAACAGAACTAGGGAACTAGTACAAAAGGTAGAATGGAATGTGAAGATCATTTTTGATCCTCCAAATCAATCCAATGGACATTTATTTATCATGGGTATTAGAGAACACAATGACAAACACATTATAACAGTCCCTGTCTTCAAGTAGCTCATGTTTTACCCTGGGAATACTGCATGTAAAAAGATAAATAAGATATTTGCTTAACTTCTTTCAGACAGAGCAGATATGTGCCTTAGTAGTCTGACTGGTATGGTCAAGCCTTGAAGAAGGATGACTTAAGGAAGAAGATCTTCTACAAGGTAAATAGCAGATATCCCTGTTCTTACAGTCATTGTGTCAAGGTCTATACTGGGAAGATGAGGGGTTTGTCTATGCCAGTATCTAGTGCAAGTTGGAATTCTATGGTGAGATTCTAAGTACTTTCATATAAAGTTCCTGTTTTGTCCACTCTCATGAGTTTTCATTTGCTCCTCAATCTATGAACCTTAGCTGTCAAACATGCTCAAGTCTGGGGCGCAAACAATTTCCTTTTACTCAAAGATTCAGTCCTAGACAAGTCCGTGGTCTATGAATATTTCCAATTTGACCACCATCTTCTATTTACCCTTACTTTCATTTCTTCTACCTTCCCCTAGACCTTTCCCTCTTTCCCCTTCATTTTTCCTTTCCTTCTGTTTCTCTTCCCATTTTATTTTTTCTTTCTATAATTTGATTTATAAATTATTCCTTCCATGGACTTTTATTGAACAACTACTACAACTATATCAATGAGATGGAGTTGAGAGGAATATATGGTCTTGACTGCAAGGAGTTAACAGCCTAATTAGGGAGGCAGAACGTAACATAAAAAGGTAAATAACATGGGGTAGTATTTTATAAGTACCAAATCAGTGGTACAGACAATAAATACCACAAGAGTTCAAAAGAGGGAGCAATTATTGACAATTGGGCTAGCCAAGGAATTTTTTAAAAAATATTAATTAACTAATTCTTAGTTTTCAACATTCAGTTCCATAAGATTTTGAATTCCAGAATTTTTCCCCTCCCTCTCTTCTCCCTGCCCCAGGACAGCATGCAATCTGATATAGGCTCTACATATATATTCATATTAAACATTTTCACATTAGTCATTTTGTAAAGAAGAATTAGAACCAATGGGAAGAACCATGAGAAAGAAGAAACAAACAAATAAACAAACAAAAAAAGAGAATGAATAGAATGCTTCGATCTGCATTCAGACCCCATAGTTCTTTTTCTGGATGTGAATAGCATTTTCCATTATGAGTTTTTTGAAGATGTCTTAGATCCTTGCATTGCTAAGAAGAGGTAAGTCTGTCAAAGTTAGTTATCACACAATGCTGCTGTTACTGTGTACAATGTTCTCTTGCTTCTGCCCACTTCATTCAGCATCAGTTCATGTAAATCTTTCCAGGTTTTTCTGAAATTTTCCTGCTCATAATTTCTTATGCAACATTCATATACCACAACTTGTTCAGTCATTCCCCAATTGATGGGCATCCCTCCAATTTCTGATTTTTGGTCACCACAAAAAGAGCTGCTATAAATATTTTTATACAAGTGGGTCTTTTCCGCATTTTTATGATCTCTTTGGGTGGTATTGCTGGGTCAAAGGGTATACATAGTTTTATAGTTCTTTGGGCATGGTTCCAAATTTTTCTCCAGAGTGGTTGGATCAGTTCACAACTCAACCGACAATACATTAGTGTTCCAATTTTCCCACATCTTCTCCAACATTTATAATTTTCCTGTTTTGGCATGTTAGCCAGTCTGATAGATGTGATGTGGTACCTCAGGGTTATTTTGTTATTTGTTAAAAAATTCTAAGTGGTTCAGGAGAATAGACAAATGAGGACGAGATAATGTAGGGGGTAATAACCAGGCAGGGTATTTTGAAGAAGGGGAAATATCTAAGGATGCCTGTTTTCAGCTTGTCACTCTATGTGGTGCTTTGGAAGAAGGGTATAGATGTATCTTGGATTGGGGCCAGTGGAGTTCTACAGTTGTCAGGATAGCCTGTGCTATTATACTGGGCCTATTTTTAAGGGTAGAAATGCAGAAAGTGGTTATTTCAGAATAGAGAGAGAGGAGGAATGTGTTTTGTGGGTGGATTTTTGTTAGACATTTGCTAAATATGATAATGATGATGATAGACAGTATTTATATAGTGCTCTAAAGTTTGCAAAGTGCTTTACAAACATTATCTCATTTTATCCTCATAATAACCCTGGGAATTAAGTGCTATCAGTAACCCCATTTTATAGATGATTAAACTGAGACACAGAGATTAGATCACTTGCCCAAGTTCACACAGCTGGTAAATGTCTGAAATCTGAAATCTGGAGTCTTCTTGACTCCAAGTGAAATGCTTTACTCACTGTACCATCTACATAATAGTCATTTTGGTAGTTGAATATGTTTATTTCATTGAGTCCTTTTCCTCTTTTGCTGCAATGCTTCCTGTGTGCTTTTACATGATGAGAATCTTAGTTGCTTTAATGACCTCTCTTTTGATGCCAGTGAGGAAATATGGGGTATTATCTGGACCTTGATACTGAGCATAGGTTAAGTGTTTAATATATTTATTGAATGAGTGAATCCCAATGAATGATTCCTGAAGTTTCCAGATTTCAAAATCTCTACATTACACTGACTCAAACCTACCCTAGTCTTTTAACCAGAGGTTGCATTGTGTTGCACCTCTGATCCTCAACAATATAATTCCTTAAACCATATTTTTTCACTCCTGTTTAGTGTTTTTGATCCCTTTTTCATTATCTTACTGATGACAAGTGCCTAACACTGCTTCCTGCCGGATTCCTAGAATTGCTCCCCACTCATTTCCCTTTCTCTAATTTTTAATGACTATGCCATGATTATGGATCCCCATAGGTCTGCTGCCATATTCATGTGTGGATTCCTTCCTAATATCCCTGAACAGTTTCATTTCTCAGCTAGAATCTCTATCTCTTCTGGTTCCCTCAACTATGCTGCTGCTGAAAACAGAGGCAAGTCCTGGGGATAGTTGGATTGGGAGGTAGCCTTGGCCTCAGCCATAGGAACTTTCACCTCTCACAGTGTGGGAAATTGGGCATCTGAGCAGGGGAAGATTGGGGGAACCTCTGCTAATAAGAGATGTCAGGCCCAGCTGTGCTGCCGAGATGTGGCCTTGGGCAAGAAGGAGCCAGCACCTGGTAGGGATGCTGCTGGCTGTGGGCACTTGCAGGAGGATGGAGTTCTTGGTTTTAATTTCAGGCCAGAGGAAAGGATGATCTGAGGCCAGTGACACCATCCTCCATACCCCAGGAGTAGAGACGATTATAATAACAAGCTACTATAAAGAAATTAGCAGACAAAGGAGAAGAATTCAGTCATAGAAAATTACTATGGGAATAGAGAAGACTGGAATTTGTCTTCAGAGGAGGATATTGAAGCAAAAAAAAAAAATCACTTCTCTTTCCCCAATGAGTAACATCAAATGATCACCTGCCCAAAAAGAATTCATAGGGGAACTTAAAAAAGACTTAAAATATCAAATGAGAGAGATTGAAGAAAAATAAAAAAAATAAGAACAATCCAAGAAAAACAAGAAGACTATGAAAAGAAAGTCAGCCAACTAGAAAAGGAGATCGAGAATCTTAAAGAAGAAAATTAGAAAATTCCTTGAAAATTAGAACTGGGCAAGAGAAAGCCAGCCAACTTATAAGAGATCAAGAAATAACAAAGCAAAATACAAAGAATGAAAAAGCTAACGTACAGGTGAATAAAAAATAGTTAAAAGTACCTTGTATCCATAAGCATCAAACAGCCAATCAGACAACCTTCTCTAACACCAACAAGTTTAGGGGTGTGATATTGAGTAATTAATATTCTTGTTTTGACTTTTGAGTAAATGCTTTTTTTAAAAGTGTATTTCTATCATCTCCCTGATTTGTTCATTGGAAACACATCATTGAGGGTTGGGAGCTATGGTATTAGGAACCTTGAATGTAGTTGTTAGCAGCTGCTACTTTGAGAAACTCCACTTTCCAGAGTGAATTCAGTTTGATTGATCAAATCACCACACAGAGAGATGTCCTGGGCCAGGGGAACAGCCTCTGATGAATTTGTATTCATTTTTCCCAGTAGATAGATAGATAAAAAATGTGAATATAAGTGTATTAGTGACTGCCCTTGCCCAGGCCTTCTTTTTGTGTGTATATATCTAAATGTATGGATCCATATACATATAGCATGTTTATATGGATAGATTTACCTGCATATTTATGTAGACATACAGATGTTATAGAGTTAGAGATAGAAACAAAGATAGAGCTTGAGACAGAGATATGTACATGTGGTCCCCTCTTTGAGAATATAAGCTTTTTGAATGTAGTTATTTTTTCACTTTATCTTTAAATCACCATTGCTTAGTGTGATATTTGCAAACAATAAGAGCTTACTAAATGGGCAGCTTAATGGTGTAGTGGATAGAGTGCTAGACCTGGAGTCAGGAAGACTCATCTCCCTGAATTCAAATCTCACCTCAGACACTTACCAGTGATGTGATCTTGGACAAGTCACTTATCCCTGTAAATTTGCTCAGTTTCCTCATCATTGTTGTTTGTTCTTGAAAAGGACCAATTACATCATCAGGGTGATGTCATAACTTGAAAGTGAGTCAGAGTTGTGCTGAGTCATCAGTCTCATGCTTTCCTCTAGAGTCATTGGAATCCAGTGGCAAGACATAGGTCAAGAGACTGGAGATGGCCCTGGATTCAGTGGGGACCTTGAGTTTTCAAGCTGAGGTCTTTTCTAGGTCTCAGTTTGTTTAAGGCAATGCCCATCCAGTGATTAAAGGCTAGGTAAGAATTGAGACAAAAGATGGCCTAGTTTGCCTTCATTAAAGAATTGATCTGGAAGGAGAAGACCCTCAGAGTTTCTGGTCACAACAGAAACAATTTCTATTTATACTCACTCTCCCTCATTTTTAATTGAGCTGGAGAAGGAAATGGCAAATCACTCCAGTATCTTTGCCAAGAAAACCACAAATGAGGTCACTCTATCCACTGTGCCACCTAGCTCTCCCAATATATCTGTATCTATTTTTATCTCTCTCATTTTCATCTATCTCTCTAATCATCAAGAATTTTATTACACACTCCTGGGAATATGAAATTCATTACTTCACAAGAGAGCTCACACAATTTTTGGATAGTTTAGTTATGAAAAAGTTCTTGCTTAAGCTGAACTGCAATCAGTCTCCCTCTAAGTCTGCAGTATATACTATTTGATTCCAGTTCTGTACTCTGGAGCTACATGGAGCAATTCAAATCCCATCTCTACGTGACAATCCTCTAAGTATCTGAAGGCAGCTAATGTCATTGTTGTCAAAGATGTCTTTTCTTCTGGCTAAAAATCTTAAGTCTTTTCAATTGTTCTTCATGTGACAGAATTTTCAGGCACCTGCTCACCTTCTTGCAAAAGTGCTTCAACTTGTCAATGATTCTCTTAAAATACTATTACAAAAAATAGAACATAATTAGTTAGACATAGTCAGAACATGCAAATTTTGGACAATCATACCTTTTGTTTTATACATTATTATTTTCTTAATATATCCTAAGATTGCATTAATTTTTTGACAGCTATGACAGACTATTAACATATAATGATCTTGGAGAGAACAAAAAATCTTTATATTCTTTTCTTTTTTTTAAAATTAAATTTTGTTTTTTTCATTTAACTCAAATCTACCTTCTTTCCCTCTGTCTCTTCTCTTCAAATGAAAGACTTTCTCTTTCTCTCTCTTTTTCTCCATATATATGTATACACTCATGTATAGCTTTTCAATTGAAAAAAAAAAGCCCTTGTAACAAATATGTTATCACATACACACACACACGCACACACAGAGTAAGTGCTGGCCTTGGGACCTGTTAATACAGGACTCCTAACTCCATGATCAGTGATCTTCTCACACTGGCACTCCAATATAGAGTGACTGAGACAATTTGTGGATCCTTAAGCTCCTGGACAGTAATGAGACATCTCTTTCTGTCATATCTTGTAAGACTCTTTTGCTTCTCCCTAGACCTTTCTCCTACACTACTTCATATATATCTATATCTATTTATCTATATCTAAATGTATTCATAATACTGACAGCTTGAAGCTTAAGTTCACCTTCACAAATATTAGCTTTATAGCTTTCTATAGCAGTGACTCTATTTGTTCCCCTGAAATCATTACCATGAAGTTCCTACAAATATTGTTCTATCCTGAAGACTTAATTGATTGAGATTAAATCAATTTGTTCAGGAAAGGTACTATTTTTACCCCAGCTTCATGTTTTATTCTCTAAATTCACAGAAGCTCATTCTGGGTTAAGGAGGACATAAGTAGTGCTCTGAGATTGGCCAGATTCATTGAATTTGGCTAAGTATTCAGCCTAGTTTGAAGTTAGAATTCATTCTGTGACACAAACCTGATTGCCAGTAAATATATAGGAAAATTTCAGAGGACAAATCATAGAATCACAGACTATTAGAGCTCAAAAATAGTTTAAGATCTAATTTAAGTCAACTTTCTTAGTTTATAGGTGGTAACTGAAAACAGAGATAGAATGAATTTCCCAAAGCCTTACAACAAATAAGTAGCAAAATTGAAATAAGAACTTTGTTATCATTAATGTGCGCTTTTAATCATGTGAGGCAGCCTCCAATGCATCAGACTAAAGCATCTGAAAATAACTTAGCCTCTTTTTAAGTCCCTTGGTCATAATTTCCAATGTGTTTGTTGAATTATATCACACGAGTTTGTGTAAAAGGGAGAGAATCTGGAAGAGTATGATAGGTTGATTTATGGTGCAGCTGCTACAGTAGGCACAAAGTAGTTCAAGTGCTGGAGAGCTCCTGTTTACAAAGGGATTCAACATACATGAGATAAGAAGGTATGGAAATGAACTAGAGGATCAATAGCATCCCTGCTGTCTTGCATTGACAGAGGAAGTTTCTTTATTTAGGAATTCTCTTTATTAGTGAAATCAGAAGTCTAGGCCTAATCCCTAAAATGTCCAGAAAATGGAAGTCATAATACAGAACAGATAAAGAATGGGTATAACAATAGGCATCCTTGAATGTTGAAGGGACAACATGACTGAATACGGTGAGTGGAGATTGGGGAGGGGGGCGAGCAGCAGTGAAGATCTGAAAAAAAAGAGGGAATTTCAAGGAAAAATTTCTAATTCAGAATTTGTCACAGGCTGGGCTTTCATCCCAGTAGCCAAAACCTCTTCTATGTTATCAGTCTCAGGATGTTCCTGGAACTGATGGGAGTGAATTTATTGGGTATGGACTAAAAATGAAAAGAAATAGAGGGCAGCATGATCCACAAGAACTCTGTGTTTGAAGTCATATGACCTGTGTTCAAATTCCTCTTCTGTTATGTGCTAAGTGACTTTAGTCATTTAACCTCTCTGAGCCTTAGCTTCTTCTTCTGTAAAATTAGGTGGTCAGTTTTAATGATCTCTAAAGTTCTTTACAGCTCTAAATCTTTGATTGTATGATTTTTTAAACATATGCACAAACTCAATGTCTTTTTATGAGAAATTGAATGACCCCAAATCAGAATTAGGCTGTATGGCTTAACTTTGCTGTTGTGTTTGTCCATTTTCTAAGAGAACCATGATATCAGGGAGATGATGACATGACTGGCCATTGACTTTGATTTGAGTGAGAGAGGGCTGTGCAAAGTCACCAGCCTCACTTTCTTCTCCAGAGCCATCTGAATCCAGTGGCCAGATATCAATCAGGACAACTGGAGATGGTTCAGGATGTAATGGGAGACCCTGGCCCTTTTAAGCTAAAGTCTTTTCAAGTTCTCACTTTGAGTGAGGCAATGCCCACTCTGTGAGTAACTTTAAGAAGGGAGTCAAGGGATGGCCTCTTTAACTAAAAAAAAACCAAACAAACCAGGAAGGGAAGAACCTCAGGGGTTGCTGGCCAAAAGAGAAACAGTTATTCTTTATATTCACTCTGAGCCAGGAGGGTCCAAAAAATAACCATCAAGTGGTGCTTGAGCAGGGACCTATTGTTGTCCAATCTATGAGTTCCAGAGTGAATTAGGTTGAAGGCTTGGTCTTTGAGAGAGAAACCTAGCCAGTAAACTCAGAGTTAAGTAGGTTAGAATCAAAAGAGGATGGGAGATTGGATTCTGGGTAGCTCTGATGGCTTGACAGATAACAAGAAAAAGTGGCAGAAAATACCATAGAAAGGAAGTTGAAGACTAGAAAAGCTAAGTGAGATAAGTAAGGCCACATAGCTGAAAAGTTTAAGAGCCTGGTTTGAACACAGGTCTTTCAATTTATTTTGGTGGCCTAGTGAGTTACCAGAGATCACAGATTAGAATCCAGGTCTCTACTCCCAGTCAGTGCTTACTCTTATACTACCTGATTCTCCAGCACTGCCTCCCAACATTATTATTCTGTACCCTCCCCTTTATTTCTGGATCATATTTTTCCTTTTTAAAATAGAATATTTTGTTTGTATATGACTAACATTTTCATATCAAAATCAATTCTGGTTAACCATGTCACCCATTCAAAAGTCCCCTATAATAATGAAAACAAAAAAAAAATTGTTCAAAACTACCTGTGACCTCATATGATGATATATGTCACATTCCTTACTCATTTTCTCCAATGCCAACTGACCAGAAAGAGAAAGGTGTATTTCCTCATTTCTTCTCTGGGATCTAAGCTAGTCCTTATAATTACTCAATGCTTGACATCATTTCCCATTTTTTTAAATTACATCATTCTTTTCAGTGTGTATATTATTCTACTCGTTCTGTTCATTTCCAGCGTTCTGTTTTACTCCATTTACACCTTTGTTTTGTTCAATTCCTCATGTTCATTCTTAAGGCACAATAATATTCGATCACATTCATATGTAATAATTTGTTCAACCATTCCCCAATCTTTGACATCTATTTTCTTTCCAGTACTTTACTACCACAAAATGAGATGCTTTCAATGTTATGCCATATGCAGGGCGTCATTCTTTATGAGTTACATGGACCAAAGTTTCTTTTTTAAAATAAATTTTTTTGATTTTTAAAAAGAAGGTACCACTCTTTTTCTTAGTTAACTAGGTTTGTAACCTAAGTGTCATCCTTAAATCCTTACTCGGTCTCACTTTTCATATCCACTTGATTGCTAAGTCTTGTTTCTGCTTCTGAAACATTTCATATGCCACTCCCCTTCTCTCTCTTCTGACAAAGTCATCAACCTGGTAGATGCTCTTATTACCCTACTCCTGAACTATTGCAATACCCCTGCTTTACTTATGTCTCCAGACTAGCCCATCTTCCACTTAGATGTCAAATTGATCTTAATGTGCAAGTCTGACCACATCATATACTTCCCACCCCATTCAGTCAACTCCAGTGGATTCCTATTGCCTCCAGGATCAAATCAGAAATGCTCTATTATGCTTATGAAGCATTCTTCTCCCACCCATAACCTAGCCCCTTCCTACTGTTCCAATCTGCTTATACTTCATACCTCACCAGTGACATTGGCCTCCTTGCTGTTCCTTTCAGAAGACATTCCATATGCTGATTTTGAGCATTTTCACTGGTTGCCCTTTATGCCCGGAATTTTCCATTTCCTCATCTCTGCCTTCTAATGTCCTTGGTTTTCTTCAAGTCTCATCTTACGCAAGGAGCTTTTTCTGATTCTCCTTAATGCCTACTCTCTGAGATTTTCCCCAATTTATCCTCTTTAAAAATTGTTTGTACATAGTTGTTTGCATGCTGTCTTCCTCATTAGAATGCAGGACACTTGAAAGCAGGGGCTGTCTTTTATCTTTTGTTGTATCCCTAGTGTTTAGCATAGTGTCTGGTATGTAGTAGGTTGACTGATTGACTGATATGACTTAAATTCTCCATCTATTTCTTTCCCTTTCCCTGTCAGAGAAATATGCCATAAAACACATGCAAAAATAATAAATCTAGAAAGAGAAAAAAATCAGCAAAACTGATCAATACAAAAAACATTCTGAAAATAGTTGTAATGCTCCTGTGATCTCTCACCTCTGCAAAAGAGTGGAATGTCTCCTTATGTCTCTTCTATGGGGCCATGCTTTTTCTTTGTAGTTTTGGAACTTTCACTTTCTATTATTTTTGTCAGTTTTCCATTTAAATTGTTTCATTTATTGTGCATATGGTTCTCTTGATTGGCACTGAGATAGAGTAACAGGCAGAAACTTATGTGAAAATAGAAAATAGAGATTTAAAAAGTAACCCAAAGTTCAGGAATAGTTAAGAAATGAATGTTTGAAAGGAGGACATGGTAAAGAAAAGTCCTGATTCTAGAAAGGTCCATACCATTGCAGTAGAAAGAGGTATAATTCAAACTCAGTTTTCTAAACTCTAGCACTGGAGATCTTTTGCTGAAGCATTCTGCCTTAATTATCAAATTTGCATAGCACACAAAATTAGGAGTGATAGTTAACACGTTGAATTGTATTTATGGGATGCAAAAAGTTCTAAATTGGCTAAATGATGGTCTAATAAAATATAGTTGAATAGAGATACCTATTAAGTCCTATATTTAGAGTCAAAATTTGACCATAAGTTTTCAGAATTGAGGAAGTAGGGAAAAATTGTGGCTACACAACAAATCCTGTGGAAAAATAATCACAAAGTTTTAACTCAAGATGAATTGTGTAACAAGACTACCAAAAAAGTTAGTCCTTTTACTTAGAAGAAACGTGGGATACTGGATGAGGGTGTTGATGATACTTTTACCCAATAAGATTACATTTGAAATATAACATCCAATTTTGAGTGTCATATTCTAGCATGGATTTTGATGAGGTAGAGATCATCCAGTGGAAGGCAACCGAGATGGTAAGAGGACTTAAAGTGATGTGATATGTAGGTCAGTTGAAGGAAGAGATAAATTCTAGGCTGAAGGAGAAAGACTTGATAGAAGTCTTCAAATATTTGTAGAGCTGTCATATATATAGAAACAGTCTCAGATGTTAGAACTAAGAGGAGTGGGTTAAATTTGGTCAAAGTTCTAACAAAGCTGCCCCAAAGTGGAATATGATGCCCTAGAAGATAATAGAGTCTTCATCCATGGAATCACTCAATTGGTGGCTGCATAAAAACTTGAGAGGATGTTGACAAAAAGATTCTTGTGTTGGTGTGGGTTGAACTGGGTGACTTCTGAGGTTCCATCCAAACTTGAGATTCTGTCATATTGCATTTACTGCTAAAGTTCCCAAACCCAGCCTGGTACAGCCACAGCTGGTACAAGGGGATGATTTAAGGTAGAAGATCCTGCATAGGATGAATGGGGGCTAGATCTTCTATTGTAGTCATTGTGCATTTTGCAGAACATGAGAGGTTTATTCAGTCCATTGTCCTGGGCAAGCTAAATACCCTACCAGTGTTCTATTATGATACTGAGTCCCTTAAGATGATTATCTTGGATTGCCAACCCATACAGAGCTTTAGTTGCACCTCATTATATAGACATCAGTTATGGTACAGTCAGGAATTATTTTTAGGAATAAAGACAATTGCTTTTGATAAAACTTTCAGTTTTAGAAGAGTCCTATAACCTGTCTATTTTTCAATTTTAACTAATAATTTTAAAAAGAAGGAAATAAGCATTTAAGTACCTACTGTGTGCCAGGCACTATGAGAATATAAATATTATCTCCTTTGCTCATAAAACCTCTCCTCTCCTTTATTTTGTCAAAGTCTTTTCCCCATATTTTCTTTCCTTAGTTTCTTCTTTCTTTCTTACTTTCCTCAGTACTTCCATTTCCCCTTTCTAATTCTTTTACTTGTATCAATTGATTCATGAAAATATTGCCCATTAATATTTATTAAGCATTTCCTGCAGGCATACAAAGTGATAAAAGCTGAGATGAATGAGAGAATGAAAGAGGCATGACCTTGACCACAAAGATGTTCTAACATTTAGGAAAGCAGAATATGCATGCATGAAACAATAAATATAGTGTAGCACGTTTGATGCACTAAATTGATGGCTCAGACATTAAATGCTTTGGGAATTCAAAGAAGAGAGAATTCATTGAGATCTGGGTTCATCAGAGAGGGCTTCACAGAAGGATTTGGGCTAGTAGTTGAGAGATAGGTAGGACTTAGATTGGAAAAGAACAGGGGAGAGGAGGTTCAGGCAAGGACGATGGTTTGAATAAATGGATTGAAGCAATCAGTGGGAAACAGTGAGTAAAACAGTATGACTGAAGTGTGTGGCTCATGAAGTGGATAATAGGAAAAAAGATCAAAGGGTAAGAGAGCTTATTAATACCTTATAATTCATGATAAACCACTTTCAAACAATTAAAAAATAATGACATTGAATGAAACAAAATATTATTCTCAAAATTCCTTGAATAGAATCTCAGAAAAAATCTTGGAACTTGTCAGAATCATTTAATTTGTTAAAAATTCCTAATGGATCAAGGGACAGTGATGTGTTGGAGTCAGCAGAAACTGATAGGGTTTATTGTTAAATATTCAGTATATTTACACATTAGAAATCAGTCAACAGTAGAAACCAGGGCTTTATTTATTTTTCTGTTAATTGCCTAGTCTTAAGAAAGTGATGGAGAAAATGTTAATAATGAGGATCAAACTTCAAAGGATGTTGTACATGCATTTTGTGAAAGCTTATCAACAAATAAGGACAAGGAGTTTAGGAGTCAATATCCATACAGGATATTTTGAAGTATGGGTGATATCCAAAGATCCCTGTTTTCAACTTGGTACTTGGTATGGTATCTTGGAAGAAAAGTGCAACCAATCTGGACTACAGTTGGGGTTTGCCTGGTATAGGGATAGTTTGGACTATTGGTTTGGAAATATTTCTGAGAGTGTGGTTCTGGAAGGTTGTTATAAAAGGATAGAAGGATATCTAAGTAATATATGTTTCACAGGTGAGTTCCTTGCTAAAACTTCCTATATCTTTAGAGTTGTTTTGATAACTTGCTCAGTTGCTTTTCATATTAATGAAGCTTCATTTCCTGTGTTGCTTCAAAGTTTGCAGGTGTTTATTTCAAAGTGTTTATTTCAGAACTACAGTCAGCTGCATTTTGATTATATTCCTGCCCAATGCATTTGCCTACTTACTTGTGGGTGTAGCATAAACCAGTCATAATCTTTGAAGATGCATGTCTGGCCCTGCTTCCTGTTGCATCCTTGGAATCTGTACCTTTTTTCCCAATGCCTTCATGGTTATGTCAAGACCACATTAATGTCAGCATGAATGATGCTCTCACACAAGGATCCATTCTTAATTCCCCTGATGATGCAGCCCAGCTTTACTCCTTAACTGGAACACCTGCATCTTACAGTTCCCTCATCTAGTTAGTGTTGGGTGTTAGGCTGGAGAATGTGGCTAAGTGGTGAAAAGGGAGAGCTAGGAAGAAAGCTAAGTGGTGCAGTGGATAGAGCTCTATGCATGAAGTCAGGAAGATCTGAGTTCAAATCTGGTCTCTGACCTGTGTGACCCTGGGAAAGTCACTTAACCTCTATTTGCTTACTTTACTCATTTGAAAAATGAGGATAAATGGAGAAGGAAATGGCAAACTACTCCAGTATCATTGCCAAGAGAACCCCATGGACATGTCCATGGAGTCATGAAATGTTGAATGAAATTGAACAACTGAACAACAACAAAAAGGAAAAATGCCACTTTAAGTCAGGTATAAGGCAAGTATTTCAGATTGGAGGTAGGATAGAAATCCATAAGACTTTAGGTTAAGTAACCATAAGATAAAGTCACTTCTGAAGGCAGGGTGGTTGTGGAAGTTCTTTTGGGATGCATTGATGTCTAAATACAGAATATATGTCTTCCAAGCTATAAATAAGAAAAACACATTTAAAAGTGTCCTGAATCATCAAGAAGACCTT
Source organism: Vombatus ursinus (assembly GCF_900497805.2). Taxonomy (NCBI): domain Eukaryota; kingdom Metazoa; phylum Chordata; class Mammalia; order Diprotodontia; family Vombatidae; genus Vombatus; species Vombatus ursinus. Next base: position 439,681 of record NW_020954658.1, read on the forward strand.
TTTTGAATATTAGGATTTAAGAACAAGACAATTTTATCACAATTCTGAAGTGTGTGGCTCATGAAGTGGATAATAGGAAAAAAGATCAAAGGGTAAGAGAGCTTATTAATACCTTATAATTCATGATAAACCACTTTCAAACAACTAAAAAATAATGACATTGAATGAAACAAAATATTATTCTCAAAATTCCTTGAATAGAATCTCAGAAAAAATCTTGGAACTTGTCAGAATCATTTAATTTCTAAAAATTCCTAATGGATCAAGGGACAGTGATGTGTTGGAGTCAGCAGAAACTGATAGGGTTTATTGTTAAATATTCAGTATATTTACACATTAGAAATCAGTCAACAGTAGAAACCAGGGCTTTATTTATTTTTCTGTTAATTGCCTAGTCTTAAGAAAGTGATGGAGAAAATGTTAATAATGAGGATCAAACTTCAAAGGATGTTGTACATGCATTTTGTGAAAGCTTATCAACAAATAAGGACAAGGATCAGTGGGTCCCAGAGATTTGGAAGGAGGTGTGAGGGATCAGTGCATATCTCAATTCTTTCTCTTCAGGTAACCTCATCTTCAAGCCAATGAATGAAGTGAACAATTCCACAGTATATGAATTTGTGTTCCTGGGGATCTCCAGTTCATGGGCCATGCAGCTTTTCCTCCTGGTATTCTCCTTCATGTTCTATGTGGCCATTGTGCTGGGAAACGTCCTCATTGTGCTCACAGTAATCTTTGAGCCTCGCTTATATTCTCCCATGTGTCTTCTATTGTCTAACCTCTCTGTCATGGACCTGTGCATTTCTTCTGTTTCTGTTCCTAAGATGATTTATGACCTTTTTCATGAGCACAAAGCCATATCCTTTCTGGGTTGCATTATCAAGATATTCTTCATTCATATCTTTGGAGGAACTGAGAGGGTGTTGCTCGTTTCCATGGCTTTTGACAGATACGTTGCCATATGTAAGCCTCTTCACTATTTGACCATTATGAATCCAAGAATGTGTATTTTCCTCCTGGTGGATTCTTGGTTCATTGGCCTCATACATGCACTGACCCAGTTGGCTTTTGTGGTCAATTTGCCTTTCTGGGCTGTATCTACCATACCACCCAGCTGCCTTCAAAACTAAAGTATTGTTGATCTCCTTTGGTTAGATAATTCTATTTTGGTTATGATTTTAAAATGTGCTTTTTACAATTTCTTAATTGATATTCAAATCTGAAAGAGGAAATATACCTTTAAAAAGGAAAGTAAACCATGTTGTTTTCCATATAAATTTATATGCAAGTTCTTAGATTGACTATCTTGATTAATTCACAGGACCCACCCAAGCAATTATCTTGTCCTTAGGAGTAGGATTATCTTGTCAATCATAAAGGATTCAGTGATACCTCCTATTCTTATTCAAACATTTTGCAAGAATAACTCTCTCTGTAAACCTTATGAGAACTCATTAAATTAAATCTATACATAATCTTACATGAGGGGAAGGATGGTAGGGTGGGTCATGTCAGTCATGAAGACCTTAATTCAAGTGCTTCCTTAGACCCATATTGTCTGTGTGACTCAAAACAGGTTACTTATCTTTGAAACTTTCTAAGACTATTAATTGGAGTGATTGCTTGTGCCGATCCAAACCGCACACACTCTTTCAACCAAATCAGCCAACCAGAGTCATACTCATGTATCATCGGAGGCCACCTGGGTAAACCAGAAACGAGCCGATCGGGGGATGCAAAAACCTGAACTTTATTCAATAATCATCACAGCAAGGCCAGGCAGGAAGGCACACACGGGAGCAGGAGCAAAAGCCGACTCCTCCCCCCCCCCCCGCAGCTCTTTTTAGTACCTTCTTCGTCCCTCCTCCTCAGCCCACCCATAGTGACTCGTCGAGGATCAAATATCAAAAAGGGATGTCCAGTGCTAGTGTCCAGACAAAGGGAGCATACGTGGCACAGGAAGTGGGTCCCAGAGATTTGGAAGGAGGCGTGAGGGATCAGTGCATAGACAAAGGAGAGTATACGTGATGCAGGAAGTCGGGTCCAGATACCGGGGGGAGGTGTCTGGGGTCGGTGCTACACCTAGGGAGCATATGTGACTCAGGAAGTCAGGTTTGGTCACAGGAAGGAGGCCTCTGGGGTCAGCGTAGTACCTAAAGAAGGAGGCTAGACAGAGAGAGCTCATTCTCTGCCGTCCCCCTCCAAGCAGCACAGTCCTTGTCTCAGGAGCATGCGCTCCGGCCACTTCCCTGTACCCCGCTTCCTCCCCAGCCTGTCACAGCTCCATCCAGCACCACTCCTGTCTCGGGAGCGAGAGCTCCAGTTACCTCTCCAAGCCCAGATCTCCTCCCAGTACTCTACAACTCTGCCCAGCACCACCTCTGCCTCGGGAGCAAGAGCTCCAGTTACTTTCTGGTACCCAGTTTCCGTCCCATGTTGGCACAACCCCCACCTGGTAGTAGCTGGCATCAAACAGTCCCTCACAGTTTATTTGTCAATATCTCTTTTCAAAAACTATGCCAAGATTTGAACACAACATATTAGATGCTATCAGAACTTGAAAAATTAGAACTATTACCCTGTTCTATATGTTATCATTCTATTAATGTGCCCTAGTTTTGCTTTAGCTTTTTGATAGATATGCTAGATATTTGACTTACTTTGAAGTCAATTCAAATCCATAAGTTCTTTTTAAAGTCAACTTCTGTAATATATTTCCCCATTTTTCTTTTGCAATTTCTTTTTTAAACTTAAGTACAAGATCTTATGTTTTTCCTTACAATATTTCACCTTGTTGTTTTTGTCCATTATTCTATACTTTCTAGACTTGGTTTCTGGGGGTTTCCAACAATCATAGTGAGAAATAAACATGGCTGTCTCAGTGATGTGTTGCCACTTCCCCAGTGCAACCTTACCCAAATGGGGGAGGACTATGTGAGTTATTGTTTTGAATGAAAGACAGTTGTGTGACATAAAGGTCTTCAATAGAACACACACAACACAGGAGAAACTCTTTATTGCTTTCTGTACTCAACTCCATATATACCTACCAAGTTGAGCATTGTTAAAATTTTCTGGTAAGCTCAGGAATAGGACAAGTGATTGAAAAAATAGCTTAGTAACTCCTTACTGTCTTGATTATTGTTCAGTTCAGTCTAAATTGTTGAACCATTTTTGCAAATGTAGACATAACAATAGACACAAATGACATAGAGAAGAATATTTATGACAGAATCATATGGAGAAGCTAGGATGAAAATAGAAACAGAGAGATCTAAGACAGCAATCTACATGAATTTTAAATCTGAGAAGTGGTAGGGAAGAAAATGCTCTGATAAATTCCTGATTCAAGATAGGTCCTTGCCATTACATTAGAAATGAGAAATACAGGAAATGGGGTGTAGAAATCTATCCTACCCTATAGGAAAATAGAAGGGGAAGGGGATAAAAGAAGGGGGGTAGAGATAGAAGAGAGGGCAGATTAGGGGATGGGGTAAACAGAATGCATGCTATCTTGGGGTGGGGGGAGGGATGAGATGGGGAGAAAATTTGGAACTCAAAATCTTGTGGAAGTGATTATTGAAAACTAAAAAAATAAATAAATTACAAAAAGAAAAAACAGAAAAAGAGGAACAGAAGATTGTATATAAAATGAAAAAACTCTATTATAAGAAGCTAGTGTTTTTAAAGTATATATTAACTTTAGCAGTTTTCCCATCTACTCTGTGTCCCTTGAAACTTCCTTCTGGTTTCTTTATTGTATCATGAAAATGTTTCATTAATTAAAAAAAAGAAAAAAAAAGAAGAAAAAGAAAGAGGTGGGATTCCAGTCTAGATCTTCTAATTCCCAATCTTGAAATCTTTCTTTAAAACATGCCAGCATAATTAATCAATTTTCAGGCCATGTGATCCATGAAAGGATAGCTAATATATAGGATGGCAGAGATAGGAGACAGTAAAATCTCAATAGACTTATGGTGGGTCAGTTCTAGTGTTGGAATTTAAATCCAGAAGATGAATTCAAATTTTGTCTCCAACACTTTACTAGTTGTGTGACCCTGGGCCAGTCACTTCACCTCTATCTGCCCTAGTTTCCTGATTTGTAAAATGGGGATAATAATAGTGCCTACTTCCCAGGGTTATTTTGAAGATAGAATGAGATATTATTTGGAAAGTGCTTTGAGAACTTTAAAGTGTCATGTAAATGTTGGTTATAATCACGATCATCATCATCATCATCATCATCATTTTCATTAATTTAGGATACTAAGATCATTTAGAACTGAAATGAACCTTAGGGGAAATCTCCAATTCTCTCATTTTATAGGGGAGAGAATGGATGCACATGTACATTAAGTGAATTTGCTGTGGTCTGACAAGTAGTGTGCATCAGAAACAAGATTTGAATTGAGGCACTTTGACTCTAGAGTCAGTCCTCTTTCCACTTCACCAAGAAACATCAAGGGATTTTTCATTTCCTGAATACATACACATGAAGGCCAGATGGATACTTGACTTATAGAAAATTTCATAAGGGAGAGTTATCTTCACCTGTGAGTCATCCAAGCATTGAATGAGTTGACTGCTAAGATCACTTAAAAACCTCAGATGCTGCAATTCTGTAGTACCCTCATTTATTGTTGATATTCCTGTCTCCTTACCAGAACAAAGTGTATTTTAGGGAATAATCAATCAGGCATTTATTAGGTGCCTACTATATGTTAAATCCTGGTCATAAAAATACAAAGAACAAAACATTTCCTACTCTCAAGGAGCTAAGAATATAAAGGGGAGGACAAAAAATATAAGGAGAGAATATATATAGAAATAAATACAAGGTGGTGAACTGCTAGGGAGTAAGGAAGGGAAGGCATTAGTAGTTGGAGAGATTAGGAAAGGTTTCATACATAATACCTCTTGCAGAGTGGATGAGAACATAACTGGTATTGGATACATCATATGAAGTTCAGTACTGGGCAGATGATAGGTTCTTATTACAGTTGGCTGTTTTGTGAGAAACAGATGCTACGTAGATGTTTTGTGGAGGTGGGGAACCTGCAGCTTTAATGCCACATGTGGCCCTGCAGGTCCTCAAGTGCAACCCTTTGACTGAATCCAAGCTTCAGAGAACAAATCTCTTTAATAAAAGGATTTATTCTATAAAGTTTAGAATCAGACAGGCCACACCTGAGGACCTGGAAGGCCACAGGTTCCCGACCCCTGCATCCCAAGTTCTTTCAGTTGACTCCTCTGAATTGCCCACCCATATGGAGCTTTATTTGAATCTTATTCTATGAACATCAATTGCAGAACAGGGTCAGGTTTGAGGAATGAAGGAAATACTCATGAAGGAAACTTTCAGTCCATCATTATCATGTAATCTGTATATATTTTCAGCAAAATAATCTTTACTGGTCCTCTTTTCCCAGTTTTTCTAACTTCTCTCTCCATTTCTTTTATTCTCCTCTCTTCTCCTTTCTTTACCTTTCTTTTCTTTTACTTGTTTACTCCCATTTTAACCTTCACTTCCTTCTTTTCCTTTCATCAATTAATTTACAAATTACTCCAACCAAAAACATTCATTGAAAACCTACTAGGGGAAGATTGCTGAAGCAGGGACTTAGGGGTACAAGAAAATGAATACAGCATTCACTTGAACACTTGGAAGTTAAGTTTTGGGAGGAGACAGGAATGGTAAAGATGAAAAGTGAAATATTGTGGGATAGTGTAAATAAGTCCCAAAATCAGGGTACAGACAATGAATGCTTCAGGAGGGCAGAGGAGAGAGCTATAGCTAAGAGCTGAAGGCGGTCAATGGAGCCTTATGGACAAGCCTCAGTTGATCCTTTTTGGAAGATCAGAACTCAGAGAGAAAGAGTAATGGTGAGCAGATGTTTTGGGAAAGGAAATTCTTTGAGTAAATAGGTCAGAATGAGGAATATTTAGAGAATCATCAGTTTCAGTTTTGCTAGAGTGGAAGGTTCAGATGGGTTAATAGAAGGAAGCAAGGCTGAAGAGTATAAATACTTACTATAACTTTTTATTCCATCAAACTCCACTCTCAAATTCCATAGCTGTTCAGTTATATTAATTGGAGCTTCAGCAATGCTTAGATCATTTTCTAGGCCTGTGTTCTCAAACTTATTCAATTTGACACATTGACAGGTATGTTGAGGTTCTTCAAATTTTGTAACACATTACAAATTCCTAAATAGTTAGGTGGTTAGAGAAGAATAGGAGAGTCCATGAAAAAATGACACCAAAGCATTTTAAAATAATGGTGTTAAAACAAAACAAAACAAAAAACAAAAAAAAAAGAAATAATAGTGGTGACTAAGAACTACCATAGGTACTGACCCAGAAAATGGTTATCTCAGGATGTGCAGGGAGTATGTGTTGCAAAGATGGTCCTTTGCTGGGAATTTAACATTTTAAATATATGTATATGTATTTTTTTGTAGATGCATTATATATATATATGTATATGTATTATATATATGTCTATGTATATATAGACAGCAATGAAACAGTTGCTGCCCTTAAGAAGCTTATACTCTTTGGGAGGAAGGCAAAATATGGCTTGTGCCAAAGTAAGTAAATACAAATATATACAAAGCAACATAAAAAGGGAGAGGCTGCTAAATATTACTGGGAGTCAATTAAGGATTCATTTATTAAATTTTAGGAAGTTGTTCTAGAAATATACTATGTAGTAAATGAAAGATTATATGATGGTGAGGTGAGGAAGAAGTTCATTGTAGACAGGGGGTATCACTTGTGCAAAGATATGAGTGTAGGAGATAAAATGCCATGTGTCTGTAATAACAGATGGGGAAAACTGACTGAAATTGTTCGCAAAGGAAAATAATATGATATATCAGGAAAATGTGGATGGGAGCTGGAATGTAGAGGCTTTAAAAGCCAGATTGAGCAGTTTATGTTTTGTCTGGAGTCCATAGAGTACCATTCATTCATTTATCTATTTGTGTGTTTATCTAGCTATTAACTTATTTATTTATCTATTTACTTATTTAGTTATCTATTTATTCATCCATTCATTTATCTATCTACATTTATTATTAGTAGGAGTATTATTAGTATTTTACTAAGGGATGACATGGTGATATATGAATTTAAAAAAATATTAATTTGATAGTGGTGAGAACCTTGGATTTAAGGGGAGAGAGTTTGGAGGAAGAAAGTTCAACTAGGAAATTATTGAGGTAGAATAGGAAAGAGTTGATGAAGGCTTGAACTAGAATAGAGATTGTATTGAATGTAGAAATGGTGATAGATACAAGAGATTTTATAAAGACAGTATTATGAAGACAAAACTTGGTAATTTATTTTATGTGAAGGTTGAGGAAGAGGGAAATATCAACGACAAACTCCAAGTTTGCAAACCTAGGTGATTAGAAGAATGGGGATGTAATTTATAGAAGTGGAAAAGTTTGTAGGAAGTCTTTCAGTCAATTAGTATTTATTAAGTACCTACTTTCTGCCAGGTACTGTGCTAAATCATAAGGACACAATAAAAGGCAAAAATAAAACAGCAAACAAACACAAAAGCCAGCTCCCCAATCCCTTTCCCAGCAAGAAATCCCAAACAAACCCTTCTTTCAAGGACCTGAGAGTATAGGCTTGCAGGGATGGGGTGGAATGTGAGATCCTTTTCAGTCATATGGAGTTTGAGATGCAGGTCCTGGTAGAGCTACCAAACAGACATTTGATAACACAGGACTGGATTTCAGGAGAGAAGTTTTATTTTTAAGATGGTTTTAAATAATTGCGGGTGTCTTGGAATTCATGAACAAATTTTGTCATATATGGTTCTATTTTGAAAACTGTTTTCTTATGTACTTCTATATAATGAAAAATCTCAATTTTTAGATAATTCATCTCCTAAGAAGGAAGATTGTTACAGTTCAAATAATTGTGGTGTCAGCTATACCATAATATATACACATATTTGATTTTGAAATAAATATTTTAAATCAATGAATCACAATGAAAGATTATACACATCCCAAATTTCAAAATATGAAAATCATAATGTCATAAAATTACTACACAAACACCTAACAAAAGTTCAATAACCCTCAGCAAAATCATTTATTATCTAATTTTCTTCCATACTGTGTTTCATCTTTTTTCCACTTAATTTTAAGTTTTTCATTACTTACATATTATTATTACTGAAAATGCATGCCTCATACTATTTCTTTCTGCACTGCTAAAAATATTACATAATCATAATAATTAATTTAATAATTTTTATTACTATATCATGACCATGCTACTAACAACATGACAACTACTTCCATATATAGCTTGTAGCTCTCCAGTCTCCTGTTGATAAAGTCCAGATGCAATCCTCAGCTGGAACCTCTGTCCCATACGATCTCCTCAACAACAGTGGTGATGAAAATAATGTGAAAGCCTCACGGAAAGTAAAAGAAGGAACTAGTTGGGAATGCAATATTGAAAGTGTTCCTGGGCTCAAGAACCCGTGTAAGTGCTGGAACATTTGTGATTCATGTAGGACCAGGATGATAGGATTGAACTAATTATAAAATAATAAAGTGACTATGAGATTATTTTTAGTAGGTCTAAAAAGTTGGATGGTTTTGAAAATCTGAGGTGGAAACCCTTTGACTCATACTTCCAATATTCACTGAAATAGTGCATGTCAACAGACAAAAACTGATAAACAGAAAAACAAACAGTACTGTGAAAGCTGTTGAATAAAGGATTTAAAAAAGAACCTGTGCTTTCATGTTCTGTTTTGCATAATACAATTTAAGAACAGGAAAATTTTATTGTAGTAGTTCTGATTCTCTTTTAAACTTATTCTCCTCAGATAATACTATATTTAATCCAATGAATGAAGTAAATCATTCTATGGTGTCTGAATTTGTGTTCTTTAGAATCTCTAGTTCGTAGGCCATGCAACTTGTTCTCCATCTTCTGTGCAGGCATTGCTATGGGAAACCTCCTCACTGTGCTCATAGTGACATCTGTCCCTCATCTTCACTCTTCCATGTATTTTCTGTTGGTCAATCTCTCCTTTATTGACCTGTGTTTTTCCATTGTTGCAGGTCCCAAGATGATTTCTGACTTCTTCCGTGAATGTAAAACCATATCATTCCAAGATTATATCATTCAGATATTCTTCATTCATGTCATGGGAGAAACTGAGATGTTTTTGCTCACTTTCATGGCATTTGACAGATATGTTGCCATATGTAAGCCTCTACATTATGAACCCAAGAACGTGCACTTTCTCTCCAGGTATCTTCTTGACTCACTGTCCTTATACACTCCATAATTAATTGACTTTTGTGATGAATTTGCCTTTCGCTGGCCCTAATGAAATTGGAAATTTTTATTATAACCTTCTTAGGTTCATTAAATTGATCTGCATAGAGAATTATAGACTGGAGTTCATGGTCACCACTGATGGTGACTTGATCTCCTTGGGTACCTTATTCTTCTTATTCATTTCCTATCTCTATATCCCAATCACTGTTCAGAAACACTCTTTCAGCAACACTCTTTCAGCAGTTTGTCCAAGACTTTCTCTACTCACTCAGCTCGCATCATTGTGGTGATCCTGTTCTTTGGTCCATGCATCTTTGCTTGTATATGGCCATTTCACATGATGCCAAATAGATGCTTACTGCTATTCGTGATTTTGGCATCACCCCTGTCTTAAAATCTTCCATCTACATATTCAAAAACAAGGAGCTGAAGGTGGCAATGAGGAGACTGAGCAGCCATCTATTAAGTTTGGGAGAAATTCCCTAAATCACTGATGAGAAGTGGAACAGGCTTCATGCTCAAACTGACTACCATTTAACATGGGTATATAAACATTAGCCATCAAGCCAGAAGTTTGGTTAATACCATGTTTTCTTCTAGTGGCCATCAGATTTATCTGAAGACCATTTTACTGGCTTTATGGGGACTTTGGCTGCTACTACATCTGCTCAAACAAGAAACAACAGTAGAATCATTGTCGATATGTTCCCTAAGTTATAAAAATTTTGTAAAATGATCATTTTGAGATACCTTAATATAGATTCAAATCTGCAGTACAAAATAAGTTAAAAAAAGAGAAAGACATGTTTTGTTGGACAATCTCTATGTATTCACATGTTACCCAGGGGCATTCATCTTACCCTTGGAAGGAGAATTACTTTTCTGACCATAAAGGATAGGGTAGTGTTTTCTATTTTACTTCAAAAGACTAGAGAAGAGAATTTTCACCTTATTAATACTCACAACATTGTTACATAGTAATAAAGAGGCTGTGAGGGTGCAGCTAGGTGGCACAGCAGATAAAGCACAGGCCCTAGAGTCAGTAAGACCTGAGGTCAAATCCAGCCTCAGACACTTATAGCTGTATGGCCCTAGACAAGTCACTTAACCCTAATTGCCTCCAAAAAAAGACACTGTGAGACAATATGTGTTGACTACAGAACTGGTCTCAAAGCCAGTAAGTTTTGGATTCAAGTCCTGTTTCTGGCACTTTCTGGCTGTGTGATCCTGGGCAAGTCACTTAACATCTCTATGCTCTAGGTGACTTTTTTATGATTATAACTAGCAGAAAACATGCTAATCTACATTGGTGGAGACAGTTTCTTCACATAGACTTCCCTATACCAATAACATAACAGATCTACTCCATGTCTCCATATCTCTCCCTCTCCTGACCTACGTGAGAGATGTTTAGGATGAATTATTAGCTAAGGATCATCAAGGTCTCTTCTAATTCAAAATTCTATGGCTCTCAGAATACCCTAGTTTGTTCCTTCAACACTGTAACTAATTAATGTCTTATTTCTTTAGAGGAAACACCTTTTGGTATCAGATTTCATGGCCAAAGTGTATTTATGTTGAGGATGAGGAATTTACTTTGTAGTGAGATTCAACCTATACTTAGAATCTGTAAAGTGTTTCTTTTAAAAAAATTGAATTGTTTTATAAGTATGAATTGCAATAAAGACTTCATTCTTTAGAATTACAGAATTTCTATGAAGCACATCATGTTATTTGTTTTGATGTGTTCTTTAAATCAAAGTCAGGAGGCAGCAATGATCAAGGAATCTTGATTTAAGATAAGGTACTATTACGTTCTATCAGAAATGTGCTGGAGCCAGCTCATACTGACTCTCAAGAGATAATTGAGGGGCAGCTGGGTGGTGCAGTGGATAGAGCACTGGCCCTGAAGTCAGGAGGACCTGAGTTCAAATCTGGCCTCAGACCAAGTACTTGACACTTACTAGCTGTGTGACCCTGTGCAAGTCACTTAATCCCAATTGCCTAAAAAGAAACAAAAAAAAAAAAAATGAGATAACTGTTAAATTTTCAATGTGAGCATTTAATGATCAGAAACTGGCAAATGCTTCAAGTTATGGCTTAATTTATTGCTTTATTAATTTCCTAGGCTTAATGAAATCATTGGGGGGGGCAGTTCGGTGGCACAGTGGATAAAGCATTGACCCTGGGGTCAGGAGGACCTGAATTCAAGTCGGTCCTTAGACACTTACTAGTTGTGTGATCCTGGGCAAGTCACTTACCCCTGCTTGCCTCCAAAAAACACAAAACAAAACAAAACATGGAAACAATGATATTAATGTAGGTTAAACTTAAAAGCACATTGTATGTACAGATATTTTCACTATTCTATGTTATTCCCCTAGAATAGAGTTCTTGGGTTGAGCATATCTAGATAGGATGCTTTAATAGGGTTTATGAGACGAATGAATTCATAGCACTTCTGGAGATGCAGAGATGCGAGGCAATCATAAGGAGGATTGAGGGCATTAAAAAAACTGCTTCACAATTTGTCATAAGTCAAGAATAAATCCTATAGAATTTAAACTTATGTTTGTTTCCAGGTGTTTTTTGCTCTACTTGCTACCAAAGGAAGAGTGGAAAGAAATTTCTCCACAAACCAAACATTACTTCAATAAGAAATAAACCTCCCAAAGCTGGGATTAAGTTGGATAAATCTTACTTTCTAGAATTAAGAGGATGATTGATAACAAGTGTGCAAAACACATATGAAATATTGATCTTAGCATTCTAAGTAGCTGTGCTATCAGGACAGATGAGCAAGAGAAAAAAACTGAAGAGACTACATACAAAGAAACTGAGGATCTGAGAGAACATGAGGTGTTGAAGGACTTAGTCAGTAAGTGACAGAGTCAGGTAGGTCCTCTGATTTGTTTTTCTACTTCCACTGGGCTCCATAGTGAGTTAGTACAACAACCAGCACCTAAGTCCTAATTCGCAGCCAAATACTCTATCACTCTGCTTGATTCTCTACTTCCTCCTCAAGCTCCATACCTTACTTATGTTCTACATTTGAATCTATGTACCAAACTTTTAGGATTATTATTTTTTTTCTGGCAGCTCTGGGGAAAAAAGCAAAGTGTTTCAAAGGCAGAATTCTCAAGGTGGCTATGCTTAGGACTCTCACAATAAGCCTACACCAATTGGTGACTGATCCTTGATGTTCCTGGTGGAGTAATATTTATTCTGTCTAGGTCTTTCTAGGCACACATCCTACAGACACACCAGAATTTTCTGAAGATGTTGCTGTCCTCCAGACAAGTAGATGGGTCAGACCAAATAAAAGTTAATGACATGGAAAGAATCTACTACCTAGTTTCCAAACCATGAGGATTCCATACCAGGAATACCACAATTTGATTATGATAAGAAACCTACTGCTATGTTTGGGCAAGCCAAGTGTCCTGCAGAACTTTTGTTACCCAGTCTACTGTAATATGCAACTATCAGGATCACTTGTGTAGGGACTGATCTTAACCAAAATAAAACTCCTGTGTAATGTGACAGAACTCTTGGACAGCTACAAACTGAGCTACTCCGATAACAGATTTAAAATTGTTCTGATTTGGAACCTGGAGAAAAAGTACAGAACAACATATCCAGGGATACTCCAGGATTTGTGTCTGATTTGATGCAAGGGGCCTTCTGCCTGATTCTTGAAATTAAGAAAATGATTTTTTAGCATATCATTAAGTACTATAATGTGGACCACAAATTTTTTTAATCCTTCTAAAGAAAACCCCCCTATTCCTTACATTATGCCAATGTCATCTGGTGATTGTTCTGTTCAATACAAAATCCTACAGATCATCTGTATTCAGTTCAGAAGGAATACACTGAAGAGACAGGTTTTGAGGTTATTTCCTTTTAGGGGATGGAGGCTTTGAAAAGAGAGGGATCTAGTTTAGTACTGAGATTATCCAGAAAGCATGTAAGTGTCAATGTTAGTCTTGTGAGTTATAAAAACCAGATGAACAATGGCTTTAGGAAGGGAGAACGAGTTTGGGATCTTGGTAGCCATGGGGATGGTGAGAGAGATAGAATGAGCATAAACACTTTTTTTATACTGAATCTTAAAGGTGATTGATGATGAACAAAATAGTTTCCTGTCACTCTGTGTCATGATGAAATTTTGTTTCTTCTCTCTTATGTGTTTCTTAGCATCACTGGGAACACTGAAGACATAACTTGAGGCAAAGGGTTTGCATCCATTTTGTTGAAGACTGTCCTAAGGCACACATTTATAAGAAGTGTCCTAGAGATCAGCCATTCTTGCCATTGGAGGGTTTAACCAAAATAGTGGTAGGTATAACTGTCCCATGGAATTTATAACTGTCATCCCAGAATCCTGTATCTGGAAGACCCATTCTATGAAAGTTATATACTTATTGATCACCTAATTCATAGATTGTAAATTTTTAGGAAGCATGCTCAGGTCAAATATCTTTACTAGGAAATCTAAGGTATTGTCACAATTTTTTTCTTTGCATTTATTATTGCTTGAAATAAGTAGCTGGTAATTTAATTATTGTACAATTTAAAAAATCATAATGTTATTTATTAAGTAGGTTTTGGTTCCTCACAGAGTAACAGTGATTTAGCATACACACAGAGACACATAGTGGTACATACACATATAAAAACCTACTGAATTATCTCTTCAGCTCAGAAATAGGAAAGTTCATGGAATGAACAGCTTAGTAATGATGTAACATGTTCTTTTTCAATTCCTTTTAAATAGTTAAATCATTTTTGTAGGTATAGACAGATACAGACACAAATGATTTACAAGAGAGGAGTGACTGTCAGCAAGGTAGAACCAGAGGCAAAAAACTGAAGTGAAAAGTATGAACAATGAGAGCTAAGACATGGATCAATGGAATCAGCAATAGTTCAAAAGCATAAATTTAAAAAGTGCATGTGGTAATGAAGAGAATAGAAACAGGACCTATAATTTCATTGGTTTAGAGACCTTCTGGATTAGGAAGGCCCCTGTAGCAATGCAGGTCAGTGTCTCCTCTACAAATTACAGTTTTAAAGAGTGGCCTAGGGACTTAAGTGACTTGTCCATGGCTGTAGAGCCAGTATGTGTCAAAAGCGGGAACAGAATCTTGCCTTGGTTTGTAGGTCAGGTCTTTATCCACTACCATCCACTACTTTATGCAATGAAATGGGAAATTACTCATTGTAGCTAGGTCTTTGTAAGTGTTTTATGAAGAGATTAAATTCAAACCCAGGTCTCCTAATTCTAAATCTAGAGATCTTTTGCTGATATCATATTTGATGGTCGTCAAATTTGCAGGTGGCAAAAGACAGAGGAAATGAGGTAGGATCTTGCAAGAGTTCATTGGGCTAGAATAAATCTAATTCTATTCAATTTAATTAGAATAAATATAAATTCCCACACAGTGTTAGAAAATAATAACTTTTTTTCTCTTTATCATCTAATTTGTAAATTACTATATTCTCAAACATTTATAGTGAGGAAGGACAGAAACAAGTGCCTACTATGTGCCAGGCACTTAAAAATATCTCAATTCATCATCATAAACTTCAGAGATAGGTGTTATTATTATCTCTATTTTATAGTTAAGGAAACTGAGGCAGATTGAGCAGCTAAATGTCTGAGGCCAGATTTGAACTCAGGTCTTGCTGACTTTGGGCCCAATGCTCTATCCACTGTACCACCCAGCTGTACCAATTATATACATATCACTGGGAAGCGGGCTGAGGAGTTGGAAAAAGATAGGAAGATATTCTTTTGAACACAAAGAGGTTTCATTTTGTGGGAAGATGTGATATTCCCCATCAAAAGTTAAGAGAAGCATACTGTCCATGACAAGTTCATGATATAGTACATACAGAAAAGCTTTGATAACTCAGAGAACAAAGCAATCATCGAGGGTTGTGGTCATCAGGCAAGGTTTATTATTTTCTACTTTTGATGTCTTTGGGGTATATGTGTAGGGTACTGTAATGCTGGATCAAATGGTGTGCATGGTTCAGCAACATTTTGAGCATAGTTTCCTCTTGTTTTCCAGAATGGTTGGCCAAATTCACAACTCTACCAACTCTGTACCAGTGTCCCTGTCTTTTTGATGTCTCTTCAAACAATAGTCATTTTCCATTTGTTATCTTTTCCATTCTCATATGTGTTAGGTGAAATCTGAAAGCTGCTTAATTACATTTATCTTATTGTTGACTTGGGACATTTTTATATGGCCATTGATGGATTGATTTTCTTCATTTGATAACTACTTATTTATATCCTTTCACCATTTACCTATTATGGAACGGATCTTGTATATTAGAATCAGTTTCTTATAAATCTTAGATGCTAGACCATCAGAGGAAACTCTTTTTTCCCCTTGGTTAACTGTTTCCATTATAATTTTACCTTCATCAATTTTGTTTGGGAATGTTTTTTTTTTATTTTATGAATCACAATTACTCATTTTATCTCCTGTGATTGTCACTGTTCTCCCCCTGCTCCTCTTAGGAACTCTTTGCCTCCCAAGATTTATGAATGGTATTCCTTTTCTTGTTCTCTTAATTTAATTATGACATAAACTTTTATATCTAGCTCATGTATTCATTTGTAACTTATTGTCATATATGATGTGAGGCATTAGTCTAAATCCAATTTCTGCCAGACTGTTTTCCATTATACCCGGTAGATTTTGTTGATGAGTGAATGCTTATTGTTGTACTTGGAATCTTTGTGTTTAGCTAATGGTATGTTACCATGTTCATTTGCTTATGTATTTAAACTGTACCTAATGTCTTCTACTGATTTATTAACCTATTTTCAATCAGTACCAAATGTTTTGATCACTACCCTTTTATAGTATACTTTGACATATGATACTATTAAGCCCCTTCCTTCCCACTTAAAAAAAATCTTTTGAGATTCATTTACACTTTATTATTCTAGATGATTTATTTTCTAGCAGTATAAAGCAATCTTTTGACAGTTTGGTACAGCATTTCATAAGTACATTAATTTAGAGAGTACTGTCATATTTATTATATTCACTCTGCCCAAAGATGAGCAATTACTATCTCTCAAATTAGAGTTTGTAGTTGTATTCATATGGAGGGTGTCCTAGAATTATTAGTGCAGTTTTAAGGCATTAAAGCTTAAAATTGCACTGATATTTTTGGGACATCTTTTAGTTCATCTCTACTCCTTTGTCTCTCTCCCTCTGTTTTTGTTGGGAACATACAGAAAAGCTGATGTAGATTTATTTTATACCTTCCTATTTTGCAAAAGTTATCAACAGTTTCAATTAATTTTTGTTAACTTTCTAGGCTTCTCTAAATAGACCATCATGCCATCCTAAAATATGATATTTTTTTCTTATTTACCTATGCTTATTATTTCTACTTCTTTTTCCTGTATTATTGCTTTAGATAATATTTCTATCATATCAAATAATGGTCATAATAAAAGGAATCCTTGCTTTACTTTGGGGGCAGCTGGGTGGCATGGTAGATATAGCACTGGGCCTGGAGTCAGGAAGGCCAGAGTTCAAATCTAGCCTCAGAAACTTATTAGCTTTGTGTCACTGGGCAAGGCATTTAGCTTCTCTTTGTCTCAATTTTCCCATCTGTAAAATGGGGATAATAATAGCACCCACCTCCCGGTGTTGTTGTGAGAATCAAATACATGAGTTAATAATTGTAAAGCACTTAGCATAATGCCTGCCAGAAAGTGCTATATGAGTATTTGTCATTCTTATTATTACTCCTGATCTTATTGTAAATGTTTCCAGTTTATCCCTATCACATTTAATGCAAGTCCCTGGTTTTAGATAGATATTGTTTACCATGTTAAGGAAAGGCCCATTTAATTCTATACTTTTTAATGTTTCAAACATGAAAGTGTAGACATTTTTCAATATCTTTTTCCGCATCTATTTATATAATCAAGTGAGTTTTATTGTCTTTGTGCTTAAATGGTCAATTATGCTTACAGTTTCCCTAACAGTTTAGCCAATTTTGTATTCTTAGTATAAATCCAACTTGGTCATGGTATGTAATCTTTGAGATATATTGCTGTATCTGCTTCACTAATATTTTATATAATATATATATTTTGATTTTAACCCAGGGGTATCGGTCCATGTTTTTCGTTCTATGTATCTCACTTGTTTAGATACTAAGACTATTGTTTTGATCATAGGAGGAATTTGATATGATGCTTCCTTTTCCTATTTTTGTAAATAGTTTAGGTAATATTGGAATCAATTGTTCTTTGAATGTTTGATAGAATTCACTTGTAAATCTATCACTGCTTTTTCCCCCTTTGGGAGCTCAGTTTTAGCTTGTTCAATTTCTTTTCCTAAGATTGGGTTTTTAAATTCTCCATTTCTTGTTCTGATATAATTTGACTCCCTGAGGACAAGGACTGTTTTTGTTTTCCTTTGTATCATCAATAAAAGGGAACACAGTACACATGTAATAAAAGCTTGTTGACTGGCTGAATATTCATCTAGGTATTTCCTCATCTGTTTTTGTAAATTTTATTCATTTTTTAATGATATCAATTGTGTTAGCATATAATTGGGCAAAATAATTACTTATAATTTCTTTTACTTCTTAATTTGTTGTTAATTTTAATTTTTCCTTTTTAAATAGATAATTTAGTTTTTCTTTCTGTTTTTGCAACAAAAGTGGTCAAAAGTTTATTTTATTAGTTTAATAAAAGAACTTAGTTTTATCAATTTGTTTTCTTTTTTGCTTTAAATTTAGTTAATAAAAATTTTCACTTTCTTCTTTAGTTAAGATTTCTTGATTTGTGACTTTTCAATTGTTTTAAATTGCATGCCTAATCCATTAATTTGCTCTTTGTCTCTTTTGTTGATCAAAGTGCTTAGAGATGAAAACAAATTATCCTAAGGATTGCTTTTAATGCATCCTAATAGTTTTGGTATGTTATCTCATTTTAGTCATTTTCTTTGATGACATTATCTACTATTTCAATAGTTTGTCCTCTGACTCATCAATTCTCAAGAATTATGTTATTTGGTTTCCATTTTTATGAATCCTTTATTAAATATCCCTGGATGTACTACAATTTTATGGTGCTTTTGGTTAATAAGGGAGCTATTTACTATATCTGATTTTTTCACATTTGTTTATGAGTTTTTCATGCTTTAATATATATTTGATTTTTTTTTCAAAGTGCCTATGTACAGAGGAATAATAAGCATTCTGTCTTGGTTACCATTCAGTAATTGTCAGAAGTTTATCATATAAAACTTTTCTAAAAGTCTATTCAGGTTTGAATAGATTTTTTGCTTATGTTTTCTGTTATATTTGTCAAGGTTTGATAGATACACTAAGGCCCCCATCTATCAAACTTTTGCTGCTTATTTCCCTTATAATTTGATTAAATTTCCTTTGAAGTATTTAGATGCTATGCCATTCATTAAGTACATAACTATTGATATTATTATATTCTCTATGATATATTTAACTTGAATGTACTTTTTGTTTATCACTTTAAACCTCGTCTATTTTCACTGTTGCCTTTCTTGAGATCATGATTGTTACCCTTTCTTTTTTTACTTCCCTAGATATATAATAAATTATTCTCCAATAATTTTCTTTAAGTCTGTGTTAATATTCCTATTTCAAGTTTGTAAACAACATAGTAAATTCTGCTTTCTTATCCAGTTTACTATTTTCTTTTATGGGTGAGTTAATTCCATCTACATCTATGATTATGACCATTAATTGTGAATTTCCATTTATACTATTCTCATATTATTTTCTCTCTCTCTCTTTTTTTGTTGCTCTTTGGTTCTTCTTTTGTAAAGAAGAATTTGAAAGTGAAAGAGAAAAGTGTGATTAACATTAACAAGATATAATTGAAGCAGTCTGTTCTCACTTCACTGTCCTTCAACTTTTCTTCTCACAACTTGATCACAGAAATTCAGGGTTTAGTATACCCTGAGTTATTCATGCAGCATTTACTGAAACTACTATATTCCTTGGGAATCATATTTTTTTTTTAAAATTAAGTTTGCAACATACTGATGAATAAGAGGTATTTAAAAGCCCCTCATATTAACAAGAACTACTACATAAATATTAGAAATACATTTTTATTACGATAGTTCTTATTCATTTTTTGTTTTTGTTTTTCCGTTCAGGTAACCTTAACGTTAGTCTGATGAATGAACTGAATCACTCCATGGTGTCAGAGTTTGTGTTCCTGGGAATCTCTAATTCTTGGGCCATACAGCTTGGCCTCTTGGTGTTTGCCTCCATTTTCTATGTGGCTATCCTGCTGGGAAACTTCTTTATTGTACTCACAGTGAGCTCTGATAGACACCTACATTCCCCAATGTATTTTTTGTTGGCCAACCTCTCCTTTATTGATTTGTGTTTCTCTACTGTTGCAGTCCCCAAGATGATTTCTGACCTTTTCTATGAGCACAAAGCCATATCATTCCAGGGTTGTATCATCAGATATTTTTCATTCATTTCATGGGAGGAACTGAGATGGTACTGCTCATTTCCATGGCATTTGACAGATACATTGCCATATGCAAGCCTCTTCACTATTTGACCATTATGAACCCCAAAATGTGTATTTTTCTTCAGGTGTCTTCTTGGACCATTGGCCTTATACACTCATTTACCCAACTGGCTTTTGTGGTGGATCTGCCTTTCTGTGGTCCTAATGAAATTGACAGTTTTTATTGTGATCTTCCTCGGTTCATCAAATTGGCCTGCATGGACACCTATAAGTTGGAATTCATTGTCACACCTAACAGTGGTTTCATTTCCATTGGTAGCATGTTTCTCTTATTCATCTCCTACATTTATATCTTGGTCACTGTTCAGAAACACTCTTTGAATGGATTGTCCAAGGCTCTCTCTACTCTGTCAGCTTACATCAGTGTGGTGGTCTTATTCTTTGGTCCATGTATCTTTTTTTATGTGTGGCCATTCCCTACAATGCCAGTGGATAAATTTCTTGCTATTATTGACTTTATTATCACCCCCATCTTAAATCCTTCCATTTATACATTTAGAAACAAAGACATGAAGGCAGCAATGAGGAGACTGAATGGCCAACTAGTGAGTTTTAGGAAAATTTTATAAATAACATTGATAAAGAGAAACAATATTCTTCATGCTTATTACCACCATTTAACATATGAATGAGGTGCAGTGTGATGTAGTGGATAGAAAGCTGGCCTGGAAACTGGGAAGAGTTAGGTTTGAATTATCCCTTTGCCACATACTGACTATGTGAACCTGAACAAGTCATTTATCTTCTCAGTGCTCTATGCAACTGAGACCATGAATTTCAGAGCAGTGGTTGATCTGAATTTTTTTTGGTCAGAGTTTCCTCATTCAGGAATTTTCTGTACCCATGAGATCACAATCCAGTTTCGATTGGGAGCTAGGTGGTACATTTGTAGTGAAGAAGACCTGAATTCAAATCCTGCCTCAGATATTTACCTGCTGTGGAAATCTTTCAACCTCAGTTTTCTCATTTCTAAAATGGGAATAATAACAGCTCATATATCACAGTGATGTAAAAGTCAAATGAACTAACATATGTGGAACATTTTGCAAATCTTAAAATGCTCTATAAATTCTATTGATTCTTCCCTTCCCTCTCCTATTTCAATATGAACTTGTCAAGCCAAAAGCTTGGCTGCTGGTATGCTCTATTCTAGTGGTCCTTAAACTGGTATGAGGACCATTTTAATGACCTAATACACATTTTGGCTGCTACTTTGTCTGCTCAAACACATAAACAAACACTTTTTGGATGAATTCCTTAAGTTATAAATCACTATTGTGGTTATAACTCTAAGATTCATCTGCAAGTTCATATTAATTAGCCACTTATGGGCACTAACTCTTTCCTTAGGAATAGGATTATTTTGCCAATCATAAAGTGTAGGTTGGTGCCTCCTATTTTCATCTGGCATGGCTATAGAAAAGAGAATAATAAATATTATTGGTACTCCCTGCACTGCTACCATGGAATAAAGCTTAGATAAAGGGTATTATAGAAGGGATTGCTTGTTAGGCATGTCTAGGGTCAGCTAGGTGGCACAGTGGATAGAGCACTGGCCCTGGATTCAGGAGGACCTGCGTTCAAATCTGGCCTCAGACACATAATACTTACTTTGTGTGTGACTTTCAGCAAGTCACTTAACCCTATTGCCTAGCCAAAAAAAATTAAAGGAACATCTAGCAACTTCTAAGCCCTTTCGAATTTTAGATTCTATGATGCTAAAAGTAGCTACTTTCTGTTCTACTTGACCGGATTAATGTATTTTCTCAATAAGCATCTTTTGGTGGTAGACGACATAACCTAAATATGTAGAAATATCTAATTAAATGTAAAGATTGTAAATTTATCTTTCTGCTTGGTGCCTTATATTGAGATTAAAAGTATAATGTGAAGCAATAAAATATTTCTTTTATTAAACTTTATTCTATTTGTTATGTTGTCGCTTGGAATGATGAGGTTTCTATAAAGCATATCTTTTGATTTGCTTTGATATTTGCTTTAAATCTAGGTAAGGTTGTATAAGTTATAAATTTATTAAGCTCAATCTAGAGTATAAGAAATAGTTTCATAGCTGTGATTAAACACTTCCTATGATGGGAAGCACTCTCTCTCTCACACACACACACACAAACACCCACACATACACACACATTGTAGCATTCACTTTTTTGTACACCTCTAATTATTAGAAAATGATTGCTAATAAGAAATAGAATTATATCTTCCTGTAGCTCCTTGTAACTTATACTCATTGGTTCCTATTCTGCCTCCTGTAGCTACACAGAATAAATTCAATCAGCCCTTCAAAAGACAAATATTTGGTCAGATAGCTGGAATCCATGCCTGCCCCAAATCTCTTTTTCCTCATGAGGAGAATAACTGACATTCTGTAAATGTAAGATCATCTTTCTAAGTAGCATGATACAAATATTCTTTATTTATATATGTCAATGGAAGAAATGAATATTCCAATTTTTAAGTGACTTTATAAGCCTGTAAACTATGTAAGTACTGGGGAGACTAGGAGATGACCTGTGATTTCATGAGAGTTCCCTATGAGGAAACATTTTTGTCTAGTGTGGATTGCAACCTGTGTTACTACTTTTAGTACTTGAGAGTTGGCTTGAGACCAGAGAAGTAAAGTGTTATTGTTGCTCAAGCTCTGACATTCAACATGGATCAGAAGTAGAAACTGAATTCAAGTCTCCCTGACTTCAAGCCAGTTTTCTATGCACTAGTAGTTAACACCTTGACCTCTTTAATTCCTACCATAAAAGTCATTCCACTGAGTTCATATAATCAGAGCCTCTTAGAGTAGGAAGGGAACTTCAAGCTCAGACCAATAACTTGTATGGGGCTTTGCACCAGCATGCTTAAATTTAAAGGGACCACTTCCTCCCTTGGATCGATCCTCTGTATATAGTTCTTATGTCACACAATACTGTATTAACCACTCTCCATAACTCCCATTATCAATGCTTATATCACGCTCACTCTTCCAGTTGAGGCCAATCTCATTCTCTTTTCTTCCATTTCCAGTGCTTTCACCATTTACCTTTGTCCTGGGGCCTAGTGCTTTACCTTGAGGTATTCTCAATTTAACCCAGCCCAGTGGGCATAAACCTTGCTGAACCTACTCTCATTCTCATACCTTCACATGATATAATGTCCCCTTCAAATCCTCTTGGATATTTGAGAGGTTTGAAAAGTTTAGCAATGTTGGGGTGGCAAGTGGTGGGTGGGACATGGGTTGAAGTCTCTGGGGAATGGCTTCCTCTTCTCCTAGGTAACCTTACTTAACTGGAAAGGATTATTCAAATGAGGACTTGCATGACAGCCAATAGTGATGCAGTGAAATTGGCAGTCAATGTCCAACAGTGGAGATGGAACTCTGAGGTCTTTCCACATCACCAGAAAGCTCCTCTTTTTTCTTGTCCTGTGTTTATTTCATTCCTGGCAGAGAGCTCCCCATAAGGTGCCTACCCATGTCTAGTTCTCAGTCTCAGTCTCCCTTTAATTGCGAGTTAGTTCTTAAAGGCCGTGTTTAACAACTTAATGTTATATTCAGCTGTGTTCAGGGGAATGGCTAATACCAACCCTGAAGCAACCCAAGAACTCATTAACTATTTGGGTTCATAAGATTTGCTGCAAGTAGAGAATAGTGTGTAAGAGGCACAACACAACTATGTTTTTGTTTTTTTTCTTGTGAAGAGAAAGTTGGGAGAAGTCAAGGATCAAAGATCATAGAATTGTTAAATTATAACCTCATATTTTGAAAGGGACCAATTACTTTATAGATTATGTGATCTAATTACTAAGTTTTATAGATGATAGGCTCATAGAATATAGGCTTTTTCATATATTTATAGATAAGAGAGATCTTAGATATCATTGATGAAACTGGCACCCAGAGAAGCAAAATAACTTGACTATGATCACAGAGCATCTACATAACAGATCTGGAGGGGTAAACTAGATCTCCTCACTGAAAATCTATTGAAATTTCCACTATACCAAACTGGTCCTCTGGAAAAAGAGTTCTACTTGGGGAAGGTGAGATATAGAAGGAAAGTCTTAAGAGGGTCACCTAAAAAACTAAGGGACATCATGAATGCATAGGTTGAAGAGTTGGGAGAGGGGGAAAGGAAGATAAAAATATAGGGATGCCCAAAACAAATTTTTACTTCATAGTGTGTCATGGACTGGCTTTGTATATGATTAAACTTGATCTCTTCTTTTTCCACAGTTGCCTAATACCATGCCAATGAGGGGGTTAATTAAGTATAGAATTAAAATGGAAAGAAATGCGTGCATGAAACTAGTAATCTTTTCATTAGGTAATGCATCTTTTATATTTGGGGTAAGGCTGAATGCCTTTTTTTTCTTATCCTGTGGAAATGATTAAGAAGATAATAAAAAGGTATCCAAAAGTGGGCAGAATGCTTGTGAAAGATTGATTTATAGTATTCTGAGTAGCTGTTCTAAACAGGCAGATAATAAGAGAACATAAATTTGAAGGGACTACAGATGGAGAAAGAGAAGTCCTGAAGGATTATAGGAGTGTCTAAGAACACAGCGTTTAAGTGGCAGACAGGATTTGAACACATCATATAGTTTGCTCTTTGACCTCAACAAGATTATATAGCAAATCAATAGCAGAACCTGGTCCTAATGAGTCAAATCCTATTAGTCAAATGTTCTCTCTATCACACCACCTAATTCCCAATTCTTTCCTCTCCTATTCCTTGAATCTCTGAACCAAATTTTCACAATTATTTTCTCAGAAACTCTGGGAAAGAGCAAAGTGTTTCAAAGACAGAATCCCCATGGTGGTTATACCATGGCCTCTCTTACACCAGGGCTGCATCAGTTGGTCACTACATCAATTGGTCATTGATCTCCAATTACTGTGTTAGAGTAGAACTCAAACTGTTCCAATATTTCTAGACACTATTTATTTCTTTAAGAGCACACCAGGAATCTTGGAAAATATTGCTGTCTTCTGTTCTTACTCTAGACAGGTGGGAGAGATGAAATAATGGAAAGAAGCTGTAGACTAGTTTTCTTTCAATCGCTATTGAAAGAAAACATTGCAGCTTAGTGGTCACAAGAATACCCTGCGATGTTTGGCTAAGTCAAGTGACCTGCACATCTTTTCTCACCAGTTTGATTTATGTTACAAGGTTGATATTCTGTGTCACCAAAGAGTTTTAGGGACTTTTTAGAACACCCATGTAGGGACTAAAATGGTCCTCTGCTGCTTTAAGGTGTCCTTTTCATAAAAGAACTGTCTTTGAAAATTTTGAAGACTTCAGGTCTTTTGGGTTGAATCTGTCCCCTACTCCCATTCTATTTAAGGGTGCAGGAGGATGGACTCAGAGAGTTTTCATAGACTCTCTTGTGACCTAATAGAACTCAGTTGCAAAATGAGTTCCTCTCTATCCCAAACTTTAGATTGCTGTGATTTGTGGTAAGGTAACATAGGGGATGGGCATAAGGCACGTAGGGATATGCCAGGATTTCTATGAGTTTGGATACAAGTAGGTTTGTGCATGGCATTTGAAGTCAGGTAAATTTTTTGTTTCATAAAACAAAGAGCTGAAGTATGAACTGTATATTTTCGACCATGTTGGGGGACACTTCCCTTGTTCCCTGCCATCATGCCGCTCTGGTCTGGAAATAGTATAACCCTATGCAAATGCCTACAGATCATCTGCATCCAAGAGGTAAGGAAGATATTGAAAATTCAGGTTCTGAGGAGAGGATTTCAATTTTGGGGAAAGAGTATTTGGAGAGAAGCACACATGTTTGTTCCACATTAGGGTTATGCAGAAAGTTGAAGACTGTTAGTATTTGTCTGGTGAGTCATAAAAATCAGATAGAGAACAAAATTGGGATGGAGAATAGGGAAGGGGCATTGGTGGTGGTTGTGGTGAAACTAAGGAGTGTGAGGTCAATCTCTGAGGTTTTAGTCTGAGCTTTATTGATGAAAGTTGGCGAACAAAATAAACCTCATTACTCTATGTTATGCTGTATCACATTGAAATTCTTTTTCACGTGTTCTATGTGTCTTACAGAATATCTGAGTGGACTGAAGAGATGACTTGAGGTAAGAGCATTGGGCTAGTGGTCAGAAGTCACTAACTAAATCACAAAGGTAGTAGAAAGGTTTCAGATATCATCCATTCTCATAAATTGAAAGGATTAATACAAATATTGGTGGGTATAGTTGGGTCCCATCCATTTGTGGCTGCACTATCAGGTCCTAGATCTAAAAGTACTATTATATGAGATTTCTAGAGTTATTGGTCACCAGTTTCATAGAGTCTAAAATGAGAGGGAACATATCCCTGTTAAACCTTCAAACTAAAAAAAAAATTTAGGGACTATTGTAATCCTCTATATTGCCTATTGTTTGAAATAAGTGAGCCAATGGTCATTTTGTAGTACTTTTTTTTAACCATGGTTTTATTTGTTAGGTAGGTTTTCATAAAAGATAAAAAAAGAAGGAAATATCACATAGGGAGAGTACTGAGAGAGAAGTACAGTGAGTGTATACACAGCACACAGAGAGAAACTCATAAACACATATACCCAGGAGGTATTAACATTCCAATAGGATTCTTGTTACTGTTAGCTATAAGAAAAGCAGTGGAGAAAAAGTGCATCAGGAACTACTCAGTGTGTTAGGGAATAAGTATTTATTTAGCACATCCTATGTGTCAAGCACAAGTCTAAGTGCTTTAAAAAAACAACAATAAATATTTCATTTTATCATCACAACTCTATGAGGTAGATGCTATTATTATTAGCAATTTAAAATTAAGAAAACTGAGGCAAACATTGATTAAATTACTTACAGCTAGATAGTATCTGAGTGCAGATTTGAATTCAGGTCTTCCTGACTCTAGATTCAGCACTCTGTTTGCTGTGGCACCAGCTGCTTCCATGTGTTATTGCTCAGTCATTTTAAAAAGCTAAACTATTATTGTATACAATACAGAAACAAATAATTAAGAGAGACATGTGATGATCACTGAGGTAGAACAAGTAGCATAAGCTGAAGTGAAAATATTAACATAAAGACCTAAGAGAGAAAGTTGTAACTTGGAAAAATTTTTAAAAAGGGACATGTAGAAATGAAAATGCTTCACTGGAAAGTTCTTGATTTAACAAAGTCCTTGCCAGATTATTAGAAAGAGGTAGGATTCAAGCCCAGATCTCTTAACTCCAGATCCAGAGATCTTTCCCCCAAATCTGATGACGAGGTTGTCAATTTTGAAGATGGCAAAAAGTGACAAAGAGATAGATTGCTGAAAGATCTCAAAAAGCTATCATAATAGGCTATCTAATTTAAAATGTACCTTCATTAGGATGAAGATAAAATCTTGTGTTTGAGGTAAACAATTGTCACAGAAAGGGAGAATTGTGGCTAGATAATTCCTGCAAAAAAAGTCCTGTGGGATTTAGAAGACAGTGAACTCCATATAAGCCGCTAGTTGTACATTGTGAGCAAAATACTAATAGGATCTTAGTTTACATTAACAAAGGGTATCCTGAATGATGGTGGTGGTAGACCTGCTATCCTTGTCTCTATTCAGATCACATTTGGGTGTTCAAAATAGAGCTAAGCACAAGTGGACTGGTATATGATAAGAGGTAATACACTCAATTGTCCTGGAGTTTTTAAAAGAAAAGGGGGAATATCCATTTGTGGGTCCTATGTAGAATTTTCCTATATCTTTATAGGTTGGTCTTGATGGATTTATATGCCTTTCAAACTTGAGCTTCTGTGATTCTGTAACATCCTCATTGAATATAGATTGCATAAACTCCTGACAGTATGGTCAAGTCTGAAGCAAGATGTGTTTTAGGGCATAAGATCACATGGAGGATTGAAGGGGGCTAGATCACCCATTGAAGTTAATATACCAGGCAATGAATTAGAGATAGCAAATCTGGAGTTGGTCAGCCCAAGTATTCTGTGAGAGTTACATATCTTAAAGCTCTTTTAAGGAGAGTAACAGAGTCCTCTACATTGCCTGATTATATGGAACCTTATTTGCAACTTTATCTATGCACATCAAATTTGGCAAAAAGTCAGGATCAATGTTCAGAACTTAAAAAACATTGAAGAAAATTTTTATCTAATCAGTCATTTAGCATATGCATAGTTTTGTTTAAACTTGCATGTTTCATTGATCCCTTCCTCTTATTTCTTCTAACTTCTTTTTCAGCCTGTTTCTTTTTTCTCCATCTTTATCTCCACCTAATTTCCCTTACACTAAATTCCTCCTTCCACTTCTTTTTCTCCTTATCAATTAAATTATTATTTACTTTGTCCAAGAACAGCTATGGAAAATACAAATATTTGTACATAGCAATATAAAGTATTTTAAGAGGGAGAGTTTTCTTATAAGTGGTGGAATAAAGCAAGGTTTCAAGTAAGAGGTGGCATCTGGCCTGTGTTAGGAGGAAAGATAAAGATAATATGAGACTGAGGAAAAGTGGGAGTGCATTTCAGATGTCAGTTATCATTAAGTCAAAGGCATGTAGGGAAGAGATGTCATGATGTCATGATGGTGAGCAACTAATGGGGTAGTGTGACTGGAACAAAAAGTGTTACAAAATAAAACTGGAAAGGTAGGTGAAAACCTTATCTTAGAAACTTTAAATTTCAATTTAGCCTAAAATCATTGTTTATACTAAGGTCATTAAATGTTATCTTTTTTTAAATTTTATTTTTAATTTATGAAATAAACAAATATTTTCATAGCAGTAGAATTTTTAAAAAAGATGATTGTGCATGAAATTGTAAATCTATTATGTAAAACTTACTATTCCTTTTAGTTATATAATAAAGTTATCATAAAACTTTCTTCCTTGCTTTTTCCCCCTCCTCTCTACCCAAGAGATGGCTACTATTAGACACAAATATATTTGTATGTAAATAAATATATATATAAATGCAAAATCATTCTATACATACATTTATTTACCAGTTCTTTCTCTGGATGCAAATAGCATCTTCCTTCATAGGTCCTTTGTGATTAATTTGGATTTCTGTACTGGTTAAAATGACTTATTCACTCAGAGTTGTCCTTAAAACAATCTTGTTGTTACTGAATACAACATTCTCTTGGTCCTGCTCATTTTGTTCTTCATTACTTTATGCAAGTCTATCCATGCTTTTCTAAGATCATTGAGCTCATTCTTTCTTATAGTACAGTAGCATTCCATCATGATCATATACCACAACTTGTTCGATCATTCCCTAATTAATGGGCATCTTTGCAATTTCCAGTTCTTTGCCACTACAAAGAGAGCTGCTACAAATATTTTAGAACATATAGGTTCTTCTTCTCTTTCCCTAATCATCTTTGCAAATAGATCTAGTAGTGATATTACTGGGTCAAAGGATATAACCAGTTTAATAACATTTCCAATGACTCTGAATAATGGTTGGATCAGTTCACAGTTCCACAGTGAATTAGTGTCCCAATTTTTCCACATCCCCTCCAACATTTGTCACTTTCTCCTTTAGTCATTTCAGCCAGTCTGATAGGTATAAAATGATATCTGAAGGTTATTTTAACTTGCATGTGTCTAATTAATAATGATTTGAATATTAGAAAGCCAGCAGCATGGTTAGAGATACATTTTGCCTATATTAACTTAGCAGTTGTGTGGAATGTGGATTAGTGGGGGAAATTAGGAAACTCTTTCAACAGTATCACTGACAGGTAATTCAGTCTTGAATTAATTGAGGGGTTGTAAACCTGGAAAGAAGATGACCAATGCAAGAGATTTTGTTGAGGTAGAATGACAAGATTTGATAATTGATTGAGCATAGAGGTTGAGGGAGAGAATATCAAGGCTTCCTCCAAAGTTCCTATTTGGGAACCTGAAAGGATGGTGGTGTCATCAACACAAATAGGAAATCATGTAGGAAGAATGAATTTGGGAAAATTATGAGTTCTGTTTCATTCATGTTGAGTTTGAGAGGACTATGAGAAACACAAGTAGTGATGTCAAACAACTGCTAATATAGTATTAGGGTTTTGGGGAGAGGCCTCATTTATTTACAAGCTGGTTTTAAATATCATTGGTGTGTTGGAGTCAGAACTACTGGACCTTTCAAACATGCTTCATCATATATTCTTACTATTTTGAAGCCCTTTTTCTTATGTTTTTTTTTTTAAAAATGTTAACTGT
Source organism: Vombatus ursinus (assembly GCF_900497805.2). Classification (NCBI taxonomy): domain Eukaryota; kingdom Metazoa; phylum Chordata; class Mammalia; order Diprotodontia; family Vombatidae; genus Vombatus; species Vombatus ursinus. The sequence continues at coordinate 469,805 of NW_020954658.1, forward strand.
ATTTTGTTGACTTGCTTTATAAAAAGGAAGGTTGATACAATTGAGGAAATTGTCGAGTTTAGCAGCACCATGAAGCTACACACTCACTAGGATCTTAATAAATATGTGCTGAGTGAAAAGATTACAGTGAAAGATGGATAATGAGTTATTTCACTATTTTTGTTGAGGGCAACATCATCCTTTCAGGCATCTAGGTTTGCAGTTTTGCAGATATCTTTGATACTTCCCTCTCATTCAATTCTAATATTCCCTTAATTTCCATATCTTGATAATCCTACTTTCAAAAAGTCTCTCACTGCTGGCATCTTCTCTCCATTCACAGAATCCCTGACTTTCATTAGAATATAAGCTCCTTAGGAATAGAGATTTTTCAGTGATTATATTTATGTACAGTTCCTAGAACATAGCAAAAATTTACTAAGTTCTTATTGATGGCTAGGAAAAAATATAACATTCACATAGCACTTTAATGTTTCCAAAGCATATGTAATACATTATCTCATTTGCCCAATTAGAATCCCAAAAAACACACTTCCCCTAACCAGCACAATCCTATTTAATTGTTGTTTCATAGCCCATCTCCAATAAAAATAACAGAGTGAGCAATGATAGGCCCTGAAGTAAATGAGCAAAAATATTGAACAGTGTCAAGGAAACATGGCTAAGGAATTTGTTGAACTAGATAAGAAAAATTGGGTTTGTTAGCTGTGAGGTTGTTTTTCATAGGGTTAATTAGAAAATTCAAGATTTTGGGACCCACTGACATACATGTATTATTTACTAAACTCCCCAGGAGCCATGTAAAAATAAAAAAGAACTGATTAGGCTTTGTAACCTAATGAACAAATACATTGAAATGGAATTCATATTATTTATATATACACATATGTGTGTGTATATATATATATATATTTCAGTAGAAATTCATCTTCTCTCCCTCCTACCCCAACTCTCCCTGCCCTTCAAATGAGAATGAAAGAAAAAAAAGTCCTCCATTACAAGCATGAATAGTCAAGCAAAACAATTTTCACATTGGCCATGTGCAGAACAACATGTCTCATTCTTTGTTCTGAGTCCTTCACCTTTTTATCAGGGAGTAGGGAGCACCTTTCATCATTAATCCTCTGGAATCATTGTTCACCATTATACTGATTAGAGTTTATAATTCTTTCAGGGTTGTTTGTCTCTGCCATTTGTTGTCATTGTATAAATTATTCTCCTGTTTCTGTTCAATTTCTTCTGTATTGTTCATATATGATTCCCAGTTTTCTCTGAAATAATTCCCTTTATAATTTCCTATAGCACAATATTATTCCATCTCATTTATATGTCATAATTTCTTCAGCCATTCCCAAACGTAGGGCACCCCATCAGATCACCATTATTTGCCCTCAAAAAGAACTATAAATATTTTTATACACCTTTCATTTGAGTTTGTTTTGCTTAGGACTAACTCTTCCTTTATTCTACTCTTCTTACCCCTTCTCCCTCTTCCATTTCTCTCCTATTTCCTTTTTGCAGGAAATATCTTTCTTTAACCAGCTGTGTACATTCATGTATTCCTTTCTAATTGACCAGCTTAGACGAGTGAATTTCCACTGTTAGTCACTCCCCTCTACTGCAACCCCCTCCTCTTTGTTTGTATAGTTGTTTAATTGTGCACTCAGATTATTTGAGATAACTTTCCCTAATATTCCTTTCTATTCTCTCCCCCAGTGTATTTCTTTTCTTCTCTGTTTCCATTCTTCCCTTAAGGTCATTGAGAAAATGGAATAACTCCCACACCTTTTCTAATTAGAGTCTCTCTGCGACTCTTAAGGATGATAGAATTCAGAGGGGCTTATGTCATAAACTTCAAGTAAGCAGTTCATGTTTGTTTAGTCTTTTGTCATTGTTCCTTTTTGTTTAATTTTGTTTTTCTCAACTCTTGTGTTTAAACTTCACAAAGTCTACATAGATCTTGCCTCTTTATGAGAAACATTTAAAAATCTCTGTTTCTTTAATGGTTCATTCATCTTTGTTAGAATTATACTCAATTTTCCTTAGTAAGTCAGTCTTGACTATATGCTTACATATGTTGCCTTCTGGAATATTGTATTTTAAGCTCTCCATTCCTATATGATAGCTGCTAAATAGTATGTGATCTTGATTGTGGCTCCTTGGTACTTGCATTATTTTTTTTTTCTGGAAACTTGAAGTATTTTTCCTTTGACCTGAAACTCTAGATTTTGACTATAATGTTCGTGGGGGGTTGTGGTTTCTTTCTGGAGGTGACCAGTGGATTCTTTCTAATTCCACTTTTCTCTCTGGTTCTAAGAGACCTGGACATTGAAGATTTATGGAAGTGTGATGTTTAGGCTCTTTTTTTTCAGTTGTGAGACTCAATTGTCTAATTATTCAAATTTTTTCTCCTCCATCTTTTTCTGGGTCAGTTCTTATTGCTATGAGATAACATATTTTCTATTAATTTTTTTAGTCTTTTGATTTTGATTTCTTTTTCACAGAATCATTGGCTTCTATTTGGTCTACTATAGTTTTCAGTGAGTTTTTTTTTTTGTTGTTGTTTGGACAAGGTTTATAACTCTTGTCCCAAGTTGTTAATTTACTTAAAATTCTTTCTTCTGTAGCTTTCATTTTAGGTACTTTTTTCTTTGGCTTTCTCATTTCATCAATACAAATATTTTTAACTCTATCAAAAATTCTTGCTTCATCACTTCCAGGAATTCTAGTTGAAGGTGTACCTAAGCTTTCTCTCTCTCTCTCTCTCTCTCTCTCTCTCTCTCTCTCTCTCTCTCTCTCTCTCTCCCTCTCTCTCTCTCTCTCTCTCTCTGTCTCTCAGTATGTATGTGTGTTTGAGGCTTCTTTTCTGCATTTATGTCTTGAGCGTCTCTATTACTAAAATAGCTTTTTGTGGTGGGATTTTCTTTTCTTACTCTTCTATCCTGCTTCCTAAATTCAGACTCGATATTTGGGCTAGGCTCTGTGAACTTTTGGAAGGAAGGTCTGGGTTGGTCCTATTGCTGTTTTTTAGGGGATACTGATCATTATTTCAAGATCTCAGGATTTCCAATGTGGTCTAAACCAGAATAAAGTCTGATTGGTGCCTCCTTAGTTTGAGCTCTGCAAGTTCCTGCCCTGGGTTTGGGTCTGACAGTAGCTTCCTTCTGGATTCAGCCCCCATCAGCTATCGGGAAAAATCCATTGGTTCAGAATAATGGTATTGTAGGTTATTCTTTTTTCTGGTATTCTCATCTTGGTTATTACTCAGCAGGCTGGGCTTATTGCTAAAACTGAAACTGCGCTGTGATGCAGGAATCTGTACCACACTGTTGTTACTTGCTTTTGAACTTATTTCTCTCTTAGCAATTACATCACCCAGAGCTCCTTACTAAGGAACTAACTCCACCCCTAGGTGCAAGTTTCCTCTTCATTTTCCCCTAGATCTGGGACCTGGAACTGAGCAATGGGCTACAAAGCTACCAGCTGGCATCTGTTACTTTTGTAATACCCTGAATTGAGTCTGTGGGGTCATGAATATGGGTCAAGCACAAGACTCTCCTGGTTAACATAGCTATTGTCCACATACCTCTGTCTCTCTCTGGCAACATTAGCAAAAAAATTTACTGTGACTTTTTCTTGGATTTATCACATCAGGATTCAATTAGTGCCTTTTCTAGATCTGTTTGAATGAGTTTTGGGGAAGAGCTCACTTTATTATTTTTTACAACTATTCCATCATCTTGGTTCTACCTCTGCAACTTCATATACTGTATGGAATATTAGAATTTTAATATAAAACACTTGTAACTTGTAACAACTGTTCTGATTTCTTCCTCATTTTCTTCCTTCCAGGTGCCATCATAGTCAGTCTGATGAATGAATTGAATTACTCAGTGGTGTCAGAGTTTGTGTTCATGGGAATCTTTAGTTCTTGGACCATGCAGCATCTACTTCTGGTTTTCTCCTTCATCTTCTATGTTGCCATTGTGTTGGGAAACCTCCTCATTATACTCACAGTGACTTCTGACCCTCAACTACAGTCTCCTATGTATTTCCTATTGGCTAATCTCTCCTTTATTGACATGTGTCTCTCCACTGTTGTAGTTCCAAAGATGATCTTTGACCTTTTCTATGAGCACAAAACCATATCATTCCAAGGATGTATCACCCAGATATTCTTCATTCATTTAATGGGAGGAACTGAGATGGTGCTACTCATTTCCATGGCCTTTGACAGATATATTGCCATATGTAAGCCTCTCCACTATCTGACTATTATGAACCCTAGAACATGCTTTTTTCTCCAGATGTCTGCTTGGGCCATTGGTCTAATACACTCACTGACCCAGTTGGCTTTTGTGGTAAATCTGCCTTTTTGTGGCCCTACCAAAGTTGACAGTTTTTACTGTGACCTTCCTCGGTTCATCAAATTGGCTTGCATAGACACTTATAAGTTGGAGTTCATTGTCACTGCTAATAGTGGCTTCATCTCCATTGGCACTGTATTTCTCTTATCCATCTCCTACATTTACGTTTTGGTCACTGTTCAAAAGCACTCTTCTAGTGGATTGTCCAAGGCTCTCTCTACTCTGTCAGCTCACATCAGTGTGGTGGTCCTCTTCTTTGGCCCATGCATCTTTGTCTATGTTTGGCCATTCCCTACGATGCCAGTGGATAAATTTCTGGCTATTCTTGATTTTATTATTACCCCTGTCTTAAATCCATCCATCTATGCATTCAGGAACAAAGACATGCGGGTGGCAGTCAAGAGACTGAGCAACCAGTTGATGAATTTTAAGAAAATTTCTCAAGATTCTAATTAATATGTGAAGAATATGATTCAATTTCACCCTGGTTACTATAAAACATGTGTCCATCAACTTTAGTGCATTAATCCTGGAGCTATGTTCAAAACATGCTCTATTCCAATGTTCCTCAAGCTGATTCCAAGAGTACCTCACTGTGCCAAAACATGTTGTTGACACTTTTACATTGGCTCAAATAAATATCTTGTGCATTTTCCTTCCTTGTGTTAAAAAAAATTATTGTGGCAAAACTTTATAATTTTTATTATGATTTTTTTTTGCTTTTTTAATGTACAGTGTCCAAAAAGTCTTATTGAGTGTCTGAGGCCGGATCTGAACTCAGGTTCATCCTGACTCCAGGGCCAGTGCTGTAACCACTGCAACACCTAGCTGCACCCAGTCTTATTAAGTTTTAAGCAAAACTTATAACTGCGCTCAGACTTTTGGGATAACTTATTAAAATCATTGTTGGAAAATATACTTTAATGAAGAGAGATATTAAGACAGAGATTTTATTTGACTTATAGGTTGTTCTGCAAGTTCAGGGATTATTTAACTTTATTTGCAGACTGCACAGAGGTACTGGTTCTATCTTTTAGAGTAGGATTATTTTGTCAATCACAAAATGTTATTCTCTCTTGAAAGATCTATAGACAAGACACATGGATCTTTTTCTTCAGTACATTTAATTATCATGTAATGGAGATATTTCATTATACCCTAACAAGGGATGGTATACTTGAATGTTCCTGGCTTTTCATCCTTAGCTGTTCTTTAAAATCCCTTCCAACTTTGCAAGAGTATGATTTCATAAGAAATCCATTCTTTCTCTAAACTGGATGACTTTTCCCAATTAATTTCACCACATGACAAAAGACTAGAATCAAACACAAAATGAAAAATTGTCTCTTTTTTAAATCTATGACAATGAGATTCAAGCTATACTAAGGAGAAATAAACTGTCCTTCCCATCATCCACTCACCTTACTGTGTTCTGTGAATTTCAATACAGACTTTTGCTTTGCAAAATGGAATTTTTGTGAAATGTTACAAATTTCTTTGGTGTTTCCCTTCACTCTGTCATAAAGCAGCAAGGATCACTTGCATGATACATAGAGTCTGATCAAGGATATGTTACCAGCTTCCTAAATGACCAATTCTGGATTAACCATTTACATGGCAGGGAAGTTCATTACTTCAAAAGACAGCACCTGCTATTATTGGACAGCTCTAAATATTAGAAAATATGCGAACATTTAAACCATTTTGATTGCATTACATGCATAAAATTATATAAATACATAAATGTGTTATAATGGGTAGAAAAAAGTGAACTCCAAAAAACCGCCCCAAATTAAGGTGTGTTATCATATAAGGTAGTGTGCTTTCCATCACTGAAAATTTATAGTTTTGAAGACTGAGTGTAGTGCCATGTCCTGGATCCAGCTTGATGTACCGTGTCACCCATCTATGTTCAGCTAAAATCTGCCCCTGTCTCCAGTCACTTGTAAATGTTGATTACAGTTTTGCCTTCTGGAGCAACATAGTATAAGCCAAACATCTTTTCCCCATGATAGCCCTTTAGACAACTATCATTTCATGTAATCTCATGTCTTTTTTCCTGGTTAGCTATTCCTAGTTTTTTGACCATTCTTCATTTGAAATGATTTGCAAACCCCTCACCTAATAATGGTTCCCATTCATATAGCTATTTAAGGTGAGAAAAATGTTTTATGCATATTATCTCATTTGATCCTCACAACTGCCTGATAATTTAGGCTTACTATTTGCCTAATTTTTTCAATGAGGTAACTGAGGTTCAAATAAATTAGTGACTTGTTTCAAATCATATCTGAGTCTCTGGGGCAGTATTTGAACTCTAGTCTTTCTAATTCCAAGCCTAAACCTTTAGCCTTCATACCATACTACCTATTCGTCCTTCTAAGAAAGTACTCTCGTTTATAAATGTCCTTCTTAAAACATCATGTTAATAATGTACACAGTACTTGAGGTGTAGTCAGACTAAGAGAAATTTAGTATTATTTAATGCGTTTCTTCTCTTGCCAACTAGACTGCTAATGCACCCAAATACCTCATTACCTTTTTGACAATTATGTCAAACTACTGACATATTGATGTGTAGTTAACAAAAATTCAAAAATTATTTTCACATATGCTATTATTAAGACCCTCAATCTCTATCTGTTCAGTTCCTAACCCCCTCACTCCCAATTCCTAAGTATAAGACTTCTTGTTTGTACATTTATCTTTAGTAAATTTCATGTTGTTAATTTTGTAAATTTTTCTAATTTTTTTTTCAGATCCTTATAATTCCTGATTCTCTAATTCAGGAGAAATTTTTCCCGAAGTATATATCATCTACTTAGTGGATAAGCATACTTCCCTATTTTTATAGAAATCATGTATAAAAATGTTAAATAAAACAGGACCAGAGACTGTCAAGCATTGTAGTTCAGTCAATTTAACATCTAATTAACTGGATTTATATTTGGCCCATATTTCAACCTCCTCTTTACAAAGATGTTATGTAAGATTCCCCCCACCCAAGACTGCCCATCTTCCCAATTTTGCCGATGTTGGTGACCCGTTAGATTTAATAATGTGGAAATTCTAATTTCTCTATATAGTTTGCTGATGACTTTTAATTTCCTGGTATAAGAGCATAGGATTTGGCGTCAGAAGACCCATGTTCAACGTTTGCCTCTGCTTCTTATTACCTGTGTGACATTGGGCAAGTTAACATCTTCAGACTTACTCACCTGTAATGTGAGAGGGTTACATTAGATGACTTCAGAGATAACTTCTCACTTTACATTCATGATCTCTTCATATTAGCTTCACGTATACTTTTCTGTACATATTACACTTTACCTATAGAATTTAAGCTCCCTGACAATGGGAACTTTTCCCTTAGATCTATGTCCCCACTCTCTTGTATAGGAGACATTTAATAAATTTCTATTGAATTGAATCGTTGTTCTGCTTGGTCTGTCTACTGAATACAATCTGTCTTTTAATCAGCAGACAGTCAGATTTGGTTAAGATACAATGTTGTTTGGTGTCAACTGAGTTTGTTTAAGGGCTGATAAGTATAAATGAAATTGTGCATGAGGCTATCAGAGGTTTGAGAATATAGACCGAGGGGGAATGACTTAGAAACCTTTTTTGAGAGTTTAATTTTATTCCACTTCTTATGAGTGCATAACTACTAGAAAGGCAGTGTACTACAGTGGATAGAGTGCAGAACTTGGAGCCAGAAAGACTTGAGTTTGAATCCTCCATTGGACACTATGATTGTGACAACTTGAACAGCTAGGATTCTGAGCAAATCACTGTTTCAATTAGCCTCAGTTTCCTTCCTTGGAAAATGTAGACAGTACCTACCTTACATAATTATTGTGAGAATCAAATGAAATAATACAGGTGTTCCAAAAGTCTTAGTGCAGTGTTAAGCTTACACATGTTAAATCACTCACTTAAGTCATCAGGGACTAAGGGATCCCACCTTAATGGGGTTCTGGTGAAATATTAAAGCTGGCCACATATTTAACACCTCTATTCTGCAGTATTGGCTCATGATGAATGTGATGAATAGAGGGAACATAGAAAAATCAATATGAAATGATATACAATGAAATAAGCAGAAACAAAAAAAAATCTATACATAGTAGTTACAATAATATAAATGAAAAGAACTCCCAAAAAACAAAAAATTCACAAGTAAATGTGACAAAATTAAAAAGGTCTAGCAAGATTTAATTGAGGAGAGATGAGAGGATACCACAAATGAACCCCTTGAGGAGGGAGGTCCACAGGTGTTACACATTGTACATGTTTTTGGGTTTGTTCAATGTATTGATCAGTCCTGCTGATATTTTTTTTTTCCTTTCTAAAAAACACTCATATATGGCATGGGTCTCTGGAAGGGGGCAGTGGAGGGATACATGGGATAACTATGATCACGTGAAAAACAGGAGAAATCAATAAAAAGTTATTTTTAAAAAAGTTGCGAATACTCTTAGTTACACAGAGCAACTTTATCCTTCAATTACTTATAATTGAACATGTACCACTATTCTCTCAATTGCTCTCTAGAATAGTTGTAATATTTTTGACTTCTTAATGGGGGTGTTCCTCAAGTATCTGTCTTTAGCTTCTTCATATTTTTATTCTAAAATCTATAATTTGGCAACTCATTTAGTCTCAGAATTTAAACTGCCATCTTTCTGGACATGGGTTCTATACATATGCCTCCAAGCACTCATTTCTCTTCTGAACTGCATATATGCATCTACAGCTCCCTGGCAGTGCATCTCTACTTTTATATTCCGTTAACATTTCAGAAGTCTACATTTCCAAAACCAAATTCATTATCTTTCTTCAAAAACTTATTCTTATCTTCTGCTTTTATTTCTTTTATGCTGCTATGATTTACTCTATCTCCAGTGTTTTCCTTCTGTTTTTACTTTTTTTTCTGTTGATTTATATGTTTATATTTAAGGTCTTTGAGTTTTCTTTGGTAATTTCAGGGGTAATACCCCCTGACCTTATTTTTTTTTAACCTTTCACTTTTTTGACTCCCTGCCTTCTGATTGTAGTTTCCTTGAGAGATAGATCTGAAAGAATCTCAGTCTCATTCCAGACTGGAGCAGTCATTGCTCATAAGCCTAAATCTCTGAGCCAAATGACTTTTGGGTGGTCAGAACTGTTTCTAGCTAGGTTCTTCCTCTTTCTCTCAGATTAAATGGATTTCAGCATAGCACCTTCTACCTCCTCCTCCACCCCAGCCCTCACTGTCCTGTCCTGTTTCCTCTATTTCTTAGTTTTTTGGCCTTGGCCTTTTAGAACTTTTCTGTGCTGATGCTCCAGGGCTGTTCACCCCAGAACTGACTGATGGTGTTAAAGGATCAAATCTATTGACTCCTCTTTCTCTCCTGGTGCTACATGGTTGTCTGCTTCAGCAGTAACAATTTAGAGTTTTCAGGGCTGGTGGAAGGAGGTTATGGCTTCCGACAGGATTTTACTCATGATGGGCTATGATTGGCTGAATATTTGTCTTAGCCTGGGGGTAAGGTCTCCATGACGCTGGAAAAGGAGAAGGGGAATGAGACATGAGTCTCATGTAGTAGATTTTTAGACATGAGTAGATTTTTATAAATGATATTTTCATTTTGTTAAATATTTCCCAATAACATGTAAAGATTTTTAACGATCCTTTAAAATTTTTTTGAGTTCCAAATTTTTTCCTTCCCTCCCAGCCCTGTCCCTTCCTTGAGAAGACAAGGACTTAGATTTTGATGATACATGTGAGGTCATACCAAACATATGTCCATATTAGCCATATTAAAAAAGGACTCCCCAGACCCCCCAAAAAACTCTAAGAAAAATAAAGTTAAAAAATAGGTTTCAATCTACATAGTTCATCAGTTCTCTCTCTGGAGGTGGATAGCATTTGAATCCTGTGTCCTTTTGAACAGTCTTGGATCATTGCCTTGATCAGGGTAGCTAAGCCTTTAATGGTTGATCATCCTTTTTACCACATACAATGTTCTCCTAGCTCCATGCACTCCACTTTGCATTAGTTCATGTAAGTCTTCCAAGGTTTCTCTGAAGTCGTCCTGCTCATTATTTCTTATAGCACAATAATATTCCATCACAATAACATACTGCAATTAGTTCAGCTATCCACCAATTGATGGGCATCATCTTGATTTCTAGTTCTTAGCCACTGCAAAAAGAGCCGCTGTAAAAATTTTGGTACAAATAGGTCCTTTTCTGTGTTCTTTGGTCTCTTTGGTCTACTACAAACCTGGTATTGATATTGCAGGGGAAAAGGGCATACAGAGTTTTATAACTCTTTGGGTATAATTCCAGATTGTTCTCCATAATGGTTGGACTACCTCATAACTCCACCAAAAATGCACAGTATCCCAATTTTGCCACATTTTCTTCAGCTTTTGTCATTTTCCTTTTCTGTTGTGTTAGCCAAATTGATAGGTATGGAGTGGTATTTCAGAGTTGATTTAGTTTGCATTTCTTTAATCAGTAGTGCTTTAGAGCAATTTTTCATGGGACTGATAGCTTTAGTTTCTTGTGAAAATTACCATTCATTATCCTTTGACTATCAACTAGGGGAATAGCTTTTGTCTTTACAAATTTGATTCAGTTACATATATTTTTGAGAAACGAAGCCTTTATCAGAAAAACTTGTTGCAAATTCACCCCATTCCTCAGTTTCTTGTTTTCCTTCTAATTTTGGTTTCATTAGTTTTGTTTGTGAAACTACGTTTTAATTTAATATAATCAAAGTTATCTATGGTACATCCAATAGTTCCTTCTATCTCTTCTTTGGCAATAAGTTCCTCCCTTATCCATATATTTAACATGTACATTTTTTCATGTGCCCTAATTTACTTACAGTATTACTCTCTATGTCTAAATAATTTATCTACTTTGACCTTATGTTAGTATATGGTATGAGATATTGGTCTATACCTAGTTTCTGCCAAACTTCCTTCAAGTCTTCCCAGCAATTTTTGTCAAATAGTGAGCTCTTGCCTCAAAAGCTTGAATCTTTGTGTTTATCAAATGTTAGATTACAATAGTCATTTACTACTGTGTTTTGTGTGCTCAATTTTTTCCACTAGTCCACCATTCTATTTCTTAGTCATTGCCAGATTATTTTGATGATTACAACTTGTAATATAGTTTGAAAATTGGAACTGCTAGGCCACCTTCCTTAACATATTTTTTTTCATTGATTTCTTTAATGATCTTGACCTTTTTATTCTTCTACATAAATTTTCTTCATATTTTTTCCAGCTCTATAAAATAATTTTTTGGTAGTTTGATTTTATGGCACTAAATGAGTAAATTAACAGGTAGAATTGCCATTTTTAGTATATTGGATCAGCAATTAATATTTCTTCAATTGTTTAGATCTGTCTTTGTGTGAAAAGCATTTTGCGATTGTGTTCATATAGGGGTTGTCTAGTCAGGTAGAATCCCAAATATTTTATATTGTCTGCAGTTTTTTTAAATGAAATTTCTCTTTCCTTCTCCTTGTACTGGGTTTTGTTGGTAATATATAGAAATTCTGATGATTTGTGTTGATTTATTTTATATCCTTCAACTTTGTTGAAGTTATTAATTGTTTCAACTACATTTTTTTAGTTATTTCTCTGTGGTTCTCTAAGTATACCATCATATCACATGCAAAGAATGATAACTTTATTTTCTCATTGACTACTTTTATTGCTTTAATTCCTTTTATTTGTCTTATTGCTATAGCCAGCATTTCTAGTACAATATTGAATAATAACGGTGATAACTACCATCCTTATTTCACTTCTGATCTTATTGGGAAGGCTTCAAGTTTATTTCTGTTACAGATAATGCATGTTCTTGGTTTTACATAGATATTAGTTATCATTATAAGAGAAATTTCATTGATTCCTATGCTTTCCAGTGTTTTTAATAGAAATGGATGCTTTATTTTGTCAAGGGTTTTTCTGCATCTGTTGGGATAACCATATGATTTTCATTGTTATTATTATTGATATGGTCAATTATGCTGATAGTTTTCCTGATATTGAACCATTCCTGCATTAGTGATATAAATCCCACCAGGTCATCTTTGGCATATATTGTCATAATGTTCTTGATAGTGTTTCATTTATTGTTTTTGCATCACTACTCATTAGAGAAATTTGACTATAGTTTTCTTTCCCTGTTTTTGCTCTCTGTGACTTAGATATCAAACCCATATTTGTGTCCTAAAAGGAATCTGGTAGGACTCCTTCTTTACCTATTTTTTTCAAATAGTTTATATAGTATTGAGATTAATATAGCTGAGATTGAGGGAATAAATCATTGTGGAGAAGGGGCCTATTTTTCTTATCACTACCACCAAATGTGGAAAAACTCACCAACAGGCAGCAAGAACCCTTTAAGTGGTAGCACCACCAGACCACAGGTTCTATTTCCAGACCAGCCAATTGACTTCTTAATTGGATTGAATTGTTCTTGGTTTTAAATTTGAAAACAGTCCAGTGCCAGATGATGCTGTGAATTTAGGAAGACTCAATTCATCAAGAGGTCCCATAGGAACATAGTGTGTGCTTTCTCTTGATGAAGTTGCTCTGCACTTCCTCCTCCTGTGAATATATATCACACAGACAGTCATAATTTTGTATAAATCTTGGTGTCCATTTAGCATATATATATATAAAATCCCTTTACCTCTTCTATTGTCAAATCAGAATGGGGAAAAAAGAACTTGTTATTAACTAAGAAGTTTTTGGCCATAGGGAACCTACGTATATGGTAAATCATCTCCTTTATTCTCTAACCTTCTTTTCAAATTATTTAAAATTATTGCTATTTGATACTTTATACATGTACGCTGGACTTGATTTCATACTGAGTTATTCTGCTATTCTTGGCATGTTTGTTTTCCCACTTCAGCCTTGGGAATTAACCTCTCTACAGCTGTGGCTTACACTTTATTTTTTTTAAAGTTATTTTTTGGATTCACTCCTTCAGAGTCTGCAGGTATCTGGGTATGTTTTTGATTAGCACTGTTAGCTGTTAGATGTTAGCTGCTTACAGCTCTCAAGTGTTTGGTGATCCCGGTCTAGATAGAGATATGGATGGCCAAAAGAAGGTAATTTCCCTTAAAGAAAGAGTGTGATCTGCCAGAAAAGTAGAGACAAGAAGGAAAGGAAGCTAAGGGAAAAAGGAAAAGCATTTGCTAGTTACAAAGACCCAAGCAAATAATTAGTCTCTGGAAAAATAAATGGAAGAATTGGCCTTGAAGTTGTAGTGCATGAGCGAATGTAGAGGTTTGGTTCTGTTTTTCTTTTCTTTGTTTTCTCTACTTTGCGGTTTTATAAAGTGCTCATTCCTTTTGGAGGGGTGAGGATTGTTTCCTACTTTGATTATATTGTACATTTGATAGTCACAATCAGACACTAATTGGTTGGAGCCTGCCTGGGTTCTATTTTGGCAAGGGATTCTTTGCAAGGTTGTGCTGAAGCCAACTCAAACTGGCTATGCTAACTTTTTAGAGTGAGGATTTATACCTCAGAAATCAACAAATGCTACAAAATGTTTCTTGATTTATTGTTTTGTTAATTCCAAGACTTAAAAAAGTGATGGAGAAAATGATAATAATGCAAATTAAATCAAAGGTATGTCATACAGATATACATACATAATATATATGCATGTATGCATGTGTATACACATATATGTGTGTATATGTGTATATTTGTATGTATATATGCATGTATGTGTATATGTATTTGGAAAACCAGTTGTTAAATATTTACCAGCATACTCTTGGTTCTACGCTATTTAATGTTCTCTTTCCCAATTAATTAGTCAGTTACCCATTCCTCAAGGTTTTGTTTTTTTAAATAATTCTGATTCTAGGGAAATAGTGAAGTAGATAGGAAGATTTTTTTAAAATTCTTCAAAATGAGACATCTGTTTTTAATCTGTTTTTGTTTTCTCTTATGTCCCCAGCAATAGGGCTGAATGAGTGCTGGGCAAAGGACATAGATTCATAGAAGTTATGGTACTGAAGAATCAAAAGAGATCTTAGAGAATTTTTTGTCCAAGTTTTTTTTTTTTATTTTAAAGATACTAATGACTCAGCTCTATATAATGCTTCAAGGTGAGCAAAGCGCTTTTCCGTCTCCCAACAAGCCTGTGGGGTAAGTAAAGAATGTATTCTTATCAACATGGAAAATGAGGAAATTGAAGCTCTGAGACATTGAGTTACTTGCTTATGAGCCAGCTAGTAAGTGACAGAGCAGGTTTCAGACTCAGTCCTAACTCCAATTACAGCACTCCATCCATTACCTCATGCTGGCTCTGGAAACTGAGGAGATAAGGCTCATAGAGGATAAGCACTTTGTCCAAAGTCACAGTTTGTGACAAAGTGAAACTAAATGTCACACCTGCTGAATCCCTCACCCAAAGATCTTTCCAGCCATATATATATATATATATATATATATATATCATTACTTGTTAAGTGTTACATTAAAACATTTTTCAAGTTCTATTAGAAATGTAATAAATCATTACTAAGGAAAAACAAAAAGTCTTTACCTCAAGCATTTCTTGTGTTTCTTCTAATTTAAAAAAAAATTTCTTATCTTCTAACAAGCCTGAATACAGAAAGTAATATTGCAGTCATTTAGAATAATGAGGCAAAGGAAAGTTTGGATTAAGTAAAAAATCTTAGAGAATTTTAAAAAGGAAATTTAATGCTATTTCTTTCAAATACAGAAAAAGAAAATCAAGGGGAAAGGACTAATAAAATATTGTTAGGTTTTGGGAACCAGACTTTTAGGGATATTTAAAGGAATAAATAGGAATGATTTATGATATCAATATTTAGACATTGCTAGGAACCCCAAAAAGGCTTGACAACATTTTCTTTTAAATTATTTTCTCCAAATGCAAATGATTCATTATACATTCAATACAAAACATTAATAAAACCAATTAAATGTGCTTTATTTTCATCTACCTGAAAAACAATGTCAAGACAAATTATTGTTTTTAAAAATCATTTCCAGAAGCCCTTTATTGGGTTTCTTTGTTTCTGTTCAATCTTTCTCTTATGTAATTATAATGAATAGATATTCCCTTCTTTCAGTTCTCTTTTTCCTACTGTGTGTTGTTTAAGTTTTAAAAATATTGATATTCCTCTTTTTTGTCACTCTAATTGCATTGTAGAATTCCACTACATGCATGTGTTACAATTTATTAAATTAACTTGGTAATTGGCATTTAATCTTCTTATAATTTCCTTCTTTTTGTAATTAACAAATAATGCCAACACAAATAGGAAACTCTTTTTTTAAAATTAGATAAAACTGTCAGCATATTCTCAATATTGGAATTATTAATGGTAAGGAAATGGTTATTTCCTGAGTATCATCAAATTGTTTTGCAGAAAGATTCCACTAGTCAGCAATTTCATCATCAGAGACTGTTATCAATTTTTCCACAACTTCCACAGGTTTGTGTTTTGCTGCTTTTCATAATTTTTAGAATTTTGATAAATGTGGAGTGACATCCTAAAGTTGTTTTAATTTGTATCTCTTAACTTGCAAAGTTGAACAAATGTTTTTTCAAGTGGTTATTAGCAATTTATATTGCCTCTCCTGTCAAGTGTCTGTTAATATCATTTGACCTTTTAGCCATGAAAACTTGGGAGTTCTCTTTGTTTATTCTTAATAGTTATTTAAATGTAATTTTTACCTTTCTCATTTCTCATAAATGTTTTACCCAATATTTTATTTTTCTTTCATCTGATTTCATTTTTTCAAAAGGTAATGCTTTTAAACTTTATGTACGCAAGAACATCTTGTCCCTAATAATTTCTTCTACTTATTTATTAATTAAAAGGCATCTTCCTTCTATACCTGAGATAAGCATATAATTATATTTCCATCTATCTTTTTTTTTGCAATTAAGAATAATCCCTTTGAAACTCATTATGGGATATGCTGTGAAATGTGAGTCTAAATTTATTTACTATTATATTACAATGAGGTTTCTTAAATATATTTTTAAATAATGAATATTTTTTGTTTTTATTTTCCGTAGGTTTATCAAAAGATTAGTATCATTGTGAGAGTAGAGAATTGCAGAAAGAGATCAGCCTGTGAAATATTGCTGAAGTATGTGGGAATAGGCCAATATGTTCCCTGAATTCTCTAGCTAGTTTAGCAGTTATTATTTTGAATTAGAGGAACCTAATAACTGATAAAACCAGAGAACATAAATACTTGTGAAAGGATTAGCTATTTGACAAGAAGAATGAGGGAAACTTGGTAAATCATTTAGCACAAATTGAGTTTTGGCCAATGTCATATTTAATATGTCACAATGAGTCCCAAATAGCTAAGTGACTTAAGTTTAAAATATCATTTAAAAAAATGAAAAGGGATAGAGGTACCTTTCACAGTCATGGTTATGTTGAGAATTCTTAAGAGACAAAGGATATTATAAAGGTTAAAATTGAACATTATTAGTACAAGGAAATGAAGTGCTTCTGCAGAAATAAAATCCATACAGCTAGAAAAAGAAGGAAAATAATTTGGAAAAAACTTTGCATCAACTATCTCTGGTAAAGTTATCTCTAATATGTGGGAAATTAATTTAATATGTAAGCCTGAAATTCATTTTCCTATAGGCAGCTTATTAAAGGATGTGAATAATAAGGTTTTAAAATCTGTGAAAACTAAAAAAGAACTAAATGAAAAAAACACTCTAAATCACTAAGAGTAAGAGAAATGCATAGTAAAATAATGTTGAAGTTTCTTCTAACATCCAAAAAATTGGAAAAAATGACAAAAAATGGAAAGATTCAATTTTGGAGGGTCTTTAGGAACATAGGCATGCTGGTATATTGTTGAGGGTGCTGCTAATTGGTCCCAAGATTCTGGAAAACAAATTGGAATTTTGAAAAATGTGACTAAAATGTTCATATCCTTCGACTCAGAATTCCTACTGATCATCACATAGCTCAAAAAGGTAAAAAAACAGAGAAAGAAAGAAAGAAAGAAAGAAAGAAAGAAAGAAAGAAAGAAAGAAAGAAAGAAAGGAAGGAAGGAAGGAAGGAAGAAAGAAAGAAAGAAAGAAAGAAAGAAAGAAAGAAAGAAAGAAAGAAAGAAAGAAAGAAAGAAAAAAAGAAAAATTATATATTTATCTAAACTTTTACAGAAGAGATATTTTATCTTGGCAAAGAACTGAAAAAGTGAGTGTCCATTGAATGGGAAATTACTAAACATGCTGTGGTATCACTATTATGATGGAATACTATTGTACCTTAGAAAGTGGCAACTATGAGGAATTCAGAGAAAAAATGGAAAGATATATCTACTGATGCAGAGCTAGGCAATTAGAACCAGAAAAACAATATTCACAATGTCTGAAAAAATGCAATGGAGAGAAAAAACAAAGGAAGTAGGGTATTGCATTGTCACGGCATAAAAGAGATGAGAATATGTATCTCCCTCCTTTCATTGGAGGGGTAAAGTAATGGGAGGGGAATGTGGCATATACTGTCAAATGTGGTTAATATACTAATTTTAATGAACTGCTTAAAAATATTTGTTCCAAGGGAAGCCTTTCTGGATAGAAGAGATGGAGGGACATATTTGTAAATGAATTCAATGTACATACAAATAGTATTAACAAAATTTTTAAAAGATCTGTTATATTTTGAAAATGGAGACTTGAAATTCTTTTTATTATTTTTTTTATTCTCTCACACTTTTATTAAACTTTTTTATGAATTTAATTGCTAAATTTTTGGTTTGTATAAATTGAGAACTATTTAATTTTTTCACCCTTAAAAAAATCTTTCCCTGTTTTCTAGTTTAAATTATATTTTACCAGATACCATTATTATTAATCTTCTTTTATGGATGTGCCAACATATAATATATTTAAAATCAATCTCTTGGTTTTTATCTCACTAAATCTCTTTATATGTAATAGGTTTCCTGTCAATAAAATAGTGATTGGTTTTGTTTCTCAATTTACCTGCAATTTTTCAGGTCATTCACATTTATTCTTATGAGTATTGCATTCAATTTACCTTCTTGTATTTCCTTATTACTGTTTTTGATGTTGCCTTATACATGCTATTGAAAGCAGCTAAAGAGACAAGTTATATTTCTGTCTTTATAGGATTAATTCTGATATTTCTTTAAGATTTAACCCTCTTTTTATTGTACATAGGAGTCTGAAGCATTACAGAAATCAGGGCAGAATATAACAAGGTAATATGGATTTAAGGGCACCATGACAATGTGACTGTATTGGCAGTGGCTAAATATCTCTCCTTCTCAAGGTGACTTAAATTTTTTTAGCTTTCTCTTTTTGGGGGTCAGTAAGATTAACAGATAGATGGTAATTCTACATTATTCTGGGGATTTGAGCAGATTTGGCTCCCTTGCTTCTTTCTACTCTGCTCTATTAGAAAAGGAACCTCAATAGCATTTTTGTGTAAGTGTAACATTACTCTAAAACTTAATACATAGTAATTTGCTCATCAAAACTTTTTTTTTCATGGATAGTTAATATTTCACTTCAACCTATCCCTGTTACAAATTACAAATGAGCATAATATGAATCTATTAATGTTATATCATCACATGGAAAGATCGCTAGATTAGGGGTTCAGAGACTAATGTTTAAAACCTGGCTTCCCTACCTATTTGTGTGTTCTTAAGTGAATCTCTGTAGAATTAGAGATTATGATTAATAATGGGAAATGACTGAATTAAGTGATCTTTAAGGTTCTTTTCAGGCAGGCTGGGTGGTGCAGTGGATAGATTCATCTTCCTAAGTTCAAATCTGGCCTCAGCACTTTTTAGCTATGTAACCCTGGGCAAGACATTTAACTGATTGCCTCAGTTTCCTTATCAGTAAAATCAACTGGAGAAGGAATGTCGAGGCATTCCAATATCTTCACCAAGAGAAGACAGAATGGGTCACAACTGAAAATGATTAAACAACAACAAGACTCCTTTCTGTTCTAAAATGTTATAATTTCAATTCTACCTTCAAAAACCCAAAACCCTTTCTCCTATATGTTATATATAAATTGTTGTGTAATAAATATACATATATAATATGTTCCCTTAGTTGATTTTATCTGTAAGGTCCAAATCACGGGCATTTCTTTTTAACTGTGTAGCAATAGAGAAGAAAGTGGGACCCATTTGTAGAGAGGAGTCCACATATGGCAAGGGCTGTCTTTGTGTTTGGCTCCAATCAAGGCAGAATAGACATCTCCAATCTTTTCTCCCTTGCCACCATTCTCTAAGGGAGACATATTCCTGCCGAGATGGGAAGAAGGAAGTTATGATAGGAAAGGATATAATAGTATCCAAATCATAGCAAAGCAGAAATCAGAGAAGGGGAATATAGGAGATCATATGCCAGACAATACAGAGGGTAGGAGCTTGCTTATAGGGAGCAAGAGAACTTAGCTCAACTGACATAGTGTCCTGGATATCACCCAAAGGAAAACTCCCTGAAGTCTCTAGAGTAGCAAGCTGGCAACAGGGACATGATGGAGACCATTTACTCCCCTCATGTCTTCCCTCAGTCTTTTCCTTCAGCAGCCTGAAGTGGGTTTGAACTTTTCCATCTCTTGAAGCTGGAATCTAACGTGAAGCTCAAAGCAGACTGTCACTTGGAGAGTCCCCAAAGTGGGACTGGGAAAAACTAGAGCTCTCTCGCCTCTTTCCAACTCCACTCTGCCTCTCACACAGGTCAGGGCATTCATCTCTACCAAAAAGAAGAGAAGCCCATAGCCATGGGCTTTGGGACAGGAGTTACAACTTCCTAAGTCTTCCACAATTTAACAGTAGGATTTTGGTGATTTATGGGGCGAACTCTGATAGTATCTCCCAGTACTATCATAAATTCTTCTTGGATCTAATTTCTTTTTTATTATTTTAAAAATTATTTTATTTTTTATAATTATGTGTAAGAACAGTTTTTAAGATTCATATTTTTTATAAATTGAGTTTTAAATTCTCTCTTTCCCTTCCCTTCCCCCTCATTGAGAAGATAGGCAATTTAACATAGATTATATGTGTCAATCATGCAAAATACATTTCCAAATTAGTCATGTCGTGAAAGAAAACATAGGCCAAACTCCCTCCCACCACCAAAAAATAAAGTAAAAAATAGTATGTATTAATCTACCTTCAGACCCCATCAGTTATTTTTCTGAAGATGGATAGCATTTTTCATCATACTTCTTTCAGAATTGTGTTAGATCTTTCTATTGCTAAGAATAGCTGAGTCATAACCAGCTGATTATTGTACAATATTGCTGTCACTGTGTACAATGGCCTCCTGGTTCTCCTCATTTAACTTTGTATCAGTTAATGTAAGATTTTCTAGGTTTTTTTGAAAGTATCCTGCTAATCATTTCTTATAGTACAACAGTGTTCCATTATAATCAAATACTACAACTTCTTCAGCCATTTCCCAATTGATGGGCATCCTCTCAATTTCCATAAAAAGAACTTCTATAAATATTTTTATACACATAGGTCCTTTTCCTGTTTTAAAAAATCTCTTTGTATGCAAAACTACTAGTAGTATTGCTGGGCCAAAGGGTATGCACAGTACATAGCCCTTTGGGTATAGTTTCAAATTGTTCTCCAGAATTGGTGGATCAGTTCACAACTCCACCAACAGTGCATTATTGTTCCTCTCCAATACTTGTCATTTTCCTTTTCTATCATAGTAGCTAATCCGATAGGTGTGAGGTGCTACCTTAGCGTTGTTTTAATTTGCTTTTCTCTAATCAATAGTGATTTAGAACATTTTGTCTTATGACTATAAATAGCTTTGATTTCTTTATCTGAGAACTACCTGATAAATGTTGACCATTTACAGTTGGGGAATGACTTGTATTCTTATACATTTGACTCAGTTCTTTATATATTTGAGAAACAAGGCCTTTAACAGAGAAAGTTGCTAAAATATGCCCCCCCAAATAATCTGCTTTCTTTTTAATTGTGGCTCTATTGGGTTTGTTTGTGCAATAATTTTTATTTTATCTAATTGAAGTTATACATTTTATATCCTGTAATGCACTCTATATCTTGTTTGGCCATAAATGCTTCCCTTGTCCATAAATCTGACAGCTACACTATTCCATTTTGCCCTAATTTGTATGTGGCATTATCCTTTATATTTAAATCATGTATCCATTTATTGGCTCCAATTTCTTAATTAGAAGGAAGCTCTCATATCATAATCCCATCCATCTTTTTGGGTTCCAAAACTGAGTTATAGTGATACTAGTTGTTACTTCAGATTAATCAAAATGATCTCAGATTTGACCAGATTGACCACAGAAAAACATTGAAGCCAGGGCTAAAGGAAAAAGGAGAGAGATGGAAGATCTTTTTAATGTTTCAGTAAAGAAAACATTTAAATTTACATAAAGGTCAATTTAACCTGTATCATTGTAATCTAAGTAATTGGCTAAATTTGGTAGCTAGTGAAATTGAGTTATTGTGTTTTAGGCAACATGGCTAAGAGAGTAATTTTCTTGAATTGATGTGTTTGAGTCAAACCGGTCTTAAAAAAGGGAAGCTTCTTGGTGCCAGTGGAGGTGGAAGTGATTAAAAATGTGAGATATTCAGGACTGAATCAAATGTGGTTGAGTTTGATTAACTTCCTTTTACAGATTCTTTGGGACAACTGTGAAAATGCCTAGGGAGACTACAAGATCCTTTTGAAGCTAAAACTTACTCTAATCCACAAGACAGTTAATTGAATGCTCCTAATTGTCACAGTTACTGGTCTAATTATGTTTTAGAATTCCATTAAACAATATAATTCAGTTATTAATTTATCATTTATCAAGTATTATACAAGAAACCTCATGTTAGAACATTAAGACTTATTCTACTTAGGCCCAGTGGCAAAACCTAGGAGCAACAGGTAAAGATATAAAGAAACAAAACAAACATCTTTGATGTAAGGAAACATATTTAAACTGAGGATAGTCAACAGGTAGAAAAGGAATTTACCTTGCTAGAAATATTTTAAAGAAGGCTGGATGGTCATTTAGTGATGCTGTTGGGCTGATTTCTCTTTAGTTATGGGTTGGATTGTCTAGCTTCTGAAGTCCTTTCCAAATGTGAGATGCTGTGATTCTGTGATTTAGTTTATGGCTTTGAATATAATTTATGATATAACAGAAAACTTAGATTGCAATTTAGAATCATGCTATCAAAATATTCTCAGGATAACTTAGCATTTGAGGTATAACTCAGCTATGGAATCCTGTTAAAAATAGGCTAGACAAATGCCAATATTTTAGAATAAATAAGACACTTTAGATTCCCCTCGCAGGGATGGGGAATCTGCAGCCCTGAGGTCACATAAGGGTCCCTAGGTCCTCCAGTGCAGCCCTTTGAATGAATCTAAATTTCAATTGTTCTGTGAAGTCTGTATTAGTCATGCCACAATTAAGGACCTAGAAGGCCACATGTGGCCTCAAGGCTGTAGGTTCTCCACCCTGCCCTAGGGCATATCTCAACCTGTAGTTTTTCATATAATCTCTGATATCTAATTTACCTTTAATTTATGATGAGCTCTTAGAGTTATAGAATGTTTAAACAAGAAGACATAATAGAGATAATCAGATCCAATTTTCTCATTTTATAGATAGTCTTCTTGGTCATAATGCTGACGATCCCTTAGCAAGGTAGATATTAATGGACACAGGTTTTGGTTTCAGATATACAGTATTTGGGAAAATACTTTTTTGGGAACCAAAGATTTAAAATTAAGCTATCTTTTCCATTCCAATGACTGCTTGTCTCATTTTCTCTAGGAGAGTGGAGTAAACACTTGACGGAACGGATAGAGTGAATCAGTCTGTGGTATCTGAATTTGTGCTATTGGGACTTACTGATTCATGGGAGCTCCAGATCTGTCTCTTCCTATTATTTTCTGTGATTTATTTGGCTACTGTTTCAGGTAACATTCTCATTATGATCACAGTTATCACTGATTCCCATCTCCATTCCCCCATGTACTTCCTGTTAGCCAATCTATCTTTTGTGGATTTGTGGTTTTCCTCAGTCACCATCCCCAAGACAATCACAGACTTTTTTAGAGATAGCAAAACCATCTCCTTTGAAACTTGCATGTAGCAGGTTGTCTTTGTACATTTTGCTGGGGGTGGTGAGATGGTGTTGCTTGTGACTGTGGCCTATGACCACTATGTAGCCATATGCAAGCCTCTCCACTATACAATTACCATGAGCCAGCAAAGGTGCATTTGGCCTGTAGTGATCTCATGGGCTATTGGGCTGGTACACTCAATTAGCCAATTGGCTATGATTGTGGATCTGCCTTTCTGTGGCCCTAGAGAGATAGATAGCTTTTTCTGTGACCTACCACTGGTGATTGAACTTGCCTGCATGAACACTTATACCCTAGGATTATTGGTGAATGCTGATAGTGGATTCCTTGCTACAACCTGTTTCATCGTACTTTTGATTTCTTACACCTATATCCTACTCACTGTTCACCACCACTCCACAGATGGGGTATATAAAGCACTGTCCACTTGTATTGCCCACATCATGGTGGTAGTAATATTCTTTGTATCTTCTATCTTCATTTATCTTTCTCCATTCAACATTCCTTCAGTGGACAAATTTCTTGCTGTGTTTTATGCAGTATTCACACCTCTATTAAATCCTGCCATCTATACCTTGAGAAACAAAGACATGAAAGCAGCCATGAAGAGACTGAGAAGTCAATATGTGAGTTCAAGGTAAAAATCTTAGGTTTCTCTCTTCATTAGAAGCACCATCCATCAAGTAACTCATTTGACTTGGAGTCATGGATTAATACATGAATTAGACCATTGTCAACACTCAGTTTGCACCTGGAAGCTATACATATTGTTAGAACTGTGATTAATATCCTGATCATTCAGTGGAAATATGTGAAGTTTTCCTTTGAAATTTTAACATGATAGATTCAGAAGCTATTCTCTTTGAAGAGTGTTGTTTGTGTCTCTCTCTTTGTCTCTTTTTTTCTCTGTCCCTTTCTCCTACACAGATATCCTTAAGTAAAAGGCAATGTGGCATAGTGGACAGGGCACTTGGACCTGAAGTCAAGAAAGACTTGTGTTTGGCATTTGCCATCCCTGTGTTCATGGATAAGTTATTCAAGTCCTCTGGACCTCAATTTCCTAATTTATAAAATTACACTATTTACCTCTAAGGTTTGTCATGAGACTCTAAGAAGATAACATGTGTGAAGTCCTTTTGCAAATCCTAAAATACTAGATAAATGTCAGTCATAATTTGCCTTGATCTCCCAGACAGCATAAAGGGATTTATTGAAAAGACAATTGCTTCTGTGACATTTATTGTTTTTAGGTGAAATCCTAAGTTTCCTGTGAGTTTTAAAAGTTCGCTTAAAATTTATCAAAAAGATGCTTGTTCAGCTCTTTCTGTGGTGGCTAAGAATTGGAAATCAAAGAGATGCCCATCAATTGGGGAATGGCTAGACAAACTGTGCTATATGATTGTAATGGAATATTACTGTACTATGAGAAATGATTTCAAAAATGAAATGCAGGATGATTTCAGAAACACCTGGAAAGACTTACATGAACTGATACATAGTGAAGTGAACAGAACAATGGAACATTTTATACAGTAACAGCAACATTTTTTGATGAAGAACTGTGAATGACTTAGCTGAGACATGGGGAACCTGTAGCCTCGAGGCCACATGTGGCCCTCTTGGTCTTTAAGCGTGGCCCTTTGACTGAATCCTAAGGGGATTTGTTCTGTGAAGTTTGGATTCAGTGAAAGGGCTGCACTTGAGGACCTAGGGGGCCACATGTGGCCTCAAGGCCACAGATTCCCCATCCCTGATTTAGCTATTTTCAGCAATACAATGATCCAAGACAATCCCAAAGGACTAATGGTGAAGTACACTGTCTGCCTCTAGAAAAAGAATTGATATTAATTGAATACAGACAGAAGCATGCTATTTTTCACTTTCTTTTATTTCTTAAAATTTGAGTCTTCTTGTACAAAATGACTAAAATGGAAATGTTTTACATGATTACATGTGTATAACCTATACCATTGCTTAATATAAAGTAAGATTGCTTATCTTCTCAGGGAGGTGGGAGGGGAGAAAGGGAAGAAGGTACATAATTTGGAACTCAAAATTTTAAATAAAAATGTTAAAAATTTTTTTAAAATGGTTGTTAAATATAAAACAATTTGGGATGATAAGGAAAAATGTATTTGTTCTCATATGTCCTCCCATGTTCTCTCTGCTTTGAATCAAACTCAAATATACTTTCTCAAGTGTGTGTGTGTGTATGTGTGTGCAGGCCACATATTGGCTTAGGGTAGTGAAGATGATTTTAAGGGAAAGGTTCCTAATTTATGATCATTGAACTCCTTGGAGTTGTGGAATTATTGCAAAGAGTCTATCTTATTAAATGACTCATTAATCAAATAATTAAATATTCCTTTTATATTCTGAATAAATGATGTATCTTGAGCACATATGAATTATAATTTTTCAAATGAATGCCAGTGCTATTGTGATTAATAGAAAATAAATTTATTCAAAAATTAAATTCATAGTAACTTTTTATCATATTTTCCTCCTCAAGTAATTTATTTAATATTACTATGTTCCAAGCATTGTACTAAGCACTAAGATTGCAAATAGAAAAACAGGACACTTCCTGCTCTCAAGGTATTCACATTGCAACTAGGGAAGGCAATGTATATTAAAGGTTCAGGAAAAATAAACCTATGCCATGATTAAAAAGTACTCCAGAGATTTTTCATATCCAAGTATATTTTGGAAGAACTATAAACAGAACAGAAAAGATATTTAGAAAAATCCAAGTGTGGTTCTTTGGAAATTCTTTGGAGCATTCCGGGTTAAGAAATGTGACCAAGTCTTATAAGATGCCCAGTATATGTACCAATTTTGTTTTTTATTGAACCAGAAGAGCCTTCTTGAAATAATGGAATAAAAAAGTTATTAGAATGGAAAAGAGAGACTAATTTTCAAACTTTGGTTCCTAGATAAATATTTCTTCACATGCTGTATATCTAAAACCAAAACAGGTATCCATTAACATCTATCTAGCTAAGATGTATTCAGCATTAGGACTAGGAAAATATCTATAAAATGAGAGAGCTGGTTTCAATCATTTCTATTGTGTATTCTAGTTAAAAATTATATGATTCTATGAGCTCACCAAAAATTAAGGATTAGAAATTAGAGATTGTATGAAGAACTACAGGCTGAATGATGTCAGCCTAGATGGCTTGGGAGAAGTTTTGTACTAAAATAACATCGGTTATCAGAAGGTATTGAATTTGTCTCTAAGTAGAGACTCACAAGTAGTAACAAAAAGTTGAAAAAAAAAGTTAGAATTCTTGACCTTAAAAATGGCTGTCACTGAAAAATTTTGCCTTTATGTGTGGACATGTTTTAGCTATACCTCCTTCTGGTATTACCAAGGGGATCATGCTTCTACAGATAGATGCTGGTTCAGACATAAATTTCCTAATAGTCTCTTCAAATATTCTTTCTCCTCATTCCCCACCTCTGACCACTAGCCAAGGATTTGTAATGTCTTTGGGTATGGAGTAGGTGCTGATTTTGATTCACAAGGTCATCTCTTCCATTTTTGCACTTGTGGGAGGGAAAATCTAGAGAAGGAACAGGACTCGGGGAGGTGGAAACACAGAGGAACTTGTCGCCATGGAAGAGCAAAAGGGTGGTTATCTACCCCAGAACTCTGGAGCTGAGACTGTGTAGATGAATTATGCATTAGCCTTTGGTGGTGAAAGCTTATTTCTGAGACTCATGTTTCCCCAAGGCTTGTCCTTATTTCTTTACAGTTTGTTTACCTTTTTGCATTTAAAAGTAAACTTTTGAGACATGTTATGGGTAGCTAGACTGAGAAAATACAATTTTAGGTGACTAAAGGGTAGGAACAATGTTTTAGAGATGCTTACTTGGCACTTGAAGGTGAGAGTAACAGCAATAGGGTTGGTGAAAGTGACAATGGCAGCAGTGACCAGGCTCCCAGATTGGAAACAGAGATCACATTTGGTCATACTTCCCAGAGCTCTGAGTTAGGCTGACATTCAAGGATATCCAGAGCTGACTACAGACTCAACCCCAGGCACAGTACAAGAACTCAGGATTCTCTCACATGGGCCAGGAGCATGGACTTTATACCTAGGGCAACCCGCCAAGATAACTTGGAACAGAATGTGAATTAAGTACCTCATTCCCCTGCCAGCAAAGGGCAAGATATCTTCTAGAGGGATTGGGTTTGCAGATTTAGTTTAATCCTACACGTGAAAGAAATTAATCTTAAAGGAATTAGAGGACTTCCAAGCAATGTGCTGGAGCAAGCTTAAACTAGCTCATGAGAGCTGATTGCTAAATTTTCAGTGTGAGTATTTATACCTTAGGAATTAGCAAACAATACAAATTAGGGCTAAACTGATTGTTTTATGGATTGTCTAGCCTTAAGAAAGTAATGGAGAAGCATTAATAATGCATATTAAACTTAAAAGTATTTTGTGTATACATTTTTGAGAGCTAGTTTTTATACATTTGCCAGCACATTCCTGCTTCCAAACATTTCTAATGAAAAGACCAGAGGTAGTAAAAACTTTGAAACACAAACAGAAGAGGAAAGAGAAACATAAAAAAGGAAAAATACAAGTGGTCAATTGGGTAAATAACAACTTTATAAAAATGAAGTATTTACATTCTGTTGGGGAGGGAGAAGATGATAAAAGTATGTAATGCCATCAGGAGTCATAGATGGAATCAAATAAGATGGAGAACCTGGAAATGATTTTTATTATGTTTTGACAATCTTAAAATAAGAAAGGAAAGAGAAGGGAAAAAGAAATAGAGAAGAAAAAAAGTGAGGGAATTTATTTTATATAATGAAGGAACACAAGTAAAAGTGTATATACATGAGGAAATGGAGGCAGGTATCATTTGAACATCATTTTCATCTGAACTGTTGAAAAGAGAGTAAAACATAATATGTATGTCAAGACTTTGTTGCAGATATATTTCAACTTAACAAGGAAATAGAAGGAAACAGGGAAAGGGAAAAAGGGGTTGGGAATTGGAAGGACTGATTTAGGGAGGGAGTAGTTATATGCAAAACAAATCCTAAATTCAGAGGAGAGATTATAAAGAGAGGTCTAAAAAGAAAGGAAGTGTAAGAGCCAATTATTGGGGTCTGGGTAAAAGAAAAAGAGAGCTTGGGTATTAGAAGCTGTTTGTATTAAGCAAAGAGCACTGATGTTGAACTTCTGCCTGTTCCATTTTCCTCCTCTTATGTAAAGAGTGCCTGTGTAGCAAGAGACTGAAAAATGAGAATATAATATAGAAAGAAATGCATCTCAAAATAATGCTTGTTTGGGGCTTTCTATTTAGATTCAGTTGTTTTTGGTCTTGAATTTTGAGAGATGATTTGCTAGGTGATACTATCAACTTAAGGAGCCTTAGGGATAAAGGGGTCTCAGAGGACTAAAGGATATGCCTCTTTTCCATGAACCTTATGCCCTCTTCTCTGTAGAACACAATGTGGGAAGTTCCCTGATTTACCACAGGGACTACATTAGTTCCCTGAAGTGAATATAATTCACTACTACACCAAGTACAATGGCATCGCCCCTCCAGGTTCGTGGGGTGTAGCTCCTAGACCCCAAGGCAGCCTCAGGATGGGGAGCGGATGGGAAGAGGAGGGAACGGGAGGAGGGGGGAGGCGGTATTCCGGGGGAACATGACGGGGCGGGGCCGGGACCGCGGCTAGAAGGAAGGGTCTCTGTTCCCGTCCTGCTTGCCCCCGCAATTCCGACGGGAGATGCTGTAGGCTGCCACTGACCCGGCGCTGGCTCCAGCTGCGGTCCTGACCCTGCTCCCACGAAGGGGACGGAGAGCCCGATCAATAAAGTGGGAAGAAAAAGACAAGAAAATGACGTTTGACTTTGACCATAGCCCCCCACCAGGTTTCGGGACATTCGTGGGCATTGGAGCAACCATCTTTGTGCTCATTGTGGTCACCATCATCCTCTGTTTAGCGTGTTCCTGCTGCTGTTTGTACAAGATGTGCCAAAGGCCCGGACCTGTGGTGACGACCACTTCAACTACTGTGGTCCACTCTGCATACCCACAGCAGCAAGGTGTGCCACCTGGTTACCCTGGAGCCATGTATCAAGACTACCAACCTATGCCTGTTCAGCCCGGGATGCCAGTTGCACCTTATCCTTCCCAGTAGCCACCACCCTACCCTGCCCAGCCTACTGGACCTCCTTCCTACCACAAGACTCAGTCTGCAGGTGCTGGAGCGCCGTACCCTATCAGCCAACCTCCATACAACCCTGCATACATGGAGCCTCCAAAGACTGCCTATTGAGTTGCTTCTGTGCTCTGCCCCTGAAGACCCGCCCCACCTCTTTTCCTCCTCTTCCTGTCAGTGTGTGTTTGAGCATGTGGGAATGTGTGTCTATGTCGTTTTCTCTTCTCCCAAGTAATTGCAAGCTGTATGTTGTAACTTGTAACTTCTTGTACTTGTAACATTCTGTTTCCCCACAATATATGGGCTGGGATGAGAGACAGTGAAACAACATTTCCTAAAACTTTCCTCAGATCATTCTGGAAAATGAGTTGGTGTGATTTTTGCCAAGTCACAGGAAAAAAGGAAGAGGCTTGTGAAACCAGCATTAGTTAGGGCAATGTTTGAAGGGCAGTTGGAAGACAGACACATTTTAAAAGGAATACATGAAAATATCCATGTCAGCACATGGCTTTTCACTGTGCCATGAGTTGCAAACCTTGACCTGAAGACCAGAAGAGGCCCTCCATCCTGGTGCTGGTTCCTGAAGGCCTCACAGAACCCATGTCCTCCACAGTGCCCTGCTGATCAGAGAGAAGACAGCAGCAACATCAAGTGGTCAGTGGCTTTGGCTCTCTGACCATGTCAGCTTTAGGGTACTTCTTTAAAATTCTCATCAGCTCTGTACTGGCCAAGAGACATTGTCAGATGCCTCAGCATAATTCACTCTCTGCTCCTAGGGCCCTCAGCTCTCCCTCTCCATCCAGTCTCCATGTGGAAAGAGGATTAGGTGGGGACTTCACCCTCCTGGCTGCTGAGAGGAACTTGGAGCCAGCCAGGAGGGTGCATCTATGTGTGTTCTGGGATTAAGGAAGGATCCTCTTGGATCTGAGGTCTGAATTGTTTGTTGTAGTCATTAAACAGATCTGGCCAGCACTTGGCTGAAAAAGGTAGATAGAAATATTGTACCTTCCTCTGTTAGAGAAGCGAGATAAGATGGATGCTAGGCTTGTCTCAGTTCTGTTTGCTGAGCTGCTCTCTCCCATTCATTCCCTTGTCAGGAAGGACATCCAGACTCAGGTTTGTCAACCCTCATTCTCTCTTAATTTTTTTTAAACTTATCCCAGGGTTGGTAGCCTTTGGGACCTGTTTGTCTCCTGGGGTAAGAGATTTTGATGACATTTAAGCTGCAAGTAGCATATGCTCAGGCTTGCCCATGGTGGGTGGGGTGCAAGATGGATAGGGAAGAAACAGAGAGGGGACTATGCCCCAGAGGGGAGGGGGCCAACTAAATTCCCTCTTTGTTCTTCTGTAATTGGAGGGAAATGGATTGAGATAAGGGTCCCTTCCAGCTTCAGAATCCTTTAACCTAGCCCTCCTCTTCAGTTAATCCTATCCTTCCTCTCCCAAAACTCAAAAGGAAAGGGGTTTGTGAGGGATTGTCTGGTGTTAGCTACTGCCAAGTGAAGATTGTGGCAACATGGGACAGGAACTGGGTATTAGGAAGTAACCAGAGCTCGTGCTCCTGAGGCAGGGGCAGTGCTATGTGGAGCTGTGACAAGCTGGAGAAGAAACAAGGTACAAGGAAGTAGCCGGAGCACGTACTCCTGAGGCAGGGGCTGTGCCACTTGGGAGTGGGATGGCAGAGAACAAGCTCCCTCTGTCTAGCCCCCTTCCTTAGGCACCACGCTAACCCCAGAGGCCTCCTTCCTGTGACCAATCCTGACTTCCTGAGTCACGTACTTTCCCTAGGTGTAGCACTGACCCCAGACGCCTCCCCCCAGTATCTGGGCCTGACTTCCTGCGTCACGTACTTTCTCCTTTGTCTATGCACTGATCCTTCACGCCTCCTTCCAAATATCTAGGCCCCACTTCCTGTGCCATGTATGCTCCTTTTGTCTGGGCACTATGCTAGACATCCTCTTCCGATATTTGATCCTCGACGAGTCACTATGGGCGGGCTGAGGAGGAGGGACGAAGAAGGTACTTAAAAGAACTGTAGGGATTGGGGCGGGCTCTGCTTTTGCTCCTGCTCGTGCACGTGTACTTTCCTGCCTGGCCTTGCTGTGATGATTATTGAATAAAGTTCAGGTTTTTGCACCTCCTGATCGGCTCGTCTCTGGTAAATCTGGGTGACCCCGAGGACCGGTGAGTATGACCCTCGTTGCCTGATTTGGCTGTAAGAGAGTGCGCGGTTTGGACCAGCACAGGGGTTAGATGGAATGGCACTGAAGGCTGATTGTGGATTGACCGGGTCCTGTCTAGAAGATGGATGGGCATTTGGTTTCAGAGCACAGGACTTTTCTGGTTTCATCCTTTGGTCACTCTCATTCTCTCATTTGTAACCAGTTGCCTCTGTGTGTTCTGTGAAGGGGCCTGTTCCTGTCTGGGCCAAGCTCTTATTTGTAATAAACTTATGGATTTGAAAAAAAAAAAGAATCTAAGCAGTGGCTAGATTATATGAATCTCAGCAGTCACTAGATTATAAGAATCTAAACCAACTTCAATATATTTTTAATCTGTGTTTCCATGGTCTATTATTATATATAGCTTTATTGCATTGTGTTTTGACAATTTGCTATTTTTGCTTCTCTGCATCTAGCTATAAAGTTTTTCTCTTTTAGTATGTGGTCAATTTTTCTGAATGTACCATGTACCACTGAGAAAAAGATATATTCCTTTCTATTCCTATAAGTCTCTCCAGATATCTATCATATCTAGCTTATCTAAGATTCCATTCATCTCTTTGACTTCTTTCTTATTGATGTTTTTTAATTAAATTTATCTAGTTCTGAGAGGGGAAGATTGAAGTTTCCCACTATTATAGTTTTGTTCTCTATTCTCATCTACAATTCATTTAGCATTTTCTTTTAAAAACTTGGATGCTATAGTATATGGTGCGTATAGGTTTTGTATTGATATGACTTCATTATCTATGGTATCTTTTATCATAATATACTTTCCCTGTTTATCTCTTTTAATTAAATCTATTAGCTTTAATTTTGAGATCATGATTGCTACCCCTGCTTTTTTTTTTTTGCATCAGCTGAAGAATTCTAATTGTTCATAAATTATCTCTTCTCAATATATTCTCCAGGTTAGTTGTTTTTTCCAATGATATATTTCATATTTTCTTCTGTTTTTCCACTCTTTTGACTTTTTAAATTATTCTTTGATGTCTCATGAAATCATTAGCTTCCACTCCCCCAGTTCTAATTTTTAAGGAATTATTTTCTTCCTTGAGATTTTGTACTTCTCTTTTTTCAATTTGTTAATTTTACTTTTTAAGGAGTTCTTTTCATCAGTGAATTTTTGTGCTTCTTTTGCAAGAGTCCCTTTCTTCAATGAATTTTTGTGCTTCTTTTATCATTAGGAAAATTCTGTTTTTTAAAATGCTATTTTCTTCAGAAATTTTTGTTCCTCTTTTATCAAACCGTTAATTTTTTTTCATAATTTTCTTGCATCACTCTCATTTCTTTTCCCAATTTTCCTCTACTACTTAAATAGATAAGTCTCTTTCTTGAACTCTTCCAGGAAGTCTTGCTGGCCTTGCATCTACTCAGCATTTTTCTTTGAGGCTTTGCTTATTGCTGTTTTCACAGTGTTGTCTTCTTCTGTTTATAGCTTTCTCTTTCCTGACATTGTAGTAGCTTTTCACAGTCAAATTCTTTTTTGTTGTTGTTGTTGTTGTTGTTGATTTTCACAGCCTATTTCTCCATTTTGAATTTTATATTAAAGTTGGACATTGCTCACCTGGGGTTGGGGAGACACTGTTCTAAGCTTCAGGCTTTTTCATGCTACTTTTTCAGACCTAGTTATGTGGGTCTGCATGTTTTTGGTCTTTCTGAGATGAAGTTATCCTTGGAGAGGTGGGGTCACTGCTCTTCTGGTTTGTGCTCTGGTCTTTGTCTATGAAGGGCTCCTGCTCTCCTGCCTCCACAAGCACTAGTATTCTTCTAGACCCTGAAATTGGAAATAGGGTCCCTGTTTCCTTGTGGTTAATCAAAAGCACTCCTCTCTGCCCTGGAACTGTGACCAAGAAGTGTTCATTGGAAATAGGGATGCCAAACAGGGTCAGTTGCATCCTGTGGTAGGAAATGGTCCTCTGTTATCTCTTTCTGATCAGTTGTGCAATCGTCATACTGTTGTGCCTGCTTTAAGGGCCCATTTCTGGTGCTCCTGCCTTGATACGGACTTGCATCAATCCAGGTGTTATAGACCTCCTCTATAGACTTTGTAACTTGTCTTAGGCCAGAAGATTGTCTCCCTCTCACCTTTTTTTTTGTCTCTCTTGTTCCCAAATTTGATTTGAGGAGGAGTTATTTTAAAGTTGTTTGAAGGGGAATGTTGAGAGAATTCAGCTGAGTTCTAGCTTGTACTTTACCATCTTAGCTCCCTGGGGGCCTTGAGTTAAAGAAGAATCATTGACTCATTTTTACTATTTCTCTGGAGCAAAATGGATTTATTCCTTGGGGTTTCTCTGGACAAACAAGTGAGAAACAATGTATATTTTACCAATTTATGCATTGAGGCAGGCATTTGCCAATATCTCTATTTATAAATATCCTAATACCTCTATTTATAAACTAGTCCCAAAAATGTGACAAGAGCAGATGATGAGAAAACACTTGTAGCTGATTGGGGTAGGACAGAAATCAAAGAAAGTTTTATGGACTATTTGGCACCTGGGCTAGGTTTTGAAGGAAAAAGAAGAATTTTAGAAGATACAAGTGTGGAAAGACCATATTCAATGCATGGAATATAGAAGGGTCATCCCATCCAAACACACAGTTGGAGTGGACGCAGGTTTTAAAATATTGCTCATTAAGGGATTTTTTTAGTTAGATAGAACTCTTCTCTCTCACTTTGAATTTCCAAAGGACTCAGTGCCAGATGTTTCTTCAAATTTGGTGATCCTCAAAGACACTAAGAAGTCCCAGAGGACTATACTATATTGATTCTTTCTATGAACCCTGACCTGTCTTGCCTAGAATACAGAGAAGGGAGTTTTCCTGACCAGGGACCATTCCCTGAAGTGAATATATATGTCATACTGAGGAAGATTCTCTTTGTTACATCATAGTCTCCAGCCTGGTTATATTCCCTTCGTTGCTCACAGACTCAAACCAGAAGAGGGAAAACAGAATTTGTCACCAAATGAAAAGTCTTTAGTGAGAGAGGCATTGAATATGGTAAGCTCTTTCCTGTCCTCTCTGATTTTCTGCAATTTTTTCTAATTCTTTCCTGTTTCCCTCTCTTCTTTATCTTAACATAATTTAAGGGTATCACCTTTAGATTCTACTTCCAAATACACGGGGCTCAGAGTTTACGCCAAGTCATGCTATTCCTTGGAAATTTCAGAGTTTCTTCTCCTAATTTAATTCAGGAAATCAGCCTTCTGTGTAGCCACAGCTATGGCTCTCAAACCATTTCAAAACCTCAAACCTACTTATTCTTCAGAGTCCTCTCTAAAATTTTTGGTTTTGTACATGATTATTTTCTCAGTTCACTTTATATCAGCAGTTTGTAGCTCTTAAGGCATAAATGACAGGCAGGTGAATGGGATGGATGAACAAAGAGTTTTCCAGATTAGAGGAAAGTTGGGTTTTGGGTTCATTGGCAAAACAGAAACAGGACAAGTCTGAGTAATAACAGGGAGGGAAACTAAGGGAAGTGGAAAAAAGTCTCAGATAGTTATTATGATATGGGGACTTGGCTCTATAACACTGAGATCTAGAAATTATATGTGTGTGTGTGTGTATGTGTGTCTGTGTCTGTGTGTAAGTCACAGTAACACATACGTGGAAAAAACATACATACATAGAAGTAACCTCAGATCATGTAATCTAAACCCCTCATTTTAGATCTTAGGAGACTGAGATCTAGGAAAGATGTGTGACTTTCCCAAGGTTACCTTGGTATTAAGCAGCAGAGGCATTATTTGAATCGAAGTCTTCTGACTTTGACTCAGAACCAGTTCTTTTTCCACTATAATAAGTTGCTCCCCTAAATGTCCTTGATATAGCAATGCAAATGAGAAAAGCCATAGCTTTGATCCAATTTCTGCTATTTTCCTATTTCACTACTTTACTATTTTAATAGTTTTCATTCTTTTTTGGGGGGGGGGGGCAGATGAGGCAGGAAAATGTTCCTGAATTTACAGAATTATGTAGTTAACACTCCTGGTAAACATAGAGATCTATCTCTTTTGGGTACAACCTGCTTAGGTTCTCCAAAAGTAAAAGGAAAGGCTGCCTATTTAGTTTTCTTTCTTAGGTCTTTATAAAGCTAATCACAAGAAAGCAGTAAAACAAAGACAGGTATGATTGTTAAACTATTTGAGAGAAGATTGCTTATTTATAGTCAATAAGGTTTTGTATAGGGTTAGGTGCACAGAACATGGAAAACTAGAGGCAAAAGATAGATCATGTATTCCATCCCCTCTTAGCATCAGTAAGGAAACTGAATTGCAGAAGAGGTAAGGGAATTGCCTTGGGTCACCTGGCTAGTTAGTGGTAGAATTGTTATTAGAATCCAAGCAGACTAAATAGCCATCCAGGGTTCTTTCCATATTATTATACTACTTCTTGGTAGCAGTGTGTAAAATTCTTTCTTTATAGGGTAACTGTAACATGCTATACCAATGTAAGTTATCATCACCGAAACTCAAAAATGTATCTAGTCTGGATATATCCAACATCCTGATTTCTATTCATGCTTCATGTGGGCACAAGTCTGAATACATACCATAAAGTATCATTCATTAAAACTAATGGCACTAAGGTTAGTCTGGAAAAGGAAAACTATTTTTTTAAAAGAGAAAATAGTATTTTTAAGTATAAAAAATCATGGGAAAAAACAATAAAATATCAAATGGTATGACAATGAGAAATCTTCAACATCCATTTTAAAGAATTAATAGCAAAGGTTAGTACATTGGTAGTACATACATGTTAATAGCTTTGGAGGGGATTAAAAATAACATATTTTCACTAATAAGTTAAATGTTCTTTCCCTATTGTTTTTTACAATTTAGTTTACACACAAATTATTTTTCATGGATGGTTCTTAATTCAATTCAGTCCTATTCCTGAATAATTTATTGAAAATTGGAAATGAGGACAATCAAAATTAATAAGGTAGTATAGCTGCATGAAAAGAGCACTGGACTAATTATCAGGAGATTTGGGCTCCATTGTTTACTAACTTGGAGGTATTGAATAAGTCAAGAGTCCTCACTTGTCATTTCTCTAAAATGAGGAAGTCAGTAATCTGATAGTGTGGCTTCCTACTTTGGAAACCCCTTACACAGTACAGATAAGTATTTTCATGTTAAAAAAATTAATATCTTCTCCCACTGTCCTCTTTCTTCTCTTTTTCCTTCTCTCTTTCCTTTCTCCTGTTGTCTTTCTTTTGCTACCTCTCCTCCCTATTACTCTCCATCTCTTCATCTCCCTCTTCTTTTCTCTCTCTCTCTCCATCCCTCTTACTTTCCTTCTCCTTCTCTCTGGATGTATCTGTTTAAGTGATAGATAGCTCTAAGATGGAGGAATAATTCTAACAGGTTACATAGGTATCAATATATTTATGTGGAGAGATACTTATTTTAGAGGCAAAGATTGAAAATTAAGCCCTCTTTTCCACTTCAACAAAATTGTCTTTTTTCTTATTCTTTCCAGGAAATTTTCTAGTAAATATTGAACTGAATGGATGAAGCAAATAATTCTATGGTGTCAGAATTTGTGCTACTGGGGCTTTGTGACTCTGCAGAGCTGCAAGTCTTCTTGTTTTTATTGTTTTCCATGCTTTACTTGATCATCATGTTAAGCAACATCCTGATTATTCTCTCAGTCATCAGTGATCCTAATCTCCACTCTTCTATGTATTTCTTGTTGGCTAACCTTTCTTTTGTTGATTTGTGGCTTTCCTCAGTCACAACATCAAAGATGATCATAGACTTTCTCAGAGAAAGCAAGACCATCTCCTTTGGGGGCTGCATGTGCCAGATCTGCTTTGGGCATTTTGTTGGAGGGGGTGAGATGGTGCTGCTCGTGGTCATGGTTTATGACCGCTATGTAGCCATATGCAAGCCACTTCACTATGCAATCATCATGGGCCAGCAAAGATGAATTTGGCTTATAGTGATTTTGTGGACTATGGGGTTTGTGCATTCAATCAGTCAACTGGCTATGGTCATAGATTTGCCATTCTATGGCCCTAGAGAGATGGACAGCTTTTTTTGTGACCTCCCACTGGTGATTGAGCTTGTGTGCATG
Source organism: Vombatus ursinus (assembly GCF_900497805.2). Classification (NCBI taxonomy): domain Eukaryota; kingdom Metazoa; phylum Chordata; class Mammalia; order Diprotodontia; family Vombatidae; genus Vombatus; species Vombatus ursinus. The sequence goes on from NW_020954658.1 coordinate 507,859, forward strand.
GATACTTATGTCTTAGGACTAATTGTGAATGCTGATAGTGGAATTCTTGCCTTGATTTGCTTCTTTTTCTTGCTAATCTCTTACACCCATATCCTACTCACTGTCTGTCATCACTCTATGGATAGGGCAGCCAAGGCATTATCAACCTGTACTGCCCACATTATGGTTGTAGTGATATTTTTTGTACCCTTCTTCTTCATCTATCTGTGGCCACTTACCATCACCTCAGTGAACAAGTTTCTTGCAGTGTTTTACATAGTCTTTACACCTCTGTTGAACCCTGCCATATATACCCTGAGAAACAAAGAGATGAAGCTTGCTCTTAGGAAACTGGGAAGTCAATATGTGAATTTGAAGTGGAATTCTTAGATGTTTCTTTTATTGGAACACTTATATTGAAATATTGAAATTATTTACTGTTGAGGGTGAAACCATTCTTCCAGCCACCCAGGCTTGTAATATAGATGTTGCTCTTGAGTCCTTATTTTCTCTCATTCTCTATATCCAATCTATTGCTAAATCCTGTCATTTTTTTCCTTTGTATCATCAGTTTTTTACACTCCCTTCTCTGAAGCTGTCAACACTCTGGTGTAGGTCCTTATCATTTCACTCCTGGACTGTTGCAATAATCCCTCAGTCAATAAACATTTAAGCATCTATTGAGTGCCAGACATTGTGCTAAGCACTGGGAATAAAGAGATAAAAGACAGTCTCACTTTCAAGGAGCTCATAGTCTAGTTGGGGAGACAATACACAAAGAACTATGTACACATAAGTTATATATGAGATAAATCAGAAATGATCAATGGAGGGAAGGTAGTAGACTTAAAGGGGTTAATAAAGATTCCATATAGAAGGTACTATCAACAACCATATGCAAAATGTTCCAAGTCACTAAAAATAATATGCAAATTCAATGAACTATGAGGCCCTACCTCACACCCAGAAAATTCATGAAGATGACTAAAAAAGGAAATGATAATTGTTGGTCAGGTTGTGGGTGGAGACATACTAATGTCACTTGGTAGAGCTTTGAAGTGGTCCAAACCAACTGGAAAGCCAGTTGGAACTATTCCCAAGTAATAACTAAACTTTTGTGCATATTTTGACCTAGTAATATCATGATTTAGTTTATACTATGAGGAGATCAAAGAAAAAGTAGAAGACCTATATGTACTGAGGTATTTATAGCAAAACTTTTAATTTTAGCAAAGAATAGAAAACAAAATGGCAGCCTGTTAATTGGGGAATGGTTGAATAAATTGCAACACATGAGTTTAATGGATGGATATGATTATGGTGCACTAAGAAATAACAAAAGAAATTGATTCAGAAAAACCTATTGGGACATTACATATTGATATAAAATGAAATGAGAACAATTTATACAGTAACAACATTACAAAGAAAACAACTGTGAAAGTTTTTTGAACTATAATCAACACAATCAGTGATGTCTGAAAGACTAATGATTTATCTGCCCCTTGCCAGAGAGGGAATGAAGTAGAGTTGGAGAATGAAATATAAATTTTTCAGACATGACCAATTAATGAATTTGTTTTGCAAGACTATTTGAGGGAGAGCAGCAGATATTTGCTCTGGGATGAAGAGTATGATTGTGATACTAAAAAAGAAGAAAAGAAAGAAATAACATTATTTAATCATTAAAATACACAGAGCAGATCATGAAGAAGTTCAGAAATATGTACATATAAGAGTGGGAGTGTTGGAGTTAGCAGGTTTATACTTTAAAATTTTATACAATGAAGATTCATTATTTTATATGAAGTTCTTTTTTAATCCTTTTTTTGAATAAGGAAATGTTCATCGTAGATCATAATAAAGAAAAGGAAAAAATTAAGAATAAAATAAAAATAATATATAGTCAGTGGTATGCTCGTAAATGTTTAGCAACCGGCTCAAACATAACAACAACAGCAGCAGCAACAACATGATCAACATATACGTGACACAATTTAAAGTTTAATCTGCACTGTTACCATGTTCTCCATCACTTTTAAAAATTTAAACAATCATCAAAACAATAAATCCATCCTTGATGTGTAGTAATTTCTGATTTCAGAGGTCTAAATGCTTACCCTGATGATTTAAAAATCAGTTCCTGAAAGCTGATTCGAGCTGACTCTACCACATTCCTGTGCATAGTCAAAAATATTTAAGAACATTTAATAATGTCATAATATTGGATACTTACCATCTTTAAACTACATAGGAGGAAAAGCTTTCAAGATATAGCAATCGAGCAAAAACAACCAAACACCCGAGAAATATGTGGCAATGGGATGAGATATATTTCATCCTTGTTATTCCATCTTCTAATAGAGTTGTTCCAAAGATGCTTTCAGTGTGTCTACAGATGATGGATCTATACCACAATATTCATTCAATCACAAAAAGCAGTTATTAACTACACCCACATCATAGTCCACAGAACAAAAAATATAAAAGAATAATAGAACACAAGATATAAACACAGGGTATTACATATATAGTAATATGATTGAAACTTGTCCTTGAACCATTTTTATGCAAATCCCTTAAAATGATGGGAATAATGGAATGATAATGATGATGATGATGATGATGATATTTGTAGTAATTCAAAGTTTTTGTGAGTAAAGTGACTTATACATCTTAAAATGTTAGGAGCACTTTCTTAAATATATTCGAAGGAATGTCACATGCAACTGGGAAATAAGAAATACAGGAAACGGGGTACAGAAATCTATCCTGATCTACAGGAAAATAGAAGGGGAAGGGGATAAGAGAAAGGGGGGGGAGAGATAGAAGGGAATGCGGACTAGGGGAAGGCATATTCAGAATGCATGCCATCTTGGGGTGGGGGGAGGGGAGAGATGGGGTGAAAATGTGGAACTCAAAACCTTCAGAAAGTAAATGTTGAAAACTAAAAATAAATAAATTTATTAATAAAAAATAAAAAAGGAGGCATAAAAATATCTCAAGTATAGATGTAAAAACCTATAGTTAAGTGAAGAAGTATTTATTTTTTACAAGAATGTTGATTTATGAAGCAAAAAACTCACTGTATTGAGATTAATAGACTTAGCTTCTTAGCTTTGTCCATAATCAGATATGTAAATTTGGGTAAGATATCTAGCTTCCCTTTTCAATAATATTGGGAAAGTAATTCAAGCCTCTCTGAACCTCATCATCTCACCTATAAAATGATTTGATAATATTATATGACTTCTCTTACCCTTTGACAATAGATATTATATTGGTCTAATATGGATGGGTAATTCCTTTAAATGATAATAGATATTTTCCAGGAGACTTTGAATTTTTCTAGGGATTGAAGAAACCACATAATGTCATCTAGCTTAGAAATATGTACAGAATGTTACCTTCCTATACAGTGGTAACCTTTCATCAACTTGAATTCTGTGCTGGAGCTGCCCCATCTCAGTGTCAAATGCCTCTGTTGAGCATAGATGTCTATGTTTTATAATTTGCTTGTTATTTATGATATGAGGGTTATTGAATGGGGCTATTATTATTGAACTAGATTGTTTTTAAGGTTGTTTATACCTCTGAAATTCTGTGGGTCACTCACACAGGGTTGCTAAAGGAAGAAAGCTTAACAGAGAGAAAATCTTTTGCCAGGCAGATAGGCCATAAATTGGAGGAGAATCAGAGAAATAGCTGCAAAGATATGTAAGGAAAGGATAAAACAGCTCAGTTCATTGCACTTGACCTGAAAACTTTTTAACTCACCTAGCATGCATGATTTTAGGCTAGTTATTTCTGCATATACCAGAGGATGACCTTACATATTTCTTAGGGAAGTCTTGAGAAATTTTGTATGCCTCCTGGGAAATTGAGTTGGGTTGCTAATGTATAGTATGTCTGATTTTATTTTGACTATAATGAGCTACTTGCTGAATTAAATAAAAAAGAACTGAAATTTACGGTAAGAGATGGGCAATATTCAAGAAGAGTGTCATTGATGTGACAGTAATACTGTGGTAGTTCTATTAGAGTTATAAATGGGGAAAGTGGAGGGTAAAGACTCTCACAAATAAAAGGGGAAGTATCATGAATCATGCCCTTCTTATATCTTATTTGGGAGCCATAGGAGGGGAGATGGTGCAAAAATCTGCTTGCCTACCTATGTAACACTCTAACTTTCACAGACAATGTCATTGAATATCTACCACATTTTCATCTCTACCCTAGATTTTAGGCTAATCTCACCCCTAAACTGAGGGAACACAAGAAGTCATCCACCAGTACATTATGGCACTGTTTTGATGCAGTCTTGCTCTTGAACTTGTTCCCTTGTGCAGTAAATTGTCCCTTGTCTTGTTCTGCTGTGATTAAACCCCTATTTGTTATGTAGGAATCAAAATTAGTCTGTGTCATATATTTCCCCATCACCTTGCCTTCAATTAAGTTCAAACCAATACAGTACTATAGTATGTTATTTATTGATATATAGTTTTTTCCAGAATGTTTTTCTGGTATGTAATCAAAATATATATTCCCTACTTCTGGCACCCAGGTGTCCAAATGGGTCCACATCTCTCAAAGACTGAATAAAAATAGGTAGATGATAGATAGATAAAAAACTGATATAATTTACACTGATAAAATCCATATCAGTTCTGATGCTAATCATTTCACAATGACAAAGATTTTGGTGTCAAGAACTTTCTTTTCTGGGTCTTCAGAAGCTATGGCTGTACCACCTGCAGGAAAGTTACCAAACTGCATCTCCGCATGGTGTCCTTTCTAAGAATGATGGCTGCAGGCATTGAACTAGAAGAATGATTATTCCAAAGGCTTTTGGGTAATGGATCTTGGGTTGGATAGGGAGGTTGGGCAAAAAAAGACTTGAAAATAGAAGATAAACAAGAGATATCAGTCATATCCTATCTCTGGACTTGCTTGAGATTCTAGAATCTGCTGGGATTGATTGTTTCTTTTTTTTTTAAATATATAACTAAGTAATTTATTTTTAGTTTTCAACATTCACTTCCATAGGATTTTGAGTGACAAATTTTCTCCCTCTCCATTTTCTCCTCCCTCCCCAAGACAGCATGTGATCTGATATAAGCTATACTTATATATTCTTATTAAACATATTTTCACATTAGTCATGATGTAAAGAAGAATTAAAACTATTGGGAGGAGCCATGAGAAAGAAGAAACAAAAGAAAACAACAAAAGAAAAGGAATGCAAATAGTATGCTTCCATCTTCATCATTCAGACTCCAAAATTCTTTCTCTGGATGTGGATAGTATTTTCCATCATGAGTCCTTTGGAGTTGTATTGCCTTGCTAAGAAGAGATGAGTCTATCAAAGTCAGTCATTGCACAATGTGGCTGTCACTGTGTACAACATTCTCCTGGTTCTCCTCATTTTACTCAGCATCAGTTCACATAAGTCTTTCTGGGTTTTTCTGAAGTCTGCCTGCTCATCATTTCTTATGGCACAATAGTATTGCATTCCATTCATATACCACAACTTATTCAGCCATTCCCCAATTGATGGACATCTCCTCATTTTGCCATTCTTTGCCACCACAAAGAGATCTGCTATAAATATTTTGTATATATGGGTCCTTTTCCAATTTTTATGATATCTTTGAGATAGAGACCTAGAAGTGGTATAGTGAAAGGGTAAGAACAACTTTATAACACTTTGGCTTTAGTTCCAAATTGCTCTCCAACAATGCATCAGTGTTCCATTTTTCCCACATATTCTCCAACATTTATCATTGTCCTGTTTTGTCATGTTAGCCAATCTGATATGTGTGATGTGGCAAATCAAGTTATTTTGATTTGCATTTCTCTAATCAATAGTCATTTAGAGCATTTTTTTCATATGACTATAGATAGCTTTAATTTCTTCTTCTGAAAATTGCCTGTTAATATCCTTTGATCATTTATCCATTGGGAAATGACTTGTATTCTTATAAATGGGTCTTGTCTTTATCAAGATCCAAGGAAAGATAGTGATCAATGTACTGGTATTTTTTTGATTTTCTGTCTTTTTCTCTATTTGCCATGCCATTTCATCTAGGCTAGCTTGCTTCCTATGTGGAGGATAATTGATTGGAAGTTTATGAGGATGGTTGGTCACTTCTCCACAGGAGTAATTTCCCAAAATTAAGGCCAAGAGACCTTGGTTTGAAGTAAAACTGAAAGGCTGGTGCTGCTGCCATTCCCAGGGCTTCTATGCTTATCTGTCTGTTGGTCATTAATCATTGCTAGTGAAGATGAGGAAGGTGGCTCCTTTTGCATAATGATTAATCCCCTCAATGATTGTCATGTGGAGCTGAGTTGGAAGCAAGTCTGGTGGGTTGGGGGACACTACTATTCCCAAAGCTTTACATCCCACCATCACCATCCGTATACCCCTATTACTCAATGGAACTCTCCGAGACTGGATTTATTTTTCTGGCCTTGTTCCCAAATTGTTTCTTAAGCTGAAAAAAATCCTTTTCAAAGTTGAGAGAAGGGCAAAGTTTCAGAGATTTTCACATCTGACAGCCTTCAAGGGTCTATGAAATTATACTCCGGTGGGACAAAAAGTACAACCCAAATCATTATATCTAAAAATGGATGTTACATTCCAGCACATAGCATTTAGAATGCACTTAGTATGAAAACACAGAGGATTGCTAAAACACATGCAAAAAATAAATTTTACTTACAAGAGATTTGGAGAAAAATCAGTATTCAGTAATGTTGAAATCCCTTAAATAAAACCTTTCATGAGTCCCTTAAATTAATACTAATTATGTTATGAACTGCTCAGATTAGTAATTTTTAGTTTTGTAGTCAGTTGATTGTAGGGAATTTTAGACATATGATATGTAAGTTATACTTGACTTATGACTGATTACCAATTCATAGGCAGGTTCACTTGTTGGAGATTACCAGTTTGCCTAGCTGGTATATAATCTGTTACTTTTGATTTACTCAATCTTTTTCTGCAATATATGCCACAACAACAAATTGCAATGAAACCTCACAAATAAAATCAACTTGTTGCCAGAAACACAATATACAAACAATCTAATTCAATTAAAATTTTTAATTGCCCATTATGAATATGATCTCATGCTGGGCACTAAGGATGCAAACACAATAAAAAAAAATCCTACAGTCACTACTTTCAAGAATCTGACAATATAAATTGGATGAAACAATATGGCATGCATACTGCAAGTAAAAAATGATAAGTATAAAACACTCTTAGTGGTGATATTTGGAATTTTAGAAGATAAACCCTTCTTTCAACTTTTGGTGACAGAGGGTGATGATCAGGAAAGTCTTGTTGAAAGAGACTGTACCTGAGAGGTGGCTTGAAGAAAGAGAAAGATTCTAACAAATAGGAGATGTGGAGGAAGTACATTCCAGGGACAAAATACAGAAGAGACATTCAGCAAAAGAACTTCTCAAATTAGTGCTTGTTTGGGGCTTTCTATTTAAATTCAGTTGTTCTTGGTCTTGAATTTTGAGAGATGATTTGCTAGGTGATACTATCAACTTAAGGAGCCTTAGGGATAAAGGGGTCTCAGAGGACTAAAGGATATGCCTCTTTTCCATGAACCTTATGCCCTCTTCTCTGTAGAACACAATGTGGGAAGTTCCCTGATTTACCACAGGGACTACATTACTTCCCTGAAGTGAATATAATTCACTACTACACCAAGTACAATGGTCATTCAAAGATCAACGGTCTCTACTAGAAAGATTAGATGCCCATCATTCTCCACAAACTTGTAACCAAAGGAGAAATCACTGACTGAGAGACTGCATGTGGTAAGTCATTTCTGTTTTTTTTTTTTTTTTTACCCGTATAGTTATTTCCCTTCTCTCTTCCTCTCTTACCAGGGACATAGGACAGAGTTTTAGAATGTTGAGCGTATGAAACAGTACAAAAATACAATTTTAGAAGAGAGAAGAAAAGTTTGGTTCATTTTCCTTTACTTTGCTTTTCCCACTTTGTTATTTCCAAAGTTTCCACCTTTTTTGATGTGAGAGGAAAGGGAGGGTTTTGCCTGTATTCACAGAATTGTAAAATTAATTATACTAGGTATCACAGAGAGAATCATTTTTCTTCAGTAAAACTTACCTAGTCTTTCCAGTATAAAGGAGATAGATTAAACTTATGATTTTGCTTTTTAGAGTTTTAACCAATCCCATTTTAAATAAAGCAATGAAAGAAAATGAGAGGAAATTATTGATCTTTTTGAGAGCTCATTTATTTTGAGTACCCCCACAGAACATAGTATATTTGAAAATACTGCATAATTTCATAGAATCATAGATTTTTAGAGCTAGAAGGCCTTTTTATTTATTTATTTATTTATTAATCCATTCCCTTTTTATCTCCACCCCTGAATTATGGATGAAGGAATTTAAATCAAGAGATGCTAAATGTAACATAATTCTTTAGTAAGAGAGTCAGGAATAGAACTGTGACCAGCTTTATCCTCATCCAAAGGACATTCCAGTCCACCATACTACTGCCCAGTTTTTAATAAATCCTTGCTAATGGTAGCCATCTCTGGGTGGGTGGGGGAGAGAAGAAAAGAAACAAAAAGGAAAGAAATGTACATTATAGATTTATTATATATTTAAAAGGAATAGCAAGTTGTACATAACAGATTTGCAGTTTCATACATAATCATCCTTTTTTTTTTTTTGATTATACCATGTTATGGAAATGCTTGTTTTACTCCATAAATAAAAATGAAATAAATAAAATTAAAAATAAAATAAAAAATGCTTTTTAGTGTGACTTAATCCTTTGTATCTGGAAAGTGCTGTATAAATTAAAGGAAAAAAATTCCCTTCCATTTATTTCTTGTTTTCTTTCTGATATCTCAATTTCTCATATCTTGAAATCATTACAAAAGCAAAAAAGCCCAGAATTTTACTCATCTTTATGCATGAATATCCTTTAGGCCAGCCTAGATTAAGGAAAAATCTTAATGAGGGAATATTTTAAGACACACAGATTTCAATATTTTTTCAATATTTCCAACTATTTTAAATATTCAACAGTAGTATGGATTTGAGTATTTTTCCTAGCTTGAATATTGGAAATGGAGTTAGAAAGTACTGTGAAGAAATTTTTAGCAACATTTAATCAATAAATATTTGTTAAGTGCCTACAGTGCCAGGCTTCTGTGCTGAGCAGCAAAACATCCCAGGGACTTGTTTAAGGAATAAATAACAACGGTAAAATATTCCAAATTATAAATATTAGGAGGCCCCAAACAACTTGAAAACAATAAATTTTCTTAATTAAGTGAATTATTGCTTCTCTAAAATCCATTTCTACATTAATTTGCTAAAAATATTCTTTTTTCATAGCTGGGGCATAGATGATTTTTGACCATGCTTGTTGTAAGTATTGCCAATTGTGTATGATGATGAAACAATGAACTTGGGTGGAAAGAGCACTAGGTTAAATCACAGGAAAACCAAATCTGAGTCCTATGATCATCACTTTCAATGTGATGTTGAGCAAATCCCATCACTTCTCTGGGCCTTAGTTTCCATGCCTGAAAAAGAAAGATTTGGAGAATTTAGATTAAAATTTATTAAAGAACCTCTAATTTCTTCCATCTCTAAAATGCCATGATTCTCAATCTTCCCATTCTAAAAACTCCTCATACCTTACATAATAAGCATTTGTATGCAAAAAAATGTCTTCCTCTCAGGGGATTTAAGTCCATAGGTACATGACATCAAAACATTTCTTTTTAACTTAAAAAAATTCCTTCAACTTTATATCAACTGGAGAATATATTTTTGATGAGTTTTGAGGTCTCAAAGTATGAACATTTCCCTTTTAGTCAGTGCAAAATTCCCACCCCCCTCCCCTGAATGAACTCTCTTAATGGAAAGGCTAATTTTGCATAATAATTAAATTTATCTCTTTTTTTTTTAAAATCTCAGAATGAACTAGTTTAATCATGCAAAAACTTTCAATCATCACTTTGTCTTTTATCCTTATGATCTGAGGAGATTATTGATAGTTTAATGAACAGTGATGGCATCATTTTCCAGTGTTTCTCATAACAGCTAAGAGAGTTTTAATCAATCAATCACTCAATAGACATTTATTAATCATTTACTATGTACCAGACATTGTATTAAGTGTTGAGTTTCCTTTCAATGAATTTGTTGAACTGATGTCAATCACCTGGGTCTTAAGAAAGAAAACCTATTGGTGGCAAGGGTGGAAAAGAAGGTGATGGTAATAATGATGCAGTGAAGGTAAAGGTGCATAAAGAAATAGGGTTATGATAGCTAAGAAAGACATGGTTGTGCTTAATTTATCTTCCTGTGTGGATGTTTAGGTAGCTTTTTTTTTCCTTTTTGGTCCAGACCATCTGTGATTTAGTTGGTACAGGAACTCCCCTCCTCAGCAACAGTGTAGATTGGCACCTGCCTGCAGTTTATAGTCTTAGAACATTTCCTGAAGGACTGATAGGTTAAATGAAAACATGTAGTCATTAGGGTACTGAAGACTGTCCACTCTTGAAGGAAAAGTTTAGTCTGTTTCACTGGACAGTTGATGCACAGCTTCTCCTCCTCTCACAGATCAAAATATCATCATCAGGTCATATGGACCTGAAGCAAACTTAATATTATTTATTCTAACTATATCATTTTAGGCTAAGGAAACTGAGGACCAAGATAGTAAGTAATAGGAGTTTTGAGCTCCTCTGTTTCTGAAATTTTCTATTTATATCAAACTGCTACTGAATTAGGTCAATTAAATCCTAGAATTCCATTTAGTGATGTATTTTAATTATTGATTAGTCACATATTGGACACATTTCAGGATCATGTCAGGATCTTTATTCTGGTCAACCATCTAATGATTTTTTATTAAGTGCCTATTCTGAGCCAGTGAATACAACCATTACCATGCTGAAGCCTCAGATTGCGTTTTGGAGTTCTCTGATTAAGATGTTGGATTAAGACATTTATTTTGGATTTACATAGGAATCTTTGTGTAGCCCTTCTTGCCAAATCTGATTGTTGACTTCTCTTATTGGTTCTCGCTTGGAATCACAAAATCATCGAATGTTAAATATGGGTGGGATATTTGAGACATGAGCTATCTCAGAGGTTTCTCAACTGTTTATTTATTCTTTTTAATTCTTCTTGGCTTTTTTTTTTAGTATCCCTTGACTTTTAGCAAACCTTCACATACCCCCTATTCAATATGAAAGGAAATAAATTCTAGAATCTGCCATGCATAAGCATAAGACAAAATAAATATTTAATCATTCATAAAATTAATAATTATGGATTTAAACTTAACATTAAATTAAATTTAATAAAAGTAAAATAAATAATATTTTATTAACATACTTTTAGATAATGAAGTTGTTAAACATTTGTCACAACACAGTAAAATAAATCTGCATGAGCCATGATTTTATTTGTCCACCAACAATTTTATTGTCAGTATAGTTTTTGATATAAATATCTGCATATGATGTTCAGCCTCCAGTTTCTTTTTTGCCTTGTATTTGAGAACAGGATTGATAATCCTGATTCACAGAGAATAATTTTTAAAATTTACTGAAAGCTTCATGGAACATTTTTAAAATTAAGAACTCTTTTCCAAGTTTATGTCAAATATTTAACTTCATTGGTTGAATTAAAATTTGGAGTCTCTCCTTATCATTAGGGATCAATCAGATCATCTTTCACTTGGTGGATTTTTTTTTCTAGTTCATTTCGATAAGAACTTCTATTCAGACCTCATTCACTTAGTTTGATCAACTTTTTTTCAACTGTCTCTTTTTTTCCAGATGTTTTCTCTTTTCCAGCCTACCTCCACCTTTTTACCATTCCCTCTTCATCCATAATTTTTTTCAGTTAACACTATTACTTTTGAAATATTTCAATAGGGTAATATAGCTATTTTTTTTCAAATATTCCACATACATCTTTCACCAGATGCTCCTTTTCCTTTGGGGTATGTGCATCTCACATAGATTGGGAACCCCCAATCTCTCAAATCATATTGCCATATATATCATTGCAAGACTGGTTAAATGAACATAAGATGTGGTTTCATATTTATGTGGGAGAATATTTATTTGAGCATTAAAAGTAGAGAATTATGCTCTTTTACATTCTAATAAATATTACTCTCATTTTTTCCAGGAGGTTTATAGTAAAGATGAATGAATGGCTGAAGTAAATCATTCTACAGTGTCTGAGTTTGTGCTGTTGGGACTTTGTGATTCATGGGAACTTCAGGTTTTCTTTTTTCTTTTGATTTTGGTGCTCTACCTGGTCATTGTTTTAGGTAATATCTTTATTGTGGTTTTAGTTGTTACTGACTCTCATCTCCATTCTCCCATGTACTTCCTGTTGGCTAACCTTTCTTTTGTTGATTTGTTGCTTTCCTCAGTCACTACTCCAAAGATGATCACAGACTTGCTCAAGGAAAACAAAACCATCTCCTTTGAGGGCTGCATGTGTCAGATCCTCTTTGTGCATTTTGTTGGAGGAGGTGAGATGGTGCTGCTTGTGGCCATGGCTTATGACCGTTATGTAGCTATATGCAAACCACTCCACTACACATCCATCATGAGCCAAAGAAGATGCATTTGGCTTGTAATGATCTCATGGACTATTGGATTCATACACTCTATGAGTCAATTAGTTGTGATTGTAGATCTGCCTTTCTGTGGCCCTAGAGTAGTGAACAGTTTTTTCTGTGACATCCCACTGGTGATTGAGCTTGCCTGCATTGATTCCTATTCCCTGGGAATCTTGATGAATTCTGACAGTGGTGTTCTTGCTATGACATGCTTCATTGTCTTACTGATCTCCTATACTTACATTCTACTCACAGTCCGCCATTACTCCAAAGTTGGGGTATCCAAGGCACTCTCCACTTGCACTGCTCATATTATGGTGGTAGTATTATTCTTTGGACCCTGCATCTTTATCTATGTGTGGCCACTTAACATAACATCAGTGGACAAATTTCTTGCTGTGTTTTACTCAGTCATCACACCTCTCCTGAATCCAGCTATCTATACCTTCAGAAACAAAGAGATCAAAGTTTCCCTGAGAAGATTTAAAAATCAGTATGTGAAATCTAGGTGGAATTTGTAAGTGCTTTGTAATTAGAAATTCCATTTTTTATGTATCTCAGTAGATCAGTCAATGGCTGCAAATGTGTTGCACACAATTCCAGGTATTTGATTTGCAAATGAAAGTTGTCATATAAAATATGATAACATACAAAATTAGCATGTTGATAATCAAGTTCATCATTTATTGTGTCATTCATTGTTAGCTTATTATTTATTATTATATTATAATTTATAATTAATAATTGAATACATTAAATAAATATCTTACTCTAGAAATTTAATGCCCAAGTCTCCATGAGCAATGCTCCATAATGACTCGTTTTCATGCCTCCAGAAAAATCCCAAAAGATCTTTATTTGAATAGACTTTATCTCTCATGTGGTACCAGTGGAATTGGTTTGGTGACTGTGTTCATCCTGAAGTTCAACAGAGAAAGTAAGCTCCAGGGACTATTTCATTTTTGTCTTTGTGTCTCTGGCACTGAGTCCACTGCTTGGTACAGAGTGGACAATTCATAAATGCTTGTTGATTGGTTAATTGAGGTCTTGCACTTAACCTTTATCACAACTGGGATCTTGAAAATTGTTGGTGATTATGATTAATTTGTCAAACTTAAGTGACTTTTGAATAATGGGAAAAAAGTAACAGAATCACTACCTCTTCCTTTTACCCTCCCCTCTCACCTAAGAAGAAAATGGAATTGTTTTTCAAGGGGGAGAAAAAAGGCAATACAGGAGGCAACAAGAAAAATACACTTTGTAGATGTCATTTTATAGTGTTTTTCACCTACTCAGAAGGAATTAAATGAAAGTAAGCCTGTATACTTCCCCTATGAGTCCTTATAATTTCAATCAGATAATGTCTTACACTTGATTTTTTTATTCCATTTGGCTATGATTATGAGTTGTCTGTAGAGTGTAGCCATCAAATACACAATTTGAGAAAAGATCTGTTACTAATACTTGTTTGGTTTACTTTGTTGATCTTCAATTCACAAATCATACGTCACAATCACTTTTTTCTGAGATAAAGTTAATTGTGTCATGGTTAAATTATAAGAAATCATCATTATTGTTTTACCAAACTAATTAAATTGCATGAACAGGGATGATGTTGTCAATATCCTTTGATTCTAGTGGGAAAAAGTCAAAATACAGCAAAAGAGTTAACAAACAACAACAAAAATAATGAACAATAAGCAACAAATTCTAGCATTTATATAGCATTTCAAAATTTGTAAAGTGCTTTTTGCAAACTTACATCATTTAGTAATCAAAATTACCTCATTTGAACCAAATAGTGGAACTTTTCCCCTATAATAAAACTGATGGAGGAGATCATATAATCTAATTGTCAGCCATTTAATCTCTACTGAACAAGATGCCAGGGGTTGAGAGAATTGTAAACATTTTCTTAATTAACATGTTTCCTTTTATGGACCAATTTTAAAATTAGGGGATCGAAATTAGTCCATTCCAGCTTCCTTCATTCTAGGGAACATCTTATCTTTATCTCACTGAATTGATCTAGCCAGTTAGAATGTTTCTTAGCCCTCAACTTGCCCTTCTTTGTAAATTGCCAAATATTCCTCATCCTCCCATCATGGAAGAACTATTTAGGGGCAATATTGCTCTGTATATATTCCCTGGCCTCATTCCTGAGTCTTCTTTTTTGATACAACTAAATATCCTCCTTGACTTGGCATCAGGAAGAGATCTTTGTTTAAATCTTGCTTTACTCACCAGCTGTGTGATACTGGTTAAGTCAATTAGCCTCTCAGACTCAATTTCTTCATTGGATAAGAGGGAAAATAATATCACCTACCTCACAGGGTTGCTGTGAGGATTGACAAAAGTAAAGCTTTTTCCATATCTTAAATTGCTAAACAAGTGCTAATTATCATCATCATCATCATCATCATCATCATCATCATCATCATCATCCTCTTTCACCTCACCTTTTTCACATGAGACAACCCAAATAAAGCAAGATCATTCCAGGTGTGAAAACTTTTGTTGGAGACCATATGCATTTGAACCAAGGAACATAAAACAATTCAAAGCCTGGCAAGTCCTATTTCAAATGTGACTGGATAAGGCCTTTCTGTTACAGAGTAACAGTCATGCGTGACCTGAGATGGGAATGGGCTCTGCATAGATATATTGATATATTTTACTGATTCTCAATCCTTTGATTCCAATAGCTAGCTCTAAATTTTCATTGACATTTCTGATGCAACACTTGTTTCCACATCCTACTGCCACTGAGGCAATAAATACCCTAACTTGTTACTACTACTCATGCTCTCATCCTCATCTAGGTTAGTCCTAATCCTGAACTTTCTCTCTTCTCCCCTTCAACTGTGTCCTCTGGAACCCTCATCTCATTTTTTTTTCAGCCAAAGACAAAGTTTGTTAGAACATCAGTCATATTAAGCAGAGTCTTAAGAAGTCTGAACATTAGTAAGCTATTGGCTAGATTATAAGAATCTAATCAGTGACTAGATTATAGGAATCTAAACCTCATCTCATTTTCTTACAAACTTTTATTCATCTAATATTTCTTCCACTCTTATTCATCTAATCCTTTTTGATTAAAATTAGTGTCTTCTTTCTGATAAAAACTTGGCCTTATGGAAGACATCCCCCTTTATTGGCCACCTGTCCACAGCAGGATGTTCCTTGTCATGCACTTGACACATTAGGCCAAGAAGAGGGGTCAGCATACTTCTTTTTGCTCATTGCCACTTTTAGACTCTCCCTTGATTGTTATCTATTTTCAAACTTTCCTTTTTTGAGAGTCATGACAACTGTCTATATCTTTGGAGTCTGTATATTTTTTGCTGGCTTTCAGGTCATATGCCTTTTTCAAATATTTTAACATCAGATAGTGTTCCTTTCTATAGCATGTGGTACAGTGGTTAAAGGGTTGAATCCAGAGTTACTAAGACCAGAGTTCAAACTGAACCTCAGGCAAATGTCACAGTGGCTGTGTGATCATGGACAGGTTACTTAATTTCTGTTTGCCTCAGTTTGCTCAAATACAAAATGGGGATGAGAACAATGGAGCCAATAATAATGTCAATAAAGTTGGAACAAGAAAGGGATTTAATTCAGTCCAACTAGGCATATGCATTAAGCATGTATTATGTGCCAATGAATGTGTGAATTTCTGGGGATACAAAGAAAAAATTAAAATATCCCTGTTTTCAAAGAGCACATATTCTACTGGCAATATTCAAGGACATTGACAGGGGTCATCTGGCAAAATGTACTTAATGCTGTGGTAAGAGCTCTGGGTTCCATGCTTGGGGGAATCTTATTTACCATGGAGGATTTAGGACCAAACACGCTCACATATTTTTTGGGAGAGAAGTGGTCCTAAGCAGGAGGATCTGCTTAATTTTTAAATGCCTCAGGTGACCAATCAGGTAGGAAAATAGAAATCTTGAACCTAGAAAGTTCCTGACATGGAAGATCTACAAATGTAACCAAAGTGATCTGTATATTAAAAAAAAATATGAAGCAGACTTCCAGGGGCAGAGTCAAAATGGAGGAGTAAAAAAAGCACTCAGACAGACTCTCCCAACATTCCTTTCCAAACAAATTTAAAGTAATTCATGAAATCAAATTCTGGAATGGCAGAGACAACAAAAAATCAGGATGAGACATTCTTCCAGCCCAAGACAACTTAGGAGGTCAGAAAGAGAGCTCTGTGACATGTGGGTAGAAGCAGGCCTGGGGTCTAAGTGTATGCAACAATAGTTGTGGGACACAGTGGTGGAAATAGAAACAGTGGCAGCTTTGGGAGCTCTTAAGCCAGAGGTTTTAAGGGGACCTGACAATTCATCAGAAAGAGATTGCATGGGACCACTGTGCAAGTACTGAACGTAAGACGAGATGTTTGGAGAATCCATCACCTATAACCATTTCTGGGTCATAATTTAAGGGCAGAGGGGGGCAGTTTCAGGGAATAGGTAACAGAAGCCCTGAGGAAACAGTATGATTTTTGGTCACAAAGGATCAGGGACCTTGAGGAACAATATCACTTCTGATCCCAAGGGAGTAGGGAACTGGAGGAGCAGTATTGATTGCAATCCCTGGAGATCAGGGGTCATGCCTGGGTAAGGAATAGAGTGTAGACCAGGAGAGCGTTGACCACACCTCTCCATAGATCACACCACTTTGGAAGCACCAAAAACTTCCAAAACCCTAGAACTAACTCTAAAAATGGTAATATGAAAAAACCCAAAGTCTGAGACAGTGCCCATGCCCCCTTGCACTCTGGCAACAGAGCCCAACTTTAATATGAAATTCAAAATCAAGAAATAGTGTGGAAAACTGAGTAGATTAAAAAAAAGACTTGACCATAAAAATCTACAATGGTGACAGGGAAGATAAAGACACAAACTCAGAAGAAGACAATGAAGTCAAAACAGCTACAAGCAAAGTCACAAAGGAAAAAAAAAAGTAAATTGGAGAAAAACCCATCAAGAATTCCTAGAAGAGCTCAAAAAATGATTTTTAAAATCAATTAAGATTGGTAGAGGAAATTTTAGATAAAAAAAGAAGATAAAAAGAAGATAAAAAAAGGAAGAAAATTATGAAAGGACAATTAACTGGCTGATAAAAGAGGCACAAAAAAAACCTGAAGAAAATAACATCTTAAAAAACAGAATTGGTCATATGGAAAGAGAGGTAAAAAAAATTTAACTGATGAAAATAACTCCTTAAAAAGCAGAATAGGAAAAGAGGTACACAACCTCTCTGAAAAAATAATTCTTTAAAAATTAGAATTGGGCAAGTGGAAGCTAATGACTTCATAAGACATCAAGAAACAATAAAACAAAGCCAAAAGGATTAAAAAAAGAAGAAGAAGAAATTTGAAATATCTCATTGGAGAAATAACTGACCTGGAAAATAGATCCAGGAGGGATAATTTGGGAATTATTGAAGTACCTGAAAGCCATGACCAAAAAATGGAGCCTAGTCATCCTCTTTCAAGAAATTACCAAGGAATACCACATTGATATTCTAGAAACAGAGGGTAAAATAGAAATTGAGAGTCCACCAATCACCTCCTGAAAGAAATTCCCAAATGAAAACTTCCAGGAATATTATAGCCAAATTCCAGAGCTCTCAAGTGAAGGAGAAAATACAGCAAACAGCTGAAAAGAAACAATGTAACTATTATGGAGCAAAAGTCAGAATAACACGAGATTTAGCAGTTTCTCCATTAAAAGCTCAGAGGGCTTGGGATATGATATTCTAGAAGGTAAAAGAGTGAGGATTACAGTCAAGTATCACTTACCCAGAGAAAGTGAGTATAATCCTTTAGGGGGAAATGGATATTTAATGAAATAAAGGACTTTCAAGCATTCCTGATAAAAAGACCGGAGCTGAAAAGAAACTTTGACACCTAAATACAAGACACAAGAAAAGTATAAAAAGGTAAATAGGAAAGAGAAATCATAAGGGATTCAATAAATTTAAACTGTTTATATTCTTACATGGGAAGATAATATGATGATACTTGTAACTCCTAAAATCTTTCTTATTATTAGGACAATTAGAAGGAGTATACATTGACAGAGGGAATAAGTATGTGTTGAATGTGATGGTATGACCATATAAAAAAATCAAATTAAGTGATGAGAAAGAGGAATGCACTGGGAGAATGGAAAAGAGAGAAGTAGAATGGTGAAAATGATTTTATATAAAAGAGGCCTGCAAGGAAGAGCATTTATACTGGAGGGGAAGATGGGGGAGCTGGGTGGAGGAGCACATGGAACTTACTCTCACTGGAATTGGCTCAAAGAGGAAATAACATACACACTCATTTGGATATAGAAATCTCTCTTACCCTACAAGACAGTGGGAAGGGAAGGGGATAAGAAACAGGGAAGTGGTGTTGATAGAAGAGAGGGTGGATTGGGGTGCGAAAAGTCAGAATCAAAACACTTTTAAAAATGAAGAGGTTGAAAGGAGAGAGAGAGAGTAGGATAAAAGGGGGGGAAATAGGGTGGAAAAATACATAGTAACCATTAACTGTGAAAAAAATGTTATAGCAAATTTCTCTGATAAAGGCCTCATTTCTCAAGTATGTAGAGAACTATACATACATATAAACTATACAT
This sequence comes from Vombatus ursinus, assembly GCF_900497805.2. Taxonomy (NCBI): domain Eukaryota; kingdom Metazoa; phylum Chordata; class Mammalia; order Diprotodontia; family Vombatidae; genus Vombatus; species Vombatus ursinus. Next base: position 527,134 of record NW_020954658.1, read on the forward strand.
ATATACATAAATTGATGAAATTTATAGAAATAAGAGCCATTCATCAATTTATAAATGGTCAAACAATATGAATAGGCAGTTTTTAGATGAAATAATCAAAGCTCTCTACAGTCATATGAAAAATTGCTCTCAATCACTATTGATTAGAGAATTGCAAACTAAAGCATCTCTGAGCTACCATCTTATAGCTATCACATTGGCTAATATGACAGAAAAGGAAAATGACAAATGTTGAAGGGCATATGAGAAAATTGAGATACTAATGTACTGTTGGTGAAGTTGTATAGTATTTCAAATATTCTCTAGAGAAATTTGGAACTATGTCCAATGAGCTATAAAACAATGCAAGCCATGAAGTGGTTGGACCAAAGTTGAAGGGAAGCTCAGCTGTAAATGTGTCTGGTGCTGAAAGGAAAGTCTGGTGCTGTAAAGATCAATATTGCATAAGAATCTGGAATATAATATCTATGAACCAAGGTAAGCTGGATGTGGTGAAACAGGAGATGGAATGGTTAAACATCAACATCTTGGGTGTCAGTGAACTTAAATGGACAGAAATAGGTGAATTTAATTCAGCTTATCATTACATTTACTATTATGGGTAAGAATACCTTAGAAGAAATAGAGTAGCCCTCATAGTCAAAAGGATGATAAAAACAGTACTGGGGCATAATCTCAAAAATGACAGAATATGTTTCAATCCAAGGGAAACCATTCAACATCACAGTAACATAAGTCTATGCCTCAACCCCTGATGGTGAAGAGGTCAAAGTTCATTTGTTCTATGAAGACCTATGACATCTAGTAATAATAGCAAAAAAAAAGACAAATTCATCATAGGGGATTGGAATGCTAAAGTAGGAAATCAAAATATAATTGGAAGAACAGACAAGTTTGGCCTTGGAAGACAAAATGAAACAGGGTAAAGACTAATACAGCTTTCTCAAGATAACTTACTAGCCATAGCAAACACTTTTTCAACAACCCAATATGTGACTCTGTTCTATTCAGTTGTTTTTTCAATCCTGTCTGACTCTTGGTGACCTCATTTGGGGTTTTCTTGGCAAATGTATTGCTGTAGTTTGCCATTTCTTTCTCCAGCTCATTTTATTGAGGAAGAAACTGAGGTAAACTGGGTTAAGTGACTTGTCCAGGATCACACAAGTGTCTGAGGTTATATTATAACTTGAAAAGATGAGTCTTCCTGACTTGAGGCCCACCACTGTATCCATTGTGCCACCTATATGCCTTAAAGGTGACTATCTGCAAATGGACATCATCAGATGGTCTATATTAAAATCAGATTGACTATATACTGTGTAGCTAAAGGTGAAGAAGCTCTATATAGGTAAAACAAGACCTGGGGTTGACTATAGCTCAGATCATGAGCTTCTTATTGCAAAATTCAGAAAGAAGGGAAAACCACCAGACCATATGGGTATGACCAAAATAACATCCCTTATGAATAGGAAGTAGAAATGAAAAATAGATTTAAAGTATTAGATCTAGTAGATACATTGTCTGAAGAACTATGGACAGAGGTTTGCATTTACAGGAGGCAGCAACAAAAAACATTACATAGAAAAAGAAATGCAAGGAAGTAAAATGGGCTTCTGATTAGGCTTTACAAATAGCTGAGGAAAGAAGGAAAGCAAAAGGTAAAGGAAAAAGGAAAAGATACACCCAACTGAATGCAGAATTCCAGAGAATAGCAAGGAGTGATAAGAAAGTTTTCTTAAATGAGTAATGTAAAGAAATAAAAGAAAACAATAGAATGGGAAAGACATCTCTTTAAGAAAATTAGAGATGTCAAAGCAATGATTCATACAAAAAAGGGCATGATAGAAGACAAAAATGGTAGGGCTTTAATAGAAGCAACAATGATTAAAAAGAGGTGGAAAAATATACAGAAAACTATATAAAAAAGATCTTAACATCACCAATAGCCACAGGGGTGTGGTTACTGATCTAGAGCCAGACATCCTGGAGAATGAAGTTAAATGGGCTTCATGAAATATTACTAACAACAAACCTAGTAGAGGTGATAGTTCCAGTTGACATATTTAAAACCCTAAAAGATGATTCCATTAAAGTGCTGCAATCAATATGCCAGCAAATTTAGAAAATTCAACAATTGCTACTAGATTGGAAAAGATCAGTCTACGTTCCAGTCCTAAAGAAGGGCAATGCCAAAGAATGTTCCAATTACTGTTCAGTTCCCATGCCAGCAAAGTTATGCTTAAGATTCTGCAAGTTAGGCTTCAGCAATATATGAACTGAGAATTACCAGAAAAGTAGGCATATAAATCAAACCTCACCAAAGAAAATCATATTTTCTCTTTTCCTAGATAAACCTAGTGTTCTTCTAGGTGACCCTGCAGATAAAAAGCTGGACCTTAAGTCAGAAGGACCTGAGTTCAAATTCAGCCTCAGACATCTAGCCATGTAACTTGGGACAAGTCACTTCACCAGCTTCAGTTTCTTCATCTGTGAAGGTAGGGATATAATAAGAGCACCTACTTCCCAGTGCTTTTGTGAAGATAAAATGAAATGTTTGTAAAGTGCTTTGCAAATCACAAGATACTTCATAAACATTTACTATTACCTATTTTCCTAGTCTTCCAATTTTCTTCTTAAAATTTTTTCTTTTAAAAATCCAATACTATCTTGTTTCTTCCATGTCCTGCCGAGTAGTCTAATGTATGGAATACTCCAAAAATTCCAGTTTACACTATGATCCTTTCCATCTTTAAAGGTAGGAATGGAGGGAAAAAAGCATTGGTTAACTGCCAACTGTGTGCCATATACTGTGTTAAGAGCTTTAAAATGAAAGAAAATAAGCATTTATTGAATATGTACTTTATACAAAGCACTTTACTAAGAGCTTTACAAAGGAAGATTATAAGCATTTAGTAAGCACCTTCTATGTGCCAGGCACTATGTTAAGTTCTTTTTTTCTTTTCTTTCTTTTCTTTCTTTTCTTTTCTTTTCTTTTCTTTTCTTTTCTTTTCTTTTCTTT